>NC_083500.1:2180955-2492520 GCF_905332965.1 Bombus pascuorum
CGATACCAAAAGTATCGAATGAAGAGAATTCTGAATGTCTATCAAAGTCGATTATTTGTGGAAATAAGGATTTAGAGAAGGCTATAACAGTAAATGTGCAGAACGAATACGAAGAACGGAGACAGCAGCTGCAATACCAGCAAGCATTATTACATTCGCAATCTGAACAACATTTATCATATAATCAACAAATAGAACACGCTGGAGCACTAAATTCTTCTCTCCGGACAGATACATCTCAGGTAAAATCTATTACGTTCTACCTTTCCTTTCTCTCTCCTTTTATCTTGTTCACGAATCGTTTGCCACGGTATTTGAAATAATTCTGGTAATTTAAGAAAGAAATGTTTCCAACAAAAGTTTATTGGTAATAATGATACCTTAACATTTTCAGTAACATTTAACATTTCGATATATTCTTCATTTGATATCAGTGAATTTTTGAAACGTGTCTGAAACATTTTTCTCTTAATTGATCAGAAAGTGGCTACAGTTATACTTAGCAAATGTAACCGAGTATTTTCTTTACAGACGATGACTGTAGATTCCGCAGCAACAACAATGTTCAATTCTGCAGCATACTTTACTGAAGATCCGGCAGCGGATCGATTATTTGCCGTGACTAATCCTTGACCACTGTATATTTATTATGTATATTCTACCATTGCTATTCCAGAAGAGAAATTTTTGGGCGAGATTTTAGCGAAAGGGAGATTAGTACACGTTGCAGTAGATGAACCTTTGGTTTCTTGTATATTTTACATTACGATATATTAATAATAATATATAATGATGCATTTGATATTATTATTAATATATACGTATACATAAACATTGTATACATTACACGTATATATACATAAATAATAATAATGTGTGTGATGCGATATCGTATTTCGTGAAATTTCGTTATCTTCTTAATCGTCTTTATGAACGTTTAGTTCTTTTAACCGATGTATCATTATGTATTGATATACCGGAATACGACGCGAATTACGATATCGGGGATAATATTATTATAAACTGTTTCTAGGCGAACGAGTGGTGGTAAATCAGTTCAAATTCTTGCAACTGTACGAAAATAATTACAAATTAATCTACTGCTTGTATCTCGATACCTGGAGGGCTGAGAATCATAGAGGTTTAAATCAATCCATTACTTTATCCATAGCGTTCTACGTTTATTATCATAACAATTTCACTACATTTTTTAAATTAAAATATATTATATTTTAATCAAAATTATTAAAATAAATATTGAAACGAGCCCTAACAAAAAAGATTTTTTCTTGAATCTTTCACGATAATTGATGGGATGATACCTTCAAGAGTTTCGATACCTGGCAAAATCAAAATTCTCGAAATCTTGACCTACACTAATATGATTTTCAGCCCATCATGTATGCATCGATACGTACAGTTTGCAAGATGAGGATTCATCCTTCTTGATTTATATTTTTTTTCTATTCCTTTACATTTTATGTATGTACATATGAATATGTAAAATCTGAGATATCTGGGGTCAAGGGTCGAATCAATTTCGCGTGTCACTACTTGACACGGCTGTGATTTCTGTGGTTCGATTACGAATAATCACTTTGTACATACTCGTTATATCTTGATTATGATATATGAATTTCTGTAAGCCTTGTAACATGTTTGAGACACAGTTACAAGAAATATTTTACAAGGTAAACTTACACCGCTATCCCAACGCTTGACTCAAGTAGACAATGTAATTGAGAATCGCGTTAAATAATATTCGAAGCAGCCGTGCTGCTTGACTTTTTAAATATAGGAGAAACCTATGTATCCATGTTTCTTATTTCGCAGACGTATAGATATGTGTATGTATGCGCACGTTCAGCGTCGAGACAGATTTAGAAACAGAGTTTCGTAAACGAGGTATAAATCAACATTTTCTTTGGATTTTCTTCCCTTTATCCTTTCAATTTCTTCAACACTAGTGTAGCACACACATTTTTATATGTAGGTCTTTTACTTGAACGTACGCGTTGATGTCGCATGCATGCGCGTAAATTATCGTATAATTCTGAACATGAAGCAGCTATAATTAGTTGGATACACAATCGTTCTAGATTCTAGGATCTAGAATATTCGTAACTGCAGTTGATTTCGGTCCTCTGTTCGCGGATGCCTGTTCACCTTACGTTTTTTTATTCTGCACAAGCAACCTAGATATTCGACTTATTTTTAAATATTTGCCCCTTTTTCACATGTCTATGTCTCTCTGTTGTACATGATTGTATAGAAAATACAAGATCAAAGACATTTAACGCTTTCGTGTTTTTGGTATCATTTATCGTGGCAATGCAATGGTACATAGCTTAGTTTTATTATTTTTCATTAAAAGAGAGTTTCGTATAAAATTTGTATTCGGTGTACACCAGACGTTCGATGTACCAAAGGTGGAGATATAGAGCAATTATAAAATTAGTGGAAGACTAAAATTTATACATGGGAATTACACCGCGTAGATCGAGTAAAAAGTCGGATGCAAGTCGTAAGATCGACCAACGATTAAAATTTATAATTTTCGATGACCGCAACAGGTAATTACAGATAAATAGTAATATTTTTATGCAATTGGTCCGAAATATGTTAAAATTGTTTAGTCCCAAAGCATTATCGCCAGACTGCGGATATTTATACAAACTTATATTTCTATGAATATAATCAACAAGATGAAATTTAAGTAGAAAATTGTGTTACCTACTAGATACTATAGAAAGTATTTTGGATACTTTATATATTTTTGCATATTATACCCAATTCGTGCATCCTTGCGCCTTCGAATTTCTCATAAATGTATAAAAATCCTCAATCTAATTATCACCACAGACAATGTGGTTTTTGGTTTGCTACTGGTCCCTTCGGCAATAGTATCCGAGTGTTTTACATTTCTGACAGAGGTGTTGCGGATGAACTTTACTCTGGTCGGATACGTCCAATCCGTCTGGCTTCTCTAATGGTCTCTGGAAACACGGAAAACGTAATGAGATTACGAAACGTAATTGTGTTGGTGCATAATGAATATATGACGTAGCGCTCAGTGAACGCTTGGTTATTCGATTTACTTGCCAGTTTGGCAGAAGACAGTTTTAGTACGAATTTAATGTATATTACCAGTCAAAACTACATTTATATTTTAACGCTATTGCGTCGTTAGAGTCAATGCATACGGAATTTGTCGGAAAAGAAATGTTACGTTGGCTTCAAAGCAAGTTTTCCCTTGGCGACCGTTCGCAATCGTGAAACTCTATTGCTAGCTTTTGTTTACTTGCATTTGCACTTGTTTGCCGAGTATTTATTTTTTCGTTTAAATAGTTTCGATAAATATGCGCTTACGTTCAGGTCACGGGACACTTTGATAGAATGAATGATTTACAAAATGATCATCTCTCTATTTTCGAGATTTTCTCCATTTCCGATATTAGATAAAATAAACTACAAAAGTTTTACGAATATAATTCTAAACATTATACAAAACATTTAGAAATTTTGTTAGCACTTAAAAAAATCGTCGATAGTATTTTTTAAAAATATTTTTATGAATTTCTTAGTATGCCTTTTCGAATCATATTAAAGAATAGGCACGATTAAATAATATTCGAATAGTTTATTACAAGTATATTTAAATAAGTGTTCAATGATTTATAATCGGTAGTATACATTCTCACCTGTTTATGAGGATAAACGTTTATATGACATTTGATGCACTCTTGGCCCATATTAGCCCAACTGTTCCCCGACATCCACTTACGCTTGCATTTGGGACATTTGTACTCTCCAAAGCATCGTTTCTTTCCTTGGTACGGTGTCAAACCCTCGCCTTTTGGACGTGCCTGGAATAGGTATTCATTTCGACGATTATTATCCAATACTTAGTTATCGATTATATGGTGACGGGAGCAAGTGAAACGAAGTGATTCGAGTAATTCATTTTTTGAACGTTTGATTCACGTAGAGTAGAACTCTATTTGTTCGAATCCGTCTGATAATCAGATCATATAAGCAAGGTGTTTCAAAATATTCAGCCAAATTTCAGAAGCATTTAATACTCATCAAAATACGCAAAAGAATCTTGATAAACATGAGTTCAAATATCATTAGCTTCAGAGTTATAAGACTGAGTTCTCAATTATAAGCCTGTAACAACATAAGAGATTTTATCGTGTGAGGAGAATTTTCCAAACTGTAGCGTAGGCACACAGCCAGTAATATGTTCACAGTGTCATGTACCAACGATTAAGAAATTGAAATAGTGAAATGTAATTTTGGAAATAGTGGATAATCGAAATCAATTCGTAAAGGTTGAGGAGAATTTCGTCACAACTTTGCTTACTACTTTTTTTATAGGATCACCGAATTAATTGGGTACTAATTAATATTTCGTTCAAATAAAACGTGTTAATAGGTGCAAGTACGAGAAAGTCAGTCTCAAAAGGTTGGAAATACTGTATGACAGGTTTCATGAAATATTTATGACGGTGTTGTTACTCGGATCTATCCAAGAACATTATATATCTATGCATAGCCATATGAAGTTACGTTGATACGATTTGATTGTTACGAAGATCACATTTTGGATCGTTTATGATCGAGAAATACGCACATACAAACACACACGAATACACACATACACACACCTGCGGACAGTCTTTGATGTAATGACCTTTCTTGAAGCACAGGTGACAGAGGTAACTAGGTGGTGGCCTCTTGGTTGGTTTTCTATCTAGTAGCCCTATTTCTCTGAAACGATCCGCAAGCTCGCCGATATTATCCGCAAAGTTGCTTCCTATCGCGCAACAAGGATCAAGTGCGCTACGATGCGTATGAGTTTGCGACGTCGCCGTTGAAAAACCACTCCATATCGTCGGGAAAAGTTTGCTCTGGAGTCACAATCGGTCATCGTTCTATCAATTGTCATTAAAAGGTTATTTTGCCAAAGTCAATTTCACGAAGGTGTAAAAGTATTCTGAATTTATAGGAGCTTAGTGAATTATATTTATGGGACGTGAATTTATAGTTTGAAACTATAGTACATGATCGATGTTTCGTCTGTTGTTTTATTATAAAAAGGTAGATTATATTAAGAAACAAGAAACGCGTTAACGTAACATTTCGTTTATGAAAGGTTTCTATAAGTATTTAAATACTTTCGTGGGCCATCGTATCAATGGAAAGGCTTTTGATTTTTTCTTTTTTAATCGAAAAAATGTTCAGTCGACAAGAGAGAAACACAGAGAGAAAAAGAGAGAAATTGTTAAACCTGATCTCGTGTTTGAGCAGAATTCTGATCGGCGATTGCCAGGTACACCCAATTGAGCAAATGGGGCGAGTAGTGTGGTTGGTGGATCGGCTTCTGACCTTGGCTACCGGCAGCGTTCATAGGTCCAAGGCCAAGCTGAGGCGATTCCTGTGGCTGCAAATGTTGAATCGCCGGCGTTGGATGGCAAGCGGCCATGCTTAGGAATTTACCGTTGTCCCACGAGATTCTCGATTCGAATTATCACCTTTTCGAGCATGTTCGAGGAATGTTTAAATGACATTTTCCCAATGCAACGATACCGTTCATTCTTACCGATGCATCTTCGTATCGAACGTCTTCACAAACCACCGACCCGAAGAACTTTTGATACACCACTGGCAACCCTGTGCTGACTATTTCGTTTAAAAATACGAATTCGACGTTTCGTTACATTCTCAGTAGCCAGTTGTTCCTCGAGATTAATTTTACATCAGACACTGAAATCTGCATGTACTGTCAACGAGTAGTATGTTAGCGAGTAATACTTTTTTTTAGACGATGTTGTAGCGATGCACGTTAGAATTAAATATTAAATATCAGCAATCCGAAGTCTCTCACTTTCGATATATTTCTTGCATTTTCACGAAATACGTCGCGTTATATTGCGTCATACATGTTGGCGAGAAGAGTTCCCATTTAGCCTGATATAGATCGGAGTAACGAGTTTTGCTAAATCATTCAGGCTAAACGAACGCAAATAATTTCACCCAGTTTTGTCTTACACTCTTGTATAATTTCGCTCTCGTGTAAGTTCATTCTCTCGTCTTATACCTACATGTGTAAGTAGGTATCATACGGGCGATTTACCTAATGTTACGTGTTTTAACGTACGAGGTAAATTATTCTTTCGTTTTCACTAATTCATGTTCCTTTTTATCCTTGATTTTGGCTTTACTCTCGTCTTGCACAATTACTCTCGATTAAGTTGCAGGGTTTTTCGATTACCTTTCATTAACGAGCATTTGTCTCACTATCTGTGCTTCGACATTCGTTGTCGTTGCTCGTTGTCGATAGTGGCGATGGTGGATGCCGATGGTGGATGCCGATGGTTGACGGTGATGTTGATGACGCTACTCCTTTCCTATGTTTCTTTTTCTATCTCGAGCGATTAGCCGGAAATTATTGAATTTTTGCGGATGATAAGTCGAGGATAAATGAGGCCGCGGTGAGTATCGAAAAAGCTACTTCTAGGAGACGATTTCACGAAAAGCGTACTTCCGCAGTCGGCGACTATGTTCGTCCGCGGAGGGTCTGCCTCTAGTCTGAACATCGACAATGTTCCGCGAGCAGCGTATACGTAAAAACGCATACACATGGATCTAACCAGCATTAAAGAGACCCCCGCCATGTGGTGCAGCTATTTCAGTGCTGGCTATCTATCTAGCAGCTTGCCACCACGAGTACGAGTATTTCTCGGACTTTGCCTCGAAGATCTTTACTTAGCAAAGATTCCCGGTTCCAGCGTGTCGCTTCCAACCAGTCCGATGGCGAGCAAGTCGGAACTTGGTGTTTTTAAACACCGATTAAAAGTTGATTTCTTCAATTTGACCGCGCGTATACTTTTCTCATAATTGCGAATATCTTGCAAGAAAATGGAAATTGGATAAATAGAACGTTTTTTTATCGAACTAGGATTTGGATTACGCTCACGTGTGAGTAAGTAAGTACAGCTTACAAGTATTCGAACACTTTAGCCGATTCGTAGATTAACGAGAAACTAATAACTAAAATCAATACTTATCATCTCTTTTTAGAATTAAGAAACAATTAATTTAAGTTATTTGCTTAGAAAGGATAGAGTATCGAAATTCAATATGTGATCCATAAATGTGTCTATTTCTCTGTGGTATTTATTAACATTTTTTAAATATAATTTCATTATTATTTTAAATGAAACTTCCTTATCCGATCCGTATCTTAGAGAGTAAAAGTAATGAGCCATTGCGAAATGTTTTTTTTTAAATTTCATTGACCGTTCCATAACTGTTGAATTTTATAGATGGCTGTATTTCAACGCGTACCTATTAGTTTTTTAATAATCAATTTTATCGTGTTGTAAGAACGAAATAATACTGAATGAAATCGTTATGTATCGATATATAATTTTTACTCGCGATTCTGTTATTAAATTTCATCCTATCAAAAGTAAGCAAGTATTCGAATATTTTTGAACGGCAGTGTGTCTATGTACTTTGTTAGACGATTAAAGTATCTCAGAGTCGTTTTAACGTCTAACCATGTATTTGATATTTTGTACGTACTATTCTGAACATACTGCTCTGAATGTCAAATTTTAACGAGGGTTAATTTCCATATAACGCGTCTGTCTTATAAGGTTAGCTGTGTTAGTAGAATATTTGGGTCAAGCTAAACAATTTGCCTCATAATTAATCAAATTTGATCATGTACTATTTTTGTGCACTTTACGTTTAAGAACATTTGAGATCATTTGACTCTTCGCGTCGTTAGTGGTGTAATAAACAGTGAGATATGTATATCGTGTACATTGACAGCTCGACGATCATAGTTTCTTACGAGGATATAATTTGTATTTGTCCAAAAGCTAAGAAGTGTAAATAACCAATGTAAATATTCTCAACGCTATAATTATCATAAATTATAATTCAGCGTGCTGCAGCGCGTGTATATTACTTTATTTCTGAAGTTATTTTGTTATTTATTTTATTACCTTCTATGCATACCTCCTTGTTACAGGAAACCTGTTATATACCTTACGTATACATTTTTTCTTTGTTATATAAATCTGTTTAAGCAAAATGGAGAAATACGAAATGTTAGAAATCGTAGGGGAAGGCAGCTACGGTGTAGTGATGAAATGCAGGCATCATGAAAGTGGGCAGTTCGTAGCCATTAAGAGATTTCTGGAAACCGAGGAGGACCATCAAGTGCGAGAAATGGCATTTCGTGAAATCAGAATGTTGAAAGTACGTGGTGCATCGAGCGTATATTTATATTTGAATTATATTTATAATGAGTCTGTATAGTATTAATTAACGATATCGATCGACGTCCAAGTCCAAGATTGTATGTATGAACTGTATATACGCACAACTTTTAAAATAATATCTTTGGATTCTACTTGTCAAACACTGTCATAAATCATACCTTATTATTAGTCTTGTGAGTTTGGAAATTGGTCTTGGTTGTATTGGTTACAATATATACATATAAATTATGTATATAATATGCAAAAAATGATAAATTCGACGTGTATTAAAAAGAAATTCATACTGCGATTAATAGGAATTCGAGACTGATCAACAGTCGACATCGAATTAAATTTTTTTCCGTTAGAGCCAGTAAGAACGAGAATGAGAATAGCGCATATATTTACAGCAATTGTGTCACGATAATCTAGTAAATATGATCGAAGTGTTCCGCCAAAGGAAACGATTCTATCTCGTCTTCGAGTATTTGGATCACACCTTGCTGGATGAGCTGGAACGTATCGGAAACGGTCTGGGCTGGGAAGTGTCCAGGCGACATGTTTATCAAATCCTTCGCGGTTTGAGCTTCTGTCATAGCAGAAATGTAAGTAGACGAGAAAGATTGTACAGCATGCAAAAGGTTCGCATGTTGTTATCACTTAGTCTCGATTTAGTTGATAAGATATTTTTGTAACACGTGGAATATACGTATATATCTAATGATCTTTTTTAGCTTTATCTTATTCCGTATAAATGCCCTAATACATACTTATCACTTAGGTGGTAATTCAACTAAATCGAGATTAAAGGATTCTTGATTCGAACACTGATCCTTGTTAGGTAATGCATCGTGATATCAAGCCTGAAAATATTCTCGTATCTCCGAACGGAGTGATCAAACTCTGTGATTTCGGATTTGCACGTTTCACAAATAGTATCAACGAATCCTGCACGGATTACGTAGCAACAAGGTGGTATCGAGCACCGGAGCTTCTTGTTGGTGATGCACGATATGGCAAAGCGGTCGACGTTTGGGCGGTAGGTTGTCTTTACGCGGAGCTGGTTACGGGAGATGCTCTCTTTCCTGGCGAGAGCGACGTAGATCAGCTCTATCGAATAACCAAAGTCTTGGGTAAGTTTTTACCGTCGATGATAACTTTCATAGATATCCGTTCGTATTACCAGTTGACGAAGTAATTACAACGGAATTTTTAGGAAGACTGTGTACGAAGCATCAAACGATGATCAGTCCTAGCAGATCTAATCAAAAGTTGCGACACGCAAGTGCGGATGAGCTGGTAGGACCAACTCATTCGAATGTCGTTTCGATTCGTAAATTATTTCCCACTTGGAACTCGATGACGGTCGACTTCTTATCTCAATGTCTTCGCATGGATCCCGAAACAAGAGCCACGTCTGTAGCGCTCTTGCAACACCCGCTCTTCACGCAAAGTAACTTCGTCGGCGAATTCCTCGAACAACTGAGAAATATTATCGCTGACGAAGCTGCTATGAATCCTCTGACGACTAAGAAATTAGAGAAAAGAAGGTCGACTATGTTTAATCTGACATCGAGAAATGTTTTGCATAGGTATAGCTTATTACATGTATTTTATTTGTCTACTGTTATGTGAAATAATTAAATATTTGGCAAATTAGTTATTTGGAGAAAATTTATTCCTCAAATAAGATTCTGAAATTTATTTGCAAATTATCTTATTTTTAAACAAATTAGTTTGCCAGTTTATTTGGAGTAATTATTTGAACTTTTTACGCATTATTTTCATCTTAAATAAAAAGTGCCTGACCCTGATATGCAGTTAATACTTTTCCGTTCTTTGAGTTAGGTTTTTTGAAACATTTTACTTTCAGAGTAAAAGTAACCAACATTCAACGAACTGACTAATTCGTTGCCTAGGTTATTTGTGAACACAAGATATTCGATGACTGATTTTTCTTAATTTTCCGAGTTTAATTTAGAAAAAATTAATTCCTCCATTTTTATATGATTAAGCCACATTCAGCTAGCTGAATCATTGTTTTTACAAGCATCGAATATTTTATTTGATAACAATAAAAGGAAGAGCCTTTTCCTTTTCCTCTTTTCCTTTTTTTTTATTCCCTTTTTTTGTTTTCCTTTTTCTCTTTACTTTCTCCTTTTTCTTTCCTCGCATCTTTTCTTTTGTCCTATTTTAAAAGAACCTTTTCTTTTTTCTTGTAGATGGCACATGGAAGTCGTTTCGCAAGATACAAAGTTGAACGATAGAACAGCAACTGAAACGATCGAAACGACACAATTACACCAAACGCCATTGCTATTGCACGTAGATCGCTTATAAAAAGTTCGTCACTTTGATCCTATTTCCGTCTTACCAAATGCAACCTATGTTGCTAAATAGATTCGTCTTTACAAAAGAGTACACCCATACTTTAGCTTCTTCCGATTTCAAAGAATTTTGTAGCTATACTAGTATCAACGATAAAGGGGAAAATAGTCGTAAAAAGAAACAAGCTATTAAGTAAATACGTGTCTGTAGATTGTTCGGTTTCATCATTTTATTAATAATAAAAAAGCATCTAGTCGACGATTTACTTAATCATCTTATTAATTAATAATCACATGGAGTTGCGTGATAAGTTCGTTTGCTTTTAAGAACAATCTCAGAAAATGCGAATATAAAGTATTTTTTATTTTTCCTACGAACAACTCCCAAGAATTAGTCACGCTTCGCAAACGAAATTGACTTCCCACAAGTAACTGTCATTTTCCACAAAACGAGTTTTGCCTACCACAGAATGATTCCACAGATCTACAAAAAATGGTCACGAAGAACAAAATTCCTTATCCTGACATTTGTTTCCCACAAAGCCTACAAAAAATTGTCATTCTCACAATTCAAGATCAATGTGTTGCGCAATTAATAGTATTAGTCGAAATTAATTAATATTAATCAATTCGGATTAGGAATTACGAAAATCATATTAGTAGAACTTTCAGATTTTTACAACTTATACATTATAAAAATATTTTAATAAACGAGGGATTAAAGTTAATCAAGTGTTTAATCATTTAACCGCTTGTCTAGCAATCGTAGAATGATTAATCATTCCTTTAACGATAAGCATGTCTATTCTTGTCGTACAGTGTTTCCCCTCTCTTTTATATTGTTTGTCCCTGTCGCACAGTACTGACTTTCCGTTGTACACAAGATATAAATCTGTCTTTGTTGCACAAAATAGCACATTTTGTCTACGGGAGAGTCATATACTGCCATTTACCACGTAGGAAGAAACGGAAACTTCAAGTATTTTTGTATAGATGGTAGCACATCCGTAGGTAGCAAAAGCAATTGTGTGCAACAAGGACAGACATATGAGCGATGTAGGACAAGAAGGGATAGAGAAATTACTTGTCTTTCGTTAGCTTTTTCAAACTTTTTCAAACTTCCGCTCAGCTAGCGAAAAGATTACTTCCGCTTAAAATTTCTCGCGGGAGAACTAAGACATAAGGGTCCCTCACTTCTAGATGTGTGAAACTGTAGAAACGCTACCTACCCTCTGATTTCAATGATTTTTGGATATGTTGTGAAATTTATCATTTTAACCGACATTTTTCCACATATGTAAGTGCTGAACGCGCGTTTCTAAAATATTTGCGGAGAACTACCGTTACCACTACTGTAAATTCTGCCTGCAGTCTGTGTAAATTGTGGAAGCGCATATGTCAGTATTGATTACCGGCCACTTATCTTCTGTTTATAAACGAGGATCTGACGACCTTAAAGGTCCCGTGCACAATATGCGTATCTAAGATTGTAAAAAATGCCTGTTATAACTCAATTAAACGCAATTATTATAAATGTATTGGATTTGAGTTTGGGGTTGCTCTCTCAATCTGTAATGTTTTCATAAAATAATATCAATTATTTGTTCTCCTACTATTTTTACAATTAATTTGTTATAAATTTGTGCAAGCATTGCCAGCTGCCTCGCGGCGATCGGATTGAAACATCTTATACAAACTTAAACCCAATATATTAATGCTATGCACTTTTAATTGAATTATAAGTTGTGACAAACGCTTCTTACAGCTTCGCATATGCGGATTATGTCCGAGGTCTTTAAGCTCGCCTGACTCTCGTTTATAAACAGAAAATAAGGGGCCAGCGGCCGGCAGTCAATACTGACACATACGTGAAGTGAAATTAAGTGGCGAGTCCATCACTTATATGTACAGGAAAAAATTATTTAGATTATTGGTTTCTACAACATATACAAAATCAATATCGGAGGATAGTTAGTTTCACTGCTGAAAGAAAAGCTGGAAGACTGCGATTTTTCCTTTTTGAGAAAAGCGCCACTTTTGAATGCACCACAGTGTGGGTGACATCACAGCGTAATATTAACGTGCAATTACCAAAAGTGCCAAAGATATTTAACCTAAGTTAAGATATATCTATAGTATCGTGTGAAGATTTGAATATTAAGAACCAATATTAACGAAACTGAATGCCTGTGATAAGAGTAGAAGAATTATATATATAAATTTCACATATAAAATAAAAGTACACTGTAATTCAAATATCAAAGGTAACCCATGTGTTGGAAATTCACTTCCTTCTTTACCTATGCATGATAAAAGTGAGCGTCGTTTCCGTCTAGATTCCCATATTCCCATCAACTGAACAAATTTTCATTAGCAAAAGAAACTAATTAAAAGGATCAATTTGCCAACTTTTGTGATTGCGTCCGCACAATTAGACTTTTAGTTTTTTCTTTTACGTTTCTTTCAACCTACGAAATGCCTGTATAGAGATTTACGAATTCTACTCAATAGATCGATGCATTAGCTGGAGTAATATTAAATTTCTCGCAAACTATGTTCGAAACTTGGATCAGAATTTGTGCATGGACATATTTAAAAATATGAACTTTGAAATATGCACGTAGAATGCAAATTAATAGCACGAAAGATTAGAAAATTCATTATACAAAGCTACTAGGTAGATCGGAGTATTCGCTCGAGTAATATTTGACTTTTACTTGAACAATTACTTCGGTCTATCGTTTAAAAGGATTAACCAATTAAGCTTATAACAAGCAGCATCGCGATTATTCTATTTATTTATCGAAAAATTGAATTCCGTAGATCCGTTATACCATATACATACACCATATACAGAACTAATCAGACAAGAGATTTATTATATTAATGATGCATGATCCTTATCATTGAATAAATCGTAAATCAATATTATCGAGTGTTTTCAAATGAAAAAGTAATTGTCGAATCACTGATTCTACAATTAAAATCTTAATACATGAAATCTTTAACACTATCTGCTGAGATAAGTGTGTCTGTCTTTCTCAGATTGATCTTATCTGACGTTCTATTACTTCTGGTAACGATTTCATATTTCCAAACATTTTTCCAATCTAGAAGCCTTGTTAAATGGAGCGAACAATATATTTCGTATCACGTAAATGAATCTTGATTGGTTTGTGTAGATACGATGCGATATATAAAAGAGAAGTGACGAGTAGTTTCAATCGAAAGCAGTCAACATGCGCATCTTCTTTCTAATTGCGACAATTTTTGTTGCGGCTGTCCTAGCCGTCGACGAAGAAGTTCTCCCTCCTTTGAAGGGGTACGTTTTACTTTTATACATATATGTATATATGTATTGTTTCTTTTCTACTTTTGTTCGATGATTATTAACGATAATACGTTATTTATGCGATCGTTCATGCAAAATTGTAAGAAAGTGAGGAAGTTTTATCGTTTAAGTGCTCTTAAAATTTCGTTGCTTCAAACGGACGACTTGTGAAACAATTGATTTCGATGTGCATTCTCGATCAAACTTCCTTGTTAAGACAACATCTTTCTTTACTTAGAATCTTGGTAGAGAACTTTACACTCAAGTATAAGAGAAACAGACTGCTTCGAGAGAAAAGATTCGAATATCCAAATTTCTAATTTAATCTCGAATTACAAAGAGTATTTCGATTACTCGGATATCTCGTTTTTGCTAGAAAGTTATAAATCAAACGTAAGCACTATACCGTTAAAAAATTCATAGGATGCAGGCGCTCTCTATTTCCTACGAGACAGCCGAACAACTCTCGTTGCTGAAAAATTATGTGGACACACCTGGATTCGATTTTCTAAGAAGCACTCATGACCTCGTGGACGTTTTCGTGACGGCGGACAAAATCGAAGAGTTCAAAAATCTCCTTAAGCAACATCGTCTGAGTTATACGGTTCTGATCGACGATGTTCAACGACTGGTCATGCAAGAATTCATTGCGCAAGGAATGGAGCGCAAATTAAAGGCACTAACCAAGAACTATGCTGTTTCTGGGAATTTAACTTTTACTTACTATCCTAACTATAAAGAAGTACGTAAGCTCAAAAAATCTAAACGGTTATAGATTTTAAATATAAGTAGATCATAGTTGAAAAAAAATTTATGCTAATTGAGGTTTAGGAGCCCGTTCGAGCTATCAAAATTTAATCTTATTTTTTAATGAAATACATTTTATTGAAATTATTTAGAGGAAGGGACGGGCCATACAACGATAATAAAATAATAATTGTTTAAAATATTCACAGGTAAACGAATATCTAAACTATCTAACGAACACTTACGGCGATGTAGCCTCCTTAATTACCATAGGTAATTCTTACGAAGGGCGATCGATGAAAGTTTTAAAGTTGTCGACGGGTGGGCAGAATAAACCGGCTATTTTCATTGATGGCGGAATTCATGCCAGGGAATGGATCGCTCCAGCAACAGTTCTTTACATGGTAGATTTGATATTGACAAGTCACAAAAATCTTTTGAGGAATATCGACTGGTACGTTCTACCAGTTTTGAATCCGGATGGCTACGAATTTACGCATAGCAAATCCTCGGTAAGGACATTTCATTGGTAACAAAAATTATCCATCTTATCAAACCATTCGAAGAACTTTTAACCGGTACATATTTTACAAAATGTACTTTAGAACCGATTGTGGAGAAAAACAAGATCACACACGGGAATGACTTGCAGGGGTGTCGATGGGAACCGAAATTACGATATGGAATGGATGAGTAAGTTTCCATTTTTTATTTACAATACAATATATCTAAGGCAGATGTCTTACGAAACCTTGTGTTCGATGAAGAAACAAATCGCGAATGACGATTTAATTATTAGCAATTAATCGTCGTATCGATCGATTAAAAACCTGTCTAAATGATTGCACGTTCCTCTTTTATCAAATGATAATTCCAACAAATGAGGCTAATTAATATTTCAATGATAGTGATATTGTAACGTGTGTAAACGACCAGGCTATAGATAGCGTGTTATCAACATCGATTCAAACATCGTTCGATTGATCGAGAAAAAAGTTTCAATAAGAAAATTACAATATTTACCACAAAAGAGAAAAGGAGAAATATTTCCTAGAAGAATTTTCTATACCTGTTCACGTGCAAATTCAATCGAGATTCATACGGTCACGATTTTAATATTAAGTTGTTCGAAAAGTGTCTTTCTTTTACGGAAACGTCTTTTACAACGATGCATCTTTGTACGAACATGAAATCTAATCTGTCGAACGTTGTGATCTTTATTCTGATAGAACAAAATGGATCATACGTAATTCGATAAAATAATATAAAGCGGAAAATGTTGTGCATCCATTATTTCCTTATAAAACGAAAGAAACTTTTCGGACGACCTAACAAATACGATTCGTTATGCAAACATATTTGCAATAGGATCGGAATGTTTTATCGCTGTATTTCGAAATTATAATAGATATTATATCGTAAATTAATTAGCGACATTTTGTTTGGATGACGATATAAACAATTTCTAGCTGGCAAATAACTTCACAAGAATGGGGCCGTTAACACGTTTCTCTCTTTATCTTTCTCATATATGTATATGCCTCCTACTACGAGAAATGTACTGTGTCACGGTTAACTCAACTATTGCTCTCTCTAACTTTTCTTTGAAGTGTAATTATCTGTCGTTCTCCAGACAAGTTACGATCGGGCGTGATAAAAACTTGCTCGTTATTTCTCTACCTCTTTTCGTTTGATAAGCCGACTTTTGACAGAGTGTGTGAGTTATTCGGTGACGTAACTCGGACGTCGATCGTGGATTTCGTTGCGCTCACAATGTCACCTCTTTATTCACGCTCTATCGAAACGACGATTTCGGAATATCAATCTTACGTGACATTTGGTTTAATAGCTATAAACGTTTTCATCAATTTGAGATGCCGATTCACTCTTGGAATGGCTCTAACGATTATTCGAATTTATACTGATCGAGGAAGTGGATATTAATTGTATCGAGGAAATACTTGTATCAAGGGTTAGGATAAATTAGAAATTCTTTGCTTCTTGACTTATCACTTATACGAGGAAGTATAGAAAAAAGTATGGAAATTGTATTTAACTTATCCAACGGTATACGTTCAAACGAAATGCGACACGTGTCAAATTTATTCATTTACGCCATTTCTATGATTTAGGTACATCTTGATATTCCACATTAACTTTACCGAAAACATTTCTGCTTGTTAATTGAAATAATTCGCAGCATCGAGAAATTATTTCGAGAGTCATTTCCAGCTTTAATTTTTCTCATTTGCTAAATTCCTACCAAATAAAAATAGGTCGAAACAAAGGTGATAGCGAAGCAGCAAGTCTCTAAATTCAGATACCTCTAATTGGTCCTACCATTTGAAAGTTGCTTGTTACGAAAAATTCGTAGCACCACTTTCTCGTATTAAAGTTCTTGCGAGGAAATTCGACGTGTGTTATAAACATTTTCGCTAGTTTACTTTCAACCTGCTGCTCGCTTGGAAGATTGTTCATTTTTCACTTGATGCAATTTTAGCTTCTCTTATTATATAAAGTGAAGCACATTTCTTTCAAAAATAATATTTTTTAATTATTAGAGAGACGATAGCTACACAAGGGGAATTATCCTTCATATTTCGTTATTTTTATTAATTAAAATATAATTATATGTTTGTAGCAATTGGTGCCTCCAACAACCCATGCAGCGATACTTACGCCGGGCCTAGACCATTCTCCGAGCCGGAAAATCAACACTTGAGAGATTTTATTTTGGCACGAAAAGGACAGATCAAGGCCTACCTTACGTTCCATTCCTACGGCCAGGTAACTGATCAAATTTTAATTAAATAGGATCAAGGAATACTGATTTAATTTTTTGAACATTCCAAACAATTTGAAAAGCGACATATTTTCATTCCGCTTGCTGGTCACGTATTCGTATACCGTAAACTTTTACTAATCGAAAAATTAATTTCATCATATAAATACAGCGAAATGTTGCACGTTCGAAATTTTATTGACGTGTAAACGTGATTTAGAATACTTAAAAGTTTAGTGGAATCGGCACGTTATTTTCTATTAGTAGGCGAATTATCAAAGTAACGTTGTACGTAATAAAATATTGGAAATATAACTTTTACAGTACATCTTATACCCTTGGGGCTGGACGTCTAAGGTACCTTCTAACGAACCAGAACTGGTTAGTAAATTTTTCTAACAGGTGTTAATCGCATCTACGAAGTTCTAGATGTTTTGTTATTAAGAATATCTTTATTTTGGTTGTTCCAGCGCAAGCTTGCCATCCAGTGTGCAACAGCTATCGCCAAATCTCGTAAAACTCAATACACTTATGGAACTTCTGCCAATCATCTGTGTAAGCAATTCTTTCGAACTGATCTTACTTGCAAGATAAAAATCGAAATCTATAGTCTTCCATAAAATTTCTGTTACAAGTAGCACGTCAAGTCAAGTAGCTGTTATCTCCTCTTCTTATCTGTATTATCGTTGCTTATACAATTTATTTATTTTATACTTTTCTTTTGAAATTATTAGATCCAGCTGCTGGAGGCAGCGATGATTGGGCTATGGGCAAAGCAGGTATCAGCTTGTCGTACACTTACGAATTACCTGGTGGAAATTATGGATTCCTGTTGCCAGCATCAGAAATCAAACCTGTTGGTATCGAGACATTCGAGGCTATCAAAGTGATTCATCAATATGTCACGGAGAAATACGTTTCGCATTAGCAAACGCGTAATACCGTGGATCATCACGCTTGTTGTATACAATACAAAGTATTCTTTGCTCTGTTGCATCAATTCTCTATAGGGAACACAACTGAGAACCTCGAAATAAATTAAACCAAATAAATTAAATCAAATTGCTTATGTATCGTTCGTCTTTGTTTTGTCAATTGTTTCTCCGAACTATTTTAATACATTGACAAATAAGTTGATTAAATAAATCAAGTAAATAAGTAAATTAGTTAAATCTATTAATGAAGTAAATAAATCAAACGAATTGAAATAGTTGATCTGACTTAATCACGGTACACGAGAGATTAATTCTTACTAAAATTATCTTTAAAAAACAAATAGCTTTCAGAGATCATTTAAACAAGGAAAGTACAGAGCGTACCCCGCCTTTTCATAATAATTAATCATTAAGGTCTTCTTGTAGTTTCTCGTTGACACAAAAGCACGACTGATCTCTGATTGCGTTAAAAATCCCTGAGAAAGAACGGTCGAAACGAAAGGGGACGTGGCATGTTTACGTTTACGTTTAAAGATGAAAAGTACACCGGCGAAAACAGGCATGCATTCACGCGACTGCCTTTTCATCCGTGAAACGAAATAGCTATTGTTCACTGTGGTATACAACCCTTTTCTACGACGACCACTTTTAGTTTTTCCTGCGTTTTTAGGTGGCTATTGCGCGAAAGCGAGAGTACCTGGGGAAACGGAAATGGTAGGAGAAGCTCAAGGATTTGGTCGGGCTGAAGTGGAACACTTAGCACGTAGAGCCGGCCGAGTATCGTGCCCAAGCTCCTTTTCGCTTATTCCTGCCCTTCCTGGCCGTGCTTCGCGTTCGGTCTAATTGGAGAAACAACAGACTCATTATCCGTCGACTGGAGCACGGACGAGAGCTCATTTCGTCTCAGAGGGACTGAGGACACTGAGTCGTAAAATTTTTGTATAACGAGCCACTCTGCTGGTCGCGTACATCGAATCGGTCGCAGAGGCGACAGAAACTGGTCCGTCCGCCTTTGGCGATGATAGAAAGAACATCAACTTATCTTTCAGTTGAGGCTTCGCGTAATTGGCGCGGTTAAGTCGGACACCGTTTCGTAGAGGTCATTTTCTTTTTCTTATTTCTTGGTTGAAGCACGGTTTTCACTTCTTGACGCAAGTGGAATGTGAAAGATTGTCGTTAGGTACCAATGATCGTCGCAGCTTGTGTCTGATAATTTAAAGCAAAAATTGAATGCACAACCTAAAAGTATTTCGATGATCTCGTGATTTTATTTGATTTTTTCAGTTCATACAGAAAGAGTCAAAAAATCATCATTTTAATCAATCACCGAGCCCATTAAAAGACTTAACGTATTTTATTCAGATGATAATGATCCATAAAACATCGTTCATATATATATATAATATATATATATTTTTATAGGACTATGAACAAATAACCCTTGTTTCTAAGATCTAGTCGTAACTTAACATAGATAAATGTATCCTTCGTGTTTTTTTATTCCTTTACGAAGAAAGAACGCAGGAAGAAAAGCGGCAGAAGTTTCGAGTTCTCTTTTGAGGACATTTCGATCGATGTTGTGATTCTTTTGATCTTCTTTTTTCATCGGTTGATGACGATTCTTTTCCTCTCTCTTTCTCTCTCTCTCTCTCTTTCTCTCATTCTCTCCCTCTCTCTCTTTTTCTCTCTTGTAGCCATAATTTTATTTTTACAGGTATACTCGCTGCATACAGATAAACTATATAAACCACTCTTTAGTAAATGATTAAGGTAGCTTAATCTACACATCGCTAAGGGTACGGCAACGCATTTCCTCGTCAAGTAAGAATCCAGCTTGTCATTTTATCACGATCAGCGCTTTCTTCGTGGCTCCAATGAGAAATGCTTGCAATATACGATCTGATATGATTCGAATTCGTTGAACTACGGGAGTTTGGTCTCTTATACATATTACTGGAAAATAACTATCGAAGAATTTATAGAAGAAAATTGCTGGGTGGACTTTTCTTAATACTTAACGCAACCTTCTCTACTTAAGAAAATCACAAAACAATGATGGGAGAAAGTTTCAAGTTGTTCAACTGTCGTTTCGCCCCCCTCTTTTTTTTCAATCGTCGACGATGCAAACGGAACAGTAATATCTGAAGTTGGTTTATTTATCTGAACCTGGAAGTGTGACGATGAAATGGAAGAACTCTTGTCAGCAACCGTATAGGGTAAAGAGACGTACGATTTGATCGATTAAAATTTTCCAATAGTATTATAGTTTGCGATTTCCTCGTATTCAACGAATCTTTTCCTTAAACTAGACTGTCGCTTTGACACGAAACGTTTCAAAATTTCAATGATCAAATAATCACCGAAAGAAAATATATATAATAAAATTACACCCGTTATGTTGAAAATCTCATTTCTCATGTCGAGGAAGAGATCACTAATTTGATTGCAATCCTCTAGGGCTGTCGAAGTTATCCGCAACTTCTTGATCATGTTTGCTCAATTACGGAATCACGGAAAAATCTCGTCATTCCTGTCTGATGCAAACAATCGTGCTCTAAAGCCTTATCACTGCTCGGATAATCAAAATATATGCGAATATGTGTACAAGATTAAATAATAACAATAATAGTAATAATAATAATAGCAACAACAACAACAACAATAATAATAATAATAATAATGATAAGGATAATAATGATGATGATGATGATGATGATGATGATAATAATAGTAATAAGCTGTAGAAATATTACAAATACATATAGTCAATGTTACCTACATCGTATCAATAATTGATGTGTAAATATTCTTTGATTATTGATACGGTGCATGTAACGATTCCGATGTGATTCATCATACTTATACCCCATCAGGCTATTTCATTTCGTCTCTATTAGGATAATTACATTACAATATTACAATAATAGATACACGTAATAAATTATGTAAATAATACATATACGCCTACGATAATAAATATTATGCTTAGCGAAATTAGCATAGGCAAAACCCGCGTGTTCTTATAAAATATAAAACGTTTAATCTTTACAAGCAAAGTCCTTTAGTACCTTGGAACCACAAAACTTCTAATGCGACCACTTCGTCGAAAAAATTTCCATAAAAATTTTGATATTTATATTTCATACATCCGTTGCGATTCCATTCTTATTGGAACATCAATCAATGTCATTTAGAATTCTTCACAGATTGTTGTTTCAAGGTACACGAATATCGGTCATGCCTTATACGTATTTATCTTCGTTTTGGTAGATGCATTATGTTATAAACCGAAATTCATACATTTCCTTACAGATCCTTTATACATATATGTATACGAGAGAGAAATAGAAATCTGTGGTACGGATATTCGCAGCCCTAGTCTTTTCTCTCTAATTAAACATCGATCGTCGTAAATCGAGTCGAAGTTTTTCGAGGAATAATCATCATGAACGCTTATCATTTCGGTATGTCCAGGATTAGCTGGATATTTAGAGTGATAGAATTTTACGATGTTCAACGATAATGACACCTATAAAGTTAACTCCATCTCGTTGCATGTACGTTATTCATCTTTGACCACTGATCCTTTTTTCAGTAAGATGGAAACTTTTTATCGATAGTAAAATAAGCTTGTACGACTTTTAAGACTGAAAAGTGTTACACTTATGATTTTTTCTCTGCTGTTAACTATTATATACGTACAATGAAAGGAAGAATCTGTAACTCTAGAATCGATACATGTGATTGCGAGTAACCACAGTCGTAAGAAGACTCATATCATATTCATAAATTAACTCACAGGGTTGTAGAAAATATTCTTAAATATTTAAAAATTGTTCTTTTACGATCACGTAACGGAAAGAGATGCCAAATGATGATTCGATATATTTATATTTGTATATAGATTTTAATTATAAATAATAGTACACGAAGAACGACAAAATTCTCAAGAAACATACTTGCGAGTTGCAATCACGAGCACGATATGTTGGACAACATCAAAGATGACCGTATCCAATTCCAAGTTCATGACGCTATTATCTTTTACATGTACGTCGCGTTTTTCACGACGAAGCCAGTTATTACCAGTAACCGTAAGTAGATTTTCGTTTTCTAATCGATTATACTAAATTGGACGATGCTTGCCTCTGTTCGTTTTCGCTGGAGAAAAAGAAACCGCATTCACACACGTTCTCATCAAAAATACACGTTTGATATGCTAACCGTATTTTTTTTCCTCGCGATTAATAAACCGACACTTTGTTCTCTTGTGTGTACTTTTTTCTCTCGCTCTCTCTCTCTCTCTCCCTCTCGTGTTCTCTCTCTTTCTCTCTCTCTCTCTCTCTCTCACACACACACATACTGTCAATTCTATAAAATCAACTTCACATGGCGGATCTTATCTACCTTGGAAATTATAATAGAATTTCTTGTTTTCTATCTGTTTCTTTTCTTTGTTTCTTCTTTCTTTCTTTTACGATCAGTCATTGTCACCCATCTATTACCAACCGGATCGAAAAATGTCTTAATCATTATGCATCGTGGCGGTCAGCTCGACGCTAAATCAGCATCAGATTTAGGCAAAATTTATATCAATGCGATCGAAACTGCCCGCGGAGTCAAGAACGTTTCCGGCGATTTAAAACGTTCCGAGGTTCGTACGAATCTTTCCCCTAATTAATCCTAGGAAACGTAACTGCTACCGTCTTTACGCTAACTTAAGGTTAACACGAATATTTACAACGTCCTAAACGGTAATTAAGCGTTGACGATTAACATGCCCGGCCGAGAACTAATCGACTTTTTATTATCGAGCTATGAGATATACGAAAAACAGTTCAATTTATTTACAAATCGTATTTGTAGATCGGAGATCGCACAGCTGTCTTTCCTCGAAGTATAAAAGACGTTATCGCAATGATCGATATACAAGAGGCAAACATTATTCTTCTAAATTTAAATGCGTTAAAATTGTTCACTTTATCCAATTGTGGAATGGAAACTCTGGCTAAGCTTTTAAACTAATTGGAAATTAAATGGACTTCGTCCTTATTCTATGAAGATACGTAATTCTATATTTCTTCTTTTCAATATACGCATGAATCACTGCACGGAATCAAAGCGCCCGCCGGAAGTAATTAAAAAATTAAATGGACAATTGAATTTATCAATAAATATTTCCTCCTTCATAATCTTAACTGTGTCGTATGAGCATGTATTTATTGGGCGTGATATATTTTTAAAGGTCTCTACAGGAGCAACCGTATTACTCGATTGGAGTTAATCTTGGATTCAGCACGGTGCAATTTAAAGAGTAAAATCCAGACGTAGCTTTCTTCGGAGAATTAAAAAGGAACGCGATTAATTAACTAATTCTCTCAGAGAGCAACGGACGTTCTCGTTACTGTGCGATCTACGCCGGTGCCGGGACTCCGGAAGACTACTTGTAATTTTCATAAAACGCTACCACAAACGGACGGCCTGGTTTTCACCTATTCTCAACGACGCTAGAAAAAGAATCCATTAACGTTGCACTCTACTTAGGAATCCTCTGTGGCGTCTACTTAAAAAATCTTTGCCCGTCTCGCGAGATAGATAGCAAGCTGGACAAATCTTAACGAATCTTCTGAAACACATTTTACGCAACGTTATCCCTACTATACGCGGCAATCATTTTTACGGTAAAATCGATAAGAGAGTTAGTATCGCGTCACAGATAACGAATAATACCGTGACTAGATGAAATTTTCCGAATGTTCGATCGTCAAGTGCAATTTTCATCGAATAGAATTCTCGTACTATGTGTTTCACGAATGTTATCGAGTTCGAGTTTGGCTGTCATATTTTATACGCGTTGCGAAAATACGTGTGCAAAGAGCGAAATTTTTAAGGGAAAAGAAGAAAAAGGAGAGAAGAAAGAACGAATAAAGAAATCGGCGCTTTATCGATCCATTTTTGAAGACTAGATTTCATAGAGAAGGGAGCACAGGAGAAAAAAGAAAGAGGATTAATCGATGAAATGGACGTAAATGGAAGCGAAACGGTTTAAATCTTTCTCGTTCGTCGAATCCTCGGGGCGATTCGAAATCCATCGATACTAAATTCGCCAAAATAGGTCCCAGATCTGGCATGAGACGACCCTGAATTATTTGTTAGGCATTTAGCTATATACAGAGGGGTGTGTTATCCTTAAAGGAGATCGATATGTCTCATTGGTGGCGTTGGTACAGGAGTCCCTGGACAGGGAAAACCGTGTTGCAATGTCTAATTCTTTTTTCGACTTATTCCTTCGCGGACAAGGATCCATTAGTCAACGCCATGACTGGGCCAGAACTTCCCCTCGAGTTCGTGTCAGAGTTGAGTTCCAAGGACGAGTCCTGCAACGTACAAGGCAAGAGTAACTGTAGTAATAAAGGATACGGTACATTATGAAAATGATTAAAAGTTGTTGGTTCGTAATATGTTTCACGAAAAAGCTAGATAAAACACAAAGCTTGGTGAAATGAATTACGTATTAGAGGAACGAATGGAACGGATTAAAATTTCTATAAATATTTTATTTAATATTTATTTTAATTAATTAAAAAGAAATACCTGCATATGTCTTAATTTTATATTGATAGTAAGTAAATAATCGCACAGCAGTTTTATTTTGAAAGAATGCAAAATATTTTCCACCAATTTAATATCGAACTTTGAAATCACATTAAGAATCAGAGAAGAAAGATTTACTTGGCTGGAACGCGTTAATAGTCAACCGTGAAAGCAATCGTATATCTCAGTGGTGCGTGAAGCTGCGGGAAAATCGCAATGAATTTTTCCAAGCGTGTATTACGACGTTGCTGTAAGTGCATCGCGGAGATCTTCGAGCTTGATCGCGAAAGCTATAACACGTTTACGTGCGGTGATTACGCGGATACGACGGTTTCGCAAGACCATTTGCCAATGATTGTCTCGGTGAATGCGGAACCGAAATGGCACAACCGGCTACAGGAGCATTCGGTCCCGTTCTGATTTATTGCGGAAAGGAAGCTTTCCTCTCGCGTTACCACGCGCGTGTTGATGCCTTTATGACGATACCGCGATGATACTTGTCATCGAACGGTCGTTACTGTCTGTCATTGTACGGATTCAGATCTATCATTGCGAAGAAGATATTAGGTGGCGAAGAATGACACCGTTTTAATGTTACAACAATTTATTTCGTTCTGAAATCGGAATAATGTCCTGTCAAATTTGATTTGAAAAGAACTCTGTTACCTTGCTTTTTCTGCAAAAAGATAAGGAGCTTTGCGATGGAAATTGTATTTTGAATTACAAGATTAAAAGTCAAATTTGTAGCAAGTTAATCTTAATTTTGATTCCAATTTTCTCTTAGAGTAGACTTGAAATAAAAATTAGCAGATCTAAATATCTTCTTTTGATCATTTGATATCATTAAATCTCAAAGAGAACGAGTTATTATAAAAGGCCGACTGAAACCAATAATATGATATAAAAATGAATGAGTTTATATTCGATTCAATTATGCACGATTCATACTATGCTTTGCATGTAAAATTAATAAATGTGACTCAATGAAATAAAGGAATTCAATTGGAATTTAATTTATCCACTTTGGAACACCTGAATATTACATACCAATACAAATGTCGACAATAAACGCTTTGCAAATCAAACTAACATTTCTCTGAAATTCTATTACTTTATATTTGCTTTCCCTTTTGAAGTGGCATGTGATAGAATATTATTCCGATTCCAAAGTAAAATAAATTTTTTAAATATTCCGCCTATGCTAAAGTATGCTGACAAATATGTCCGTAGTTCTCTCTGATTAACACATTACGGGTTTTACAATTAGGAAAAGACACGTATAATGTTAAAAGTTTACTGTGAATTGATGCGAATTCCACGATATACATATCTCAACATTTGTACTAACATCAACGCTAACAAAATCCAATGAATTGATATTTATTATAGTTAAGGAGACGCATATCTGTGCGATCCAAATGAATTAAATAAAATTTAAGGAAGAGAAAAATCGAGCAGCACTTACAATGCTGAGGGCATGCATGATACAAGCTTGTGTGGTATTTTCAACGTGAATCAGCTCGTCACATTCTTCATGGTCCAGTCCATTTACATCAGATCGTATCTTAATCGGAGACAAAGCTGCTTCATTGTCCGTTGATTTGCCGCTGTCAGGGGACGGCAATAATTCGTGTCCATCCAGATCTTCTTCTTCTGCGCGTTCTTCGCAATCCGATGCTTTGGTTTCCTGTTACAACCATTATAAAACGAAACGATTCTTTATATCGTTCTAGATATCTTTTTCAAACGTCAAACGTCAAACGAAAGAATACAAAGCAAAAATAATTGGGATAAAGATACGTATATGTACGAAATAATACGCGAACAAAATTACACAAAAGATATTATATTTAAAAATATCCTTAGAATCGGAAATATGCGATCAATTGAGTGCTCTAGCTCGACCTGCTTCACTCTTCTTTTGTGCTGAGATAGTAAAACGACAGGCGATAGCCCTTGCTTGATGCATATTATACTACTATACTAGTGATAGGATCTACATACCTTTATCCGGTTGGCTGACCAAAGCGCATCTATTCTACTTTCTAAGTTTTTTATTTAATCCTCTCTTATCTGCTATGTATTATATTTATTATTATATCGTATGCACCTATTATTAATAGAGTATTGTTTATTACATATACTAGAAAATTATTATATATGTACATAATTAATCCTTTTAATGATTATTTTTATTATAAGAATTAATATATATTAATTCAATGTGCTGCGTAAATTCAGAGCGCTCTATTTTAATGTTTTTGACGATGTCACAGAGATTGATCTCGATTCAAATTGACTGCATGATTAAACGGAAAAATTATATTACACCACAGGAATGTTTTATAATTAGGGAGCGGGATCACTCTAACAAACGTTTCTAACACGCAGCGTTACCACTTTAAAGTGCTCCGATTGTTACTATATTAATAATTATTCGCAATTATTCGTACATACTTGCAAATCAATTATCTTCAATTATTTTAACTATTCTGGGAAAATCATTTCTGAACAGTTATTCTGAACAGAATAATCATTCGAAAATCCTTTAAATCCTTCAAACAGTATATATCACACTCAAGAAACAAAATGGAAGAAATAAAACAATTTTAAGTAATAACGAGAACAAAAGTTTTCCTATTGCCAAGAAAGTAGAAAATCACACGCTCGATACAATTAATAAGAGCGACGATAGCAGGAGTGAAAATAATAAGGAGGCTCTCGAGCGCTGAAATCCGAAACAAAAGTTCCAATTGCCTGATAGCTCGATCCGTATACTTCGTCCATGCTCTGGAGTTGACATATCGACAGAGAAACATATGATGAAGTAATATTTTTCCAAGTCGTTCGTCGTTCCCTACAGCGACAGGATTTTGTTCTTTTGTTACAGAGTTTCATTCCGTCCGTTCATAGCCTTGTCTTAAGCACTGAGAGCTTGCCTCCTGACGATATTACGATTTGCCGCGTTTCCTTCCCTTTCAGCAGAGAACTTATATTCTTTAAATTGACTGCCACTGTTATTATTGCTTCCTGTTGGACGTATTTGAGTTCTGGTTTTACATAGCTCGTAGGAATTTCACCAGCAATACCGCGTCTTTTTCCTCTTTTTAACACAAATCGATGCTATGTCTTTGAAATATCAGCAAAAAGATCTTGTGGTTAATTTCGACACGAAATGCTGGCAATTGCAATAGAGATTTTATTTTTATTTCGAAAGCTTCTTTTATCGAATCCGGCAGAAATTTTCAATCGAACAAAATCCATTATTCCTACCATCATTTTTCTTCACGTTCAGTCGATTGAGCAACACTAAATGAATTCCTTTCGAGAAAGCGAGAAACTCCTTTCAATTGTTCCTTCCAATATCGTATTTACAGTGAGACTTTCGAAGCGGATCCATAAATCCTCGCACGATTTTTAACTTTAAGTATTAAAATAGAGAAAAAGCTAGGGATTAATATGGAATTCTCGCAATTTCAGGAATAAAGAATGAAAATTCAGCTGACGGGATGGACGTTCGCGATTATGATGGTAACTAGGTCAGAAATACTTCCAGAATTAAAGCTATGTGAATAGTCGGTGTCGTATTTTCTTTTCAGTTCCTTCTCATCCAAGCCTGCTCATTCTGATAAGATTGCACAGTCATCGTTCGCTACTTCACATTTCAGGATGCAACAAAAATAACGAAACGGAAAATCCATCAGAACGAAATTACTTTTCCGTTAGGGAATTTAATTTCCACGTTACATATAAAATATCAGTTAATAGTTGTGCAAGTTTTAGTTTTCATTGCTGTTCTTCAAATATCGCTGTCGAATGATGCGTTTTTTTTTTGTTATTATTCCCGTTATTGAAAACGAAGAGGAAATTTTTACTAGTGCATTTCGCAATTTCGCAATTGCTTTGCCTTTGGGCATTTTTATTTTGACAATATATAATATGTTCAATATTTATTGTATCGGATGCAAGAAAACTAAATTTATCTCAATTTTCATATATATTGTTATATTCCCAAGTCGTTAAATGCAACTTTCTTTTTGACAGAACGAAATGAAACGAACACGTTTGTTCTGCTTTTGATGAAACAATATCTTTACAATATGTCGGAAACTCACTTGAAAATCTTGCGGTGACGGCGATGATTCCTTCTGATGTTGGTTTGGACTTTGCGGAGGGCTGGGAGCAGATCTGGGACTCTGGGGTCGAGTTCCCAGCTCGTAAATGTTGATCATGTGTGCTGCCTGAGCGTGAACCATCAATTCCCATGCTGAAGGGAATGATACCTTGCAGAGAACGCAGAGCAGAGCTGTTGTAGAATCTCCTTGGAACATAAACATAAATGCATTGTGTGTGCGTGTGTGTGTGTGTGTTTGGTAATAACTTAAATATATTCTGTTTGCCAAAACCACGATAGTTACTAACAATCTGTGGTTTTATTATTCGAGTAAATATTAGCTCGAATTCTGATCAATTTTATTTGAAATTTTAACACAACATACAAATTAAGTTGGTAATTGTAATTGTAACAGAATCTGCGCTAAAATTACTATAGGATTTTACTGAAAATTTATTAAAAGTTTTTATACGTTTATTTTAACCTTATCCTTATTACTAGACTGCAAAGAGCTAATATTTCCGTCCTATTTCTAACTTCATTTTCCAAAAAAAACAAAAAAACAAAAAGAAACAAAACATGTAACTAACCCCTCTACATATGTCGTATTCCTATAAAGAACATGAATTCGTAATAATACGATGAAAATTCCACTTAAAAAGCAACAATTCAGTTCTTTTAAGTCATAATAATATTAAACAAACATTAAGTTTAATATTAAACAACAATACTAAACTCGGTAAACTCTAAATTCAGTTTTTTTCAGTTTACAAACCAATGCAGATAGAACAGTTAAAAACTAGAGAGACGATACGTCAAATGGAGGGAAGCAACTCGCAACAGCATCCGTAGGCAAATTTTACGAGCAGCAACAATACTTCCTAGGCTTTCTCGTTTCAATTCCTTTATCCTAAACAAATCGTGGACCATTGTCCTGACGCAGCTGCGTTTTCCTCGGTAAAATGCCAAAGTACAATTCCGCTCGCGAGAAGAAAATCGAGGAGACACGAGGAAAGAGGAACCGCTCGTAGGATCCGGTTCGAATTTCATTTTTACAACCGCGCCATTCGAAGCGCGATAAGGATAACAGAGGGAAAAGAGGTGGCAACGAGACGAGGATAAGTATTTTGAAACCGGCTGCGCCCTCGAATTTCGATGAAAGCTGGATCTTTATTGAAAAATTTCTTAAAGGCGAAAACGTAGCTGTGGAATTCGTACAATCCCGTTTGGTAAAGCGCAACTCGATCGCGCACTAACAGACGCGAACGTTTTCGTTCACCCACTATAGAGTACAGAGGAAGCGGAAGGTTCGCCGGGCAAACTTTTCTTTCGAGTAGGTACGTACTTGGGGCTGTTCCATTGAAGGTGTGACATTTACATGTGAACCGTAGTTTGCAGTAATTCCGCTTGTGCTCGAGCAACTCGCCTAGGTCTGTAAACATCTCTCTACAGTTGCCACAGATCAGGATATCCGGGTTGCCTGTAACGTAGAAATCACAAACTGATTTCCCTTGATTTCATTTTAGTTTAATTGCACTTTAATTCGTCCCTTCTCTCTTTTTTTTTGTATATCGATTCCGCGAGAATGGTATATTCAAAGGAATCTTGTTTCTGGAATAATTGTTCGCGATCACTTTGAAGTTGGATTAATTTAACTTTTTGAAAGGAAATATGAAAATATATCTTTACTGTTCGTTTCATTAAGAGAGATAATGGAATGCAATTCCTTTCTTCCTTTGCTGTTTGCCAGTAAAATTGTGGATAGTTGATGAGATTACTGGCGTAAAAGCAAAACTCGCTAAGCACATTTGAAACTTGAATTAGATTTGGAATATAATTTTCCCGAAGAAGCCCTATTACCCGGAATAACGGAATGAATAATGGAATGGTAACATTTTTCAAATATCATATCGTACATAGCTTAACGCCCGAGAGTCAGAAACGTCAAAATCAGAAGTGGTATATTTTTAATTTAAAAGATAGTTGCTGTACTAAATTTTTATATGAGTTACTGTAAGCTGCGCTTAAGCGCGGAAGTAGTATCAATATTTTATTTTGAAATAAGAACTATTTATTAAAGAGCATTAAATATCGCGAATAACCAGGTACTATATAAAATTCACAGAACAAACCCGATCGAAATCCTAGCCGTTTAACATTTATTAAAACAACTCATTGGAAGGAAGAGCACGCGAATATAATGAAATTTTCATCCCTATGGGATAAATAACTTGCGGAACATTAGCTATGAGTAAATAATTATTCAATTACGGAAACTTCCTTTCTTCATGCTTATGACCGATAATTCGTAATTTTTTAAATAAAAACGTAAATGGAAGCTCATTTTCCAACATCACTATCTCGCTTCATGACGAATAATAACGTTCTCCGCCGCACTCTACCATTTTTCTCCGTTCACTATATTTAACCGATCATCTTCACGCGAGCTTGCTCGTAATTTCCGCGTAATTAAAGTACGTACCGCGCAGAGACAAGTGTCGACGACACGCTTCCCTCACGCTAAGCTGTTGCCTAATACGGGAAACGCACGATCAACTTACGAACGAATTAACAAACTGTACTTTCGCGTGGTTTCGAACGACTACTCCTCGAACCATAACATGCTCGAGATGCTCCAACTCCAATCTGTTTCTAGCCAAAACATTCCTTGTTTTTTCTTTCTTTTTCCCCGTTTCAAACTTTGATTACTGTTTTGTCTATATGTCTGAATGTAGAATGGTGATACTTACTGTAGACTTTCAATTGGTTCAAATCCGGAACGGTGGCCGTGTTCGCAGCTGGTTGCTGTTTCTGTTGTTTAGGATGTTGCGATCGAGCCGGTGGCATCAGACGTGGTCTTTTCAGTGGTGGTGCCAAACGGGGTGGAAAAGCAGTCGACGCATAGTAACTGAAAATAAACTTGGATACTGAGTGTCACAAGATATCCCGTCGCTAGGAACGATGAATAATTGTTTCGATGGCAACGTCATTGCGTGAATATTTAACGGCGGCTCCGGTGGTGTCGGCAGACGACTCGTTTTGCGACGGTTTTGGACGAGTTGGTTTATAGGATAACATTTGCAGTACACGTATTTTACAAAATGGTAAGGCCGGCGTAGTTTTTCAATCATGTTATAAAAAACGATACGTTTAAACGTTGTACTTATAAATAAAATCTTTGGTATCTTACATAACTAATGAAAAGAGAATTCGGGTGAAACGAAAAGAAATCGACGATGTCACCGAGATATTAGGGAATAAAAATCGAAGAAAAGGGAAAAGTCGAAGATTTAGAAACTTTTGCTGGTGATTTGGGGCGCGAAAATATTGTAAAAGGGATAGAGAAGGTAGAAACTCGGAAGATTTCAGAGATGATATATTAAGTAGTACAGAGGACACGAAGAGAATCATCTTGAAACGTACACTTAATATATTTCAAACAGTGTAATATTTATATAGAAATTTTAAATAAAAGACAAGTTTGAAATGAGTTTCATTTGTCTAAAAATAATTTTGCCCCTGCTGCAATATCACAAGCCAAGGTCAGAAATATTCAATTACAACGGTTTATAGCTCGCCTAAATCGCGCGTCCTTTCATTTTTACGAGGAGCACCGTGCACGAAGGTTTGAGAATGGGTTTCCAGAAGAACGTACAAATTGTACATTTAATCAACTCATTTAGACGCAACAGCACGGCGGAACGTGTTTGCACGCGAGTTGCCTGGGTTTCCCTCTCTTGGACGCCGGTGTCGTTTCGATTAAAAGGCTCGAGCGAACGGCTCGCGTCGAATTTCTAATAAAACGCCGGGCGAACTTGTCTTCGAGACGCTAATTTGCCGAAATTTCATCTACTTCCAGGTTGCTCACAACTATCGACTATATACACTCCGATAAACACATACACAACTACCGACACCTCCGATAACGATTCAAAACGCGTCCGTCTGCACGTCCACCTAACTGAATTTAATCGGATGTGTTTAGACTTTTGATAAAATCGATGCGACATTGTCGCCGTGCGACAAGCCACTTCAGAAACGGAGAACAGAGCTTGTACGGAGAGTTTTCGCCGCTTTGGGCCAAGTGGAAAGAGGTAGGGAGAGAGGAAAGCAGGGAGAGAAAAAGAGAGGGAAAAAGGGAGAAAGAGAAAAAGAAAGAGAAAGGAAGAAAGTCAGGGTGGAAACAAGAGGAGCAGAAAAGAGGAATCGCAACCCCTCGCCGTCGTATTTATCCGGCTATGTATTTCCTCTGTCTGTCCTTGCTGCTTTCGCTTCGTGAAACCTTCGTTGAAATAAAACTTCCTCTTCTTTGCTCTCTCCTTCTCTAGTCTTTTTCAACCTTGTCTAGTCTCTTCTCTCCTTCTGGTTCTTTCCTATTTTTATTTCTAGTTTCACCTTCCTTTTTCTCGTTCCCTTAGTTCGTTTTCCTTTTTTTGTTTCTTGAGAAACGGTCGCAGGGCTCCTTCTTTCCTGTTTAACGCGTCTTTGTCCCATCTGCTTGTTTACGTCTCGCCATTTTATTCCGTTTTGTCGTCGTACTAGAACGGAATTCGTTTTTGAAGACTAGAGAATCTTTTGATAACGTTTAGTTAGAACAATAAGATAATTTAATTGGCGAGAATTGTTTTTCATTGTCATGCATTTCGGAAGTATCTTCTTCCCGTTATCTTGGTTTGAAATGCTGATTAAAAAACTTTTCGCTTAACTAATGACGTTATTATTAACTCCGGCATTCTTTTGTTCGCCACCCTCTTTTGTCGTTGTTCTTTGTTTGCCGCGAAGTTGCCAGCGTATAGCTTTCATTGCTTTCCTTTCCACAGCAACGGTCCCCTTTTGCTCTTTTCATTTATTTAACTTCATGTACAAGAGTTTGCAGATTTCCACGATTCCCTTTTCCCGTTCCTTTGTGTCGCTATAAATTTCTATTTCATCGGTCCGTGCACAACTGCCTAAAGCGTGGCCCACTGTTTCGTATAAAATATCGCGTATTGAATTTATTTCCCACTCTTTTAATTTATAAAACAATATCGAGCCAGGAAGTTGTAAAATACTTTTACGATAAATATTACATCAAATACCGTTCTTTCAATATTTATATCGTGCAATGAATAACAATTTTCATGCGACATTCCAAAAAGCCATACGTAATCATGAAACTAACTGTAATTTCCGTGCAACCAGTGACGATAGAAGATTGCGAAACCTGACAGACAGTTCCTTAAATTTCGTACCATGGCCGACCATCCGTTTACTCGATCCCTCTTATTACTCAAACTGTCCGCTATATTAAATCATCCCCCTGATTTCTCTACTTCCATTTCCATACGTTTTACCAGTCATTATTTTTCGTTCTCCTCGCGTCATTTTCTTCCCTGACATACGTTCCTTTCTCCGTTAAAATCTTCCCTAGACCCGTGCCCAGTTCCCTTTTTCCTCCTCCATCGTGTTCCATCCCCCTTGGCAATAGCGTGACACAAGAGACATCCACGAATTCGTGCCTTCGTGGCGTTGTTAAAAGTTCTCCACGCCGACAGAGTTTCACTCTGTTTCACTTTGAAACTTTCGGATAATAAGCGCGAAACTGGCGCGAAAGAGAGGCGTAAAGAGAGAGAGAGAGAGAGAGAGAGGGAGGGAGAAAATGAGAGAGATAGACGAGGAGGATGTAGAGGAGTGAACGGCGGAGCGGAAGGGCTGCGTTAAGGGCGGGCGTGCAACAGGGAGGCAGTATCATCTACACCGGCACTTCCCGTCGTCTCGACTATTTTAATTTTTTTTCAAGCCACCGTCCAATTATTGGCGACCGCAAAAGTCGTCCTTTGTCGAGTCGCGACCGCCTTTTGAAGTGGCCCCTTATTTCTTCCTTTCTCCTTCCTAATGTCTGCGACGACTGATAAGAAGAGGCGGAGACGGAAGAGGATGGAACAACAGGCCGCTGCTGTCTCGTTGCGCGTCGCATCCCTGCGGAGAGGAGTAACGATCGTCCCTTAGTTTCGGAAGTTCGATGATTACGCGCCGTCTTCTCTAAATCCTTCGGCTGGTAGCGCGGTAATATAACCGGTGATAAACACATCCGTGACGGAACTTTACTCGGTGCTTCCTCTGCCGCTTAAAGGTTGTCCACGAGTACTTTTAACTAACGAATCGAATTTTCGGCGTCGACGCAAGCCGTGATATACTTCCATAAGAGAGACGAAAACGATGTCTACTTTTCAACGAAACGTTAGATACAAGCTGCAATCTGTTGAAATTTAGATAAGGTTATTACGGATAAGCAATTCGATTAAGTACATCTTTCACGATCTTGACGCACGTTCTGAGATATAAGAATTTCAAAAGAATCCCTCTTTCTCGATTACATTTACCAGAGTTCATCATTTTATCGCGGAGGATGAGGTAAAAATCAACCGGAAAGTTGCACGTTATATTTTCGATCTAATTTCCAGCAAGTCGTGTACCTTTCGGAATCGCGTTTAATTTAACAGAGAACGAACGATTCAATTTAAATCTTACCCGGGCATCGTCCTTTTACTGGGATCAGGAATCTTTTTCCATGGCGGATGAGGAAAAAAAAACCGAAGCTTCGAGATAAACCTCTATTCGTTTAAATATAAGCCCAGCGCGAGACAGCCGTGGGACAAGGGGCGATGGAATAAATCGACAGATTTTCATCAAGAAGTAACCCTTAGACAGCAACCTCCTCGTGCGGCCAAGGAGATTCGACCAACGAGGTCTGTGATTGGCACCCCTGACAATTATTTGTTTTCCACAAATCACCGGGGAACGTCGTTTTCCCTTCTCCGGGGCTTTTCTTCACTCTTTTTGTTATTCTCGTTCCCTGCACTTTCAGGTGCGCATTTAGGCTGTTTGTGACATTTCCGCGACGTTGTGAAATAGAATTGCAGAAGCTTTCTAAAAATGTAGGATACGGTATCATCGTTTGAAATAAGACGAGAAGTTAACAAGCTAAGTAAAATAAAAAGCTAATTTAAGTCATAACATTTTCTATTATCCTCCGCTTTTCTCGAGTTCACTCGACTTAGCTTGTACATCATACCCAAGATAAACTTGCGAATAATAGACAAGCTTTGAAGCTTTTGAAATAGCGTAAAAACCGGTCGTTGTCTAGAAATAAGGCTTCATTTTATAAAAAAGATCTTACTAAACAGTTAAATTATTAAAATTTTTTTCACATAGCGATATCGTTATCGATGAGTTTATTAATGTGGACGTATACTAACTGATTGATGCACTCATTGTTGGCACTAATCGATAGAATGGGAAAGAAATTCATATTAAGAAAAGATAAATGGAGGGTAAATCCGTGGATAGCAGTGGCGATTATTTCCTCTCGACGAATCACACGAAACATTACGAAGCCGTGTAAGCAAGGGGTTTCCGTCCCTCCTATTTTTTCCCTAGCCATATACTTTCAGGATCAGCAGGAACCTGGCTGCGACGTTTCGAGTTATATCGCCGCCAACAATGAGTCATTGTCAGAATTTCTGAAATAGAACGCAAGCCACCCCTGTCAACTTTATTTCGAGCAATTTGAGCAAGTTCCGCCGCCAGCTAGCAAAGATTACAAAGGTTTGTTAAAAGGTGCCTTAATGGACGCTTTATGACCATTTAAGACTGGAATATATCGAACGTGGTAAAAGGACTCGTAGTTGAATGTAAATTCTTTTAAAAAACTTTCCTATTATGTTTCAATGAAATTGAAAAAAAGAAAAGATCATTCATTGTTTCACGCCGATTCTTTTTTAACATAATTACTTTTACATAGAAAGATTAAACGATTTATAAACTAAGCTATTTAATTATACTTTATATGAGATATGATGGAAATTTAATTATCTCCACGTTTAAATTTATCTTTACGCTTATCCTTAAACAAAATTAAATTAAATTCTAGAACAAATATAACGTGAGTTATAAGAGCGTACGTTATTTTATAAAATATACGTAATTTCGTATTTTTAACAGGTTTTTTCAATTTCATATCAATTTTCAGGTATCCTTTATCGTAATATTATAAGCCTATTAGTGTTCCACCCGCGACGCTTAACCTGCACGTGTGACAGCTTGCTCGGCTGAATGAATTTTAATGAAATCCGGTATTAGAGGGTTTGGGTTAGTATTTATCCGACAAATTCAAGTTCCGTTCACGTTGTTCAATCTCTACACATACGTGTCCAGGCTCGGGTTGAACAAAGAATCGATTCCAGTCCACACTCACTAACATTTTACTCAAATTACCAAATAAAATGTTTTACAAATAGGAAGCAAAATTTTAAAAATAATATGGAGTCCTAGGACCTTCTACTTTTCTTTCTCCGCTTTGTGATTATAACGAAATTGTAATCTTTGCTTCTAAAAAAATTTGTAATCTTTGTTTGCTATTTAAAACATTTTGTCGCAAAGGATTTTACATTGTTAAGGTAATTTTAAAACATTTCTTTCTCGATAACGACATCCAAAAATATAATAACTATATATCGTCAATGAAAAATACTTTTTCAAATAACGAAAGTAAAGGATTTCTTTGAAGATTCGTATGTATAATAATTCTATTTAAATTGAAAGTTTCGAGGCACACGTTTACGTTTAATTTAATAGATTAAATGTTCATTAAAAACGAATTCGTTAATACAAATCTGAAATCGATGAACTAAAACATACGAAAATTTCATTATTTATAATCCTCTTTTCGTGCAACTGCGTCAACTAGATCGCTTTATCGTTGTCCCAGGGACACAATCTTTTTGTTTTATTTTGCTTTCTTCCCGTACCATGACAGTAGAGAAACTGCTACAATGTGTATGCGACAAAACCTGCCGCCTATATATTTTACTATCACAAATATTACCACTTGGACGGTTCGTGGTCCAGAACGCACCCCCATGCCTATAAATAATATTTCTGTCGGAGCTTTCAGCGGCGTTTTCCCGCAATTATTGCGTTTCTCATAACCGATGTCATAATTCTATCCGGTAACAGGGCCATTCGTAACTTCTGTCAGTCCAGTTCATTTTAATGTTTCCTTTTTTCACTTGTATATCCTATTTTTTGCTTTTTCCAGCCTTATGAGTCTCTGTTAAAAATAAAACAAGAATAAGAAAGGAATTAAAAGGACAGAACCTTGATCTTATATCCCTAACGTTGGCTGAAAAATAATGTGTATGATTCAAAATTATACTTCCTTGAATTTCTTATGTTCATTACGTCGAAACACCTATTTATATTCATGGTCCTTTGTTTTCCTCTCCACTGTAAAAGATGGTCATAATTTTTACTTCACGAGAGTTTAAGGTGCACTGCAAGGGGCGTATTAGTTACGTGTATTAAAGCTGCTCTTTTAGCACCATTTTTTTTAATGCTACAACCTTTCAGAAGCAACAGAATTTGCATAACAAAGATGAACAAGTTGCTCGGAGTTACGGAAATTTCATTGTTCTGTTTGTCTGCAAGTAAATCGTATATTATCATCAAAAAGGACATTCGCTATAACTATGGCACGATAACAAAGACTATTTGAAGAGAATGTTTGTACTTACAAGTACACTTTTACATATATATATACCTAATATAAATAGAATGTTATTTTGTCGCAATAATACATGATCCGTTTAAAAAAATCTCGGGTTAAGAAGATAGAAGCACGATGACGTTATACCATTTCAATCGTAACCTACATACGTCAGTTTTAAATATCGGATGAGAAACCTTTGGTTAGTGAAAAGGATTATCTTTCGAAGTCCTCATAAAGATTTGATTTCGCTACCTGACATTCACGTGACAGTGGATCTAATAAAATTATTAAATCGATATCAGTAAACCTATAGCATGTTTCCTGATTATACTTTCTAATACGTAGAAATAAACATTCAAATAAACCATGTACGATAAAAGGGAAAAATTTCTTTTCCTCTTCATACGTCATCTTATATTCCGCAAAAAATATTCTTATCATTGCGGCAGCTTATCTTGCATAATGTTCAAATTATCACAGTTTCATGAGTATTTATCGTAACGTTGGTGGTACATTAAATATGCATTTGCGCATATGTATGCTAATTAGTAAAAAAGAATAGAATAGAATTTTCGGGAATTTGCTAAGATTCCACATGCTGGGCAAAGAATCAGGGGAAATTGCCGCGAGCATTATGTATGCTCCCTTTTCCCATCTCATTTCCTTTCACGAGGAAACTTTTCACCAGCGTATGATAGTTTTGGGCCTGCCTCGGATTTCTACGAGCAATTAAAGAGTGCTCAGGAAGTTTCACCGCGGAACGATGGAAGGAATTATCGTGGAATCTCGCAGCTACTCTTTCCCTCCTTCTTATATCTCGTTTTCAGAATCGAAATTTCTTATTTGATTACTTGAGTAGGCTTGCTAGCAAATCCTTGGATTATCTGTTCACGTGTGCGGGCCGATCTTGCAGAATTTTTGTTAGAATTTTAGAAAAACTACAAAAGAAGCGAAAAAGTGAAGGATAAAGAATCAAATAATTAATAAAGCTATGTTTTAAATGTTATTAGAACGTAATATGTACTATGTTTGAATACCAACTTCACACGGAATCGAAATTTATTTCTTCAAGAGCGGAGATTTTCTTTGTTCGACGTCAACGAAAATCAAATTACGTGTCGCCTGCGAAAGGATTTTTATCCCTTAGCGTTCTTCTAGATCAAAGGATAAGTTACGAGTATCGTATAAATTGTAAATTCCATTCGCCATTTCACCATATTATTGTGTTTTGCTCAGGAAATTTTCGTCTCTTCTGATATATCATTCAGATAATATTGTTAAAATTATGCTTTGAAATAAACTAAACAAAATATATAGTTTCTTTACACCAATGAAAGCCAAGATGATCCATTAGAAAGCTAGAAAAGATTTCTATCTCTTTGATTATTCTTAATCCTAATAAAATAATTCATAACGATTCTAGACATATACCTAATGAATGTTTTATACACACTAAATATATTATGACATTTCTGACGAGCCTCCTTCCTCTCACATCTCACTCGTATCTAAAAATACGCTATTATTCCTGAAACTGCAATGGGTAACTGCAGAAAGGTCAATCATTGACATTTTTCCTTTTATTTAAGCACACGCTATAAACGATACTGTATTACCAAACCGATCTTAAATATTCGCATATGCTTATGTAATATTACATGATTGTAATTCAGCTGTAGTTTATCCATTCTTAAATATTGCTTTCTACAAATCGTCGTCCCAGTTCTTAACTGTTCTAACTCCATTTTTCAAAAAAATGTAATTAACCAATTCACATATGTTTCATTGTTATGAAAAATACAAATTCATGTTTCTACTTAGAAGGCAACAAATATTCATTTCTTTAAGTCCTAACTATACACAACAACATTAAACTTCATGAACTTTAAACTCAGTTTTCTGAGTTTACAAATTAGTGGAGATAGAACATTTAGGAACTAGAGCGACGAAATATCTAATAAAATAAAACTTGCATCAAACGCAAAAATTAGTAATATCTTTGCAATTCTACGGAATTATATAGCTCACAAAATTGTTAATTAATAAAAATTGCACAACTGTACAATAATTAGTATCGTGAATGCGCATCCTGTCAAAGGGTCGAAATTCCACGTCTAAAGGCTCGGCGCGACAAAGAAACCGAGTTGTCGTTGAAGAACGACGAGCTTTTTGTTAGGCGGCTTGTATGTATGTACGCTGGTCGCTACAAATTAGACGATAGGCGTGCAACGTAACACCAAGTAGTTTGAAACTGGCTGTTAAACCAATGCAAATTACTGCAAGACAATCCCCGGTGTTGCGGGTGGAGGCGAAAGAGGCGTGGACCAGGCGAGAGTTCGTCCTTTCTAATTACGTATCGCAACCCCCGAGAAAGAGGATGGAAAAGCTTAACCAACTTTTCACGAATTAGTACTGCCCTGACTGTGCCCTGTGAATTTCACGTTTCGTAACGGTGTTAATCTCTAACCAATTTCGTAATTTTCGTCTGTGTCCTTTCAATGAATGCTTCTAGATTTGCGGTTTTGTTGGCAAAAATTCATCGCCTCTTTAATCTTTTAAAGCATAAACCGCTCTGAAAATATTTCATTCGACAGATTTTGTGGAAAAGTGGTACAGGTTTATTTTCATGGTACAGGTAACCACAGTTCTCTTAAGTCAAAGATTTTTGTCAGTTGTACCAATATTTTTTTAAATGTCTCATTTTGTTAAGGAATGGTTAATGTTGAAATAAAGGATAGCTTGGTTAAATAGGACGTAAGATGAGATATTAATTTACGGGAAAATCGTAAGGATCATCGATAACGTTAAACGTGGTAATTAAATATGACGGGGAATTTTGTTAACAACGTTTCATGTATGACCTGCAATTTTACTACAAATTGGATATAATGTAGGTGTAATACCCTGGTGTATACGCAAGAAAGGATATCGAGTTAATCAGGAATATTCATTCCTCCGGGTATCGTTTCACAGCTACGATTAACCTCTATTTCGTACTCGTGCAACACAGAGATTTATATCACAAGCTTATTGTCCGCAATTTCGCTCTTTACGGTGTACGATATCGTCAGTAATTTAATTATGTAATCCATAATTATTGTCATAATGGACTTAAAAATCTCCACTAATAAGAACGGATCGATACAACGAGAATAAAATCGAGTTGATATCCACGATGTAAAGATAATGGAAATAGATATAGAAACCCATATGATGGTCATAAGAAATTTATGAGCAGATTAAAACACAATTTTCACAATTTCTTTAAATGCCACGTTCGCACCTATGTATACTAATTTACATATATGTCCTCTGGAATGAGAAAGAAAACTAATTTTACCGGAACGCTAGGATCTGAATACTACTAGAATTTTAAGGAATTTTATTAGACATACGCAAACTTCATTTCTGCAAATACGTTTCAACTATTTTCTAATTAAACTTAGCAGCTATTCTGTTCCGCTACATAACAGAAAATCGTTGTGTTATATAATTCACGAATGAATATGGATTTGTTAATAGAACTGTAATAAAATGAATGAAATAAAATCATACATCGCATTATTCTTATCAGATACCTAAAGAGGTATCAAAGTTACGCATATATGATATGTTTTTAGCGAGATATGAGTATCTCGAAAGATACTAGTTCTTCGAGATGGAACCCTCCCAAAAGGGTAAGTGGTAAAGGAGGAGATAAATCAGAGTACGAAACATGAAACGACATCAGGGGCAAGTGTGCATCTAAGATCTCTATCGCGTATTAACGACGTTCAATTAAGTAAATGGCCCTCTTGTGAATTTTCTCTACCTCGAACCCGGAAGATTAATTACAAATTGAATTGGCTATAGGTATAACGGTGTAACGACTGGCTGCGTTAGGGTGTGCACACATACGCAGAAGGGTGTCAGGTTAATTAGGGACATTCGTCCCTCAAGACATCGCTTTGTGACTAGGAGGCTTAACTGGACACGATGCATCGTGACACCTAACAGCACCCTGGCCTATAAGCTTGATCCCCATCGACATACATTAAGTGCACGGATTTCAGATGTCTATCTGACCTGTGTCAAATTAAGTGTTACCTGCCAGAAACGTCAAATTTAATCGATGCGAGAACGACACTGGTTTCCTGTATCAACCGTGACACGAAGGCAGCTATTAAAACGTAATGCGGAATTCCTTTTTCTTATCCAATTATCCTATTATTTTTTTATTTCGTTCTAATTATTGCGTTTGATGGATCAAGAAAATGGCAAATGATATTTTTATAAATTTTATTTTATTTCTTTTAATTTTTTAATTTTTCCTGTTAGTGGTAGCTTCTATTTTTGGGTAACTGTAAGACAGAAGTATTCCATGGGAAAGTTATTTTCTTTTCATCTGGAGTTAATGATCAGTAAGTTCACTTTGGCGTGAATTCAATCTGTTCAAAGGATTATAACAACCTCTTTTAAGATAAAGAATTCGACACAAAGCAATACAGAGGAGGCAAAGAATTTCGCAACCATAAACAATGCTTTATCTTCGCCTGCAATGGAATAACCAGAAAAATTCAACTAAAAGAAGGGCAAAGCGAAACGTACGGTGATAATTTCCCATTCGAATATTCAGCGCCATTCTCAGCACATAATTTCTCGATATAATAGTTTTCCGTAAAATGGCTTGAATCGCAAAGCAGAAACGTAGGCTCTTAATTCCATTATAAAACTACTACAGACCGGCGATATTTTAAACTGAGATCGAACATACCTGCAGTTAGGTTCCATAAACGGGTGATAAATAAAAATTATTTAATAGAATCGAAAGCATTGTGCAATTTCGCACAAACCAATATATATAATCCAAAAGATGTACAATTAATCAAGCAATGTGGCATAATCACTGAATAATAAATGCCTTTGATACAAATTAAATATGATACTAAAAGGATTGAAGGAGAATGATAGGTGTTATATGTAAATGTTGAATTTTTAGATTAGCCTATAGTCGGAGTGTATAGGTGGCGAATGAAAGCGTAGAGAGAGAGAGCGAGAGAGAGAGAGAGAAGGATGAACGAAGAAGACTTGGAGGGTGAGATAAACATAGGAAATAAGAGAAAAATGTATTTCTGGAAGTCCATCTGTTAGACGAGGACTATGTATAATAAATACAATAATAAATAAACTAATATGATAGTCCAATTAAAAAGATAAGTAAGACGATTACAGAGTATTAATACTAGTCTGGCCTGCAAATAGTAAACATCTTGCTTTTTATGATGCTTTTGTTCTCAAGTTAAGATGCTTTAGGTTTTAAGTTAATACGTCAATTAGTTCTTAAGACGTAGAAGTTTAAAGGATACGTATAAGAACATCCTAACGGTTACTAAACTTCTATTGTGTCTCATTTTTTTTCTAAATACGCTAATCAATAAATATACTAATTATTTACAGAAATTTATCGACGATCAATTTTATTATGCCTGCGTTAGTTTGTAAAAAGTTTTGTTGGCTGTTTAATAATATTAAAGAAGTCTTCTACAGGCTTTTACCCGTATAACGCAACGATTGCAATTGGTTACGAACTGCTAACAATAAATTGAACGTACGACTTTCATGAATATAACTTCAACAATATGCGTTTGCAAAGAACGAACTTTATCGTTGAAAAGAAACAACCTAGCTCGGTAGCTCGATTACATGGGAATGGTTTAATAAATAAAACAAGTCGCTTTGAATATTGGTTCGTCCTTTTTTTATTCCTCTCTGTATACGTAGGTACCGTTTTCCTTTTATAACGATCGACGAAAATAAAATGTGCACAAAATTTATACATACGGCTTTGAACTTTACGATCGGATCACGGTTCCTCTCAATCTGTAATCATTAAATTGGTCAGAAATTCCTACACTGTTTTTAATAGCGCTTTTAACGTTGCTTTCAGCCAGAACTTTTACCGCCGTGCAGTTCTCCATAGTAGTTTTAAACTGAAATGACCATTTTTGTACGCACTAATACATATGAAAAGGTCGGCTTTGTGAGTGGCGCACTTGTGAACGCTTAATTTTACCAAGTCGAAATACGGTAATTTCGCTCGGGATTTGAAAAGGACCGTGAGTTATACACTGAGCAAATTCGAATGCATTCGGCAATATTATTCGTTCAGTCGCTTATTTGATATAAAACCGTTTGGATAAAAGGTAATGTCCTAATGAGCTCTTTTCCGAGAAAAATAATTTCAATTCTATGTATTTTTGCACATTTTTCGTCAATTTCGTTATCCATGGGTAAACGTAACCAATAACAATTAGAAAATACCAATTAAAACCATGTAACTAACCATTGTAATCGTGGAACTTACGGGAGAAACTGGAACAACGGGAAAAGCAACTAAACACCCAAGTGATTTCCAAATACAATTTCCCAACCACGGATCGTAACGGTAGCAAGACAGAACCGAGAACAGGATCGAATTGATGATAAGCAAGAAAGTTAATTGAAAGCAGATTTTCAAGGTGTTCCTATCCCGATGAGTTAGTTTTACCCGTGTGATATTCAGACGGGGAAACCCGTGGCAGTTCATATAAAACGCGATGCAACGAGTTTCGCTGAAAAAGTTGCCCGGAAATTGGCCGCAGATACACGGTTTGCCAGGAAAAAACAGCCGGGTGCAAAAGTGAACTGGGAAAAATAGGTGGAGTGGGAGGACGAAACAAAATGCAACAACGAAAAGCAGGATCGAAAAAAAAGGCAGAAAGGAAAAATATCAAAAGCAATCAATTCCTTTTTAGTCGACGAACAATGTTGCCCGCGGCTTGTACTGCGTGTCGCTTGTGGCGATTCGGGATGCCTCGTGTGCGTTACACGGGTGTGTGTTTTCTATGGCGGCGCACGTTGCATATTTAAAGCAGGGCGCAAGGATGGAATATAAAGTCCGTCCGAAAACACCGCTCTCTCGACCATCCAAAAAGAAACGAGAGCTCGCGGGGCTCATACACCGTTGCGCCAGAAGAATTAATAAAGCAACGAAAAGCAACGTCACGTGGTTTATCGTTGTTGGTTTGGTTGAAAGAAAAGGGCGCCTGGACCGTGCATGTTTCTCTAGCCCACGGTTATAATTCCGTTCCACGCGGCTGCCCCGGCAACGGCCTCACCTGAGCTTATGATTTTTATTCGGGCCGGCGCGGCGCGCCGCGCCGTATTCCGCTTTTGCACCCGTGCGCGGCCGCGTCGCTCTTTCTCCAGGCCGGTCACGAACTGTCTCTGAATCGTAACAATTAAAGCAAAAGGACCGGGGTGCCGGTTGCGCGGTCACCGCGCCCGTTTTCCAACCTCTCCCGCTCGACTCGCGACCTCTTTGCCCCTGTTCTCTCTCTCCTCCTCCACCATTTTTCTCTATCTGTCTCCATCTCTTTTTCCCCTCTATTCGACTGTGGTGAAAGAACGCGATGAATCGTGGCTGCGTTATTGGATGAAAATTACGCGTGAACGGAGCAGAATTATTCGTTTGTCTAGACTGGAAGCTTGCCATTGATTCTTTGTAAGATTAGAATAAAAGAAGTAAAGACAGAAGAATGAAACGAGAGAATAAAAAGAAGAAAGTTTGGAACAAATCCGAATGTATATAGAACTTACAAAGCATTTTATATAAGTATGGCCAAGCATATTTTAGGAAAAATAAGATTAAAGGGCCGTAAATATCTCTCGCTATCGTTTAATTAATTCTCTGCTTGCCATAAAAATTTTTTGTCCAACTATCCAACGATAAAATCGATACGGCCAGGAACCACGGGATTTATCGCGCGATAAATACTCTCCGATGTGTTTTCCTTCTTAACCTGCCTTAGCGCGAACGTCACAAGCGGATCCTAAATTATACAGAAATTCAATTGGACGCTAGGTTGCGAGCAAATAGGACAAAAATGCCGTTTCAGCCGACTTCCTGCGTGTTGTTACTTGAAATATATACCAGAAGGGCATAGCAAGCACCGTGGTCGGACTCTAATAATTATTATCTACGGTCACGTGAGTATAATAACGTTAGCGTGCACCGTGCTTTGATAATCGCACGTGCATTGCCTCTTTAACTTCTCTCCATTCAATCAAGCCAGGTCCTTGTTCGCTCCTTGAGCGACCGAGCAAGCGATTAATTGGAGAAATACCTCGACGATGGAGAGGGAGAAAAAAAAAAAGAATGATTGCGTTTACTCAGCGAGTAATTAAGTGTTAATGTATCCTGTTGTCGACGGTGTTTGCTTGCCGACTAATTAGTTCTACATGCTTCGTTTGCCCCTATACAAGAAGGCGGATTCGTGATTTGTTGCGAAGCTCGCTTTCGATATACGATAAGCATTAAAAATCCTGTAGCCAGAAGATTCCAGGTTTAACTGGAAGAATCCTTTACATCGCGTACTCTGACGCAACATCAGCGTCTTGATTTTATGATGTTTTATTTAACCGAGTTACCTTCCTCGTCTTGGCTTGAAAAACTGCGTTGGCCAGGCGAGACGTTTCACGGATCGGGAAAATAGCTTTTACTCGCGTAGGAAGTATATACGTCTTAGAAAAGTCGCAGTATTTCGGCATTAGAAAGTACTTAGCACTTTTAAGAATTTCAGCAGAGGGTTTTAAATGGACGGATAGACCGAAAAGTTCCTTTGACGACTATATACAAGATCTTATCGGAGTTAAATTTTCTACCGAGTTCATTCGAATGAGATATTCTTCCTCCACTATATGGTTAAATCCTTTGGTATTATCCTGTTCTTGTTACAAGAAAGAAAAAATTTTGAAGAAGGGAAGTAAATAAAGGAGAAGGGAGAAGAAAACAAATGCGCATATGCGGGCTGAATTAAACGGGGCAGGCATAGATATTTTAATTTATACTTATGAATAAAATTCTCTCGCCATTCGGGATTTCACGGGTTAACGTCCGTCAAGCTGGATTTTTCACTGGCGATCGAATTAAATCGGCGTGCCAATTAATTTTGAAAGAATATTGATCACGGTACCTTTGATCTGTTACGCGAATCGTGGAAACAAACTCGTTTTCGCACAAAAATATTCGCTATGAATTAAAAGGTTGCGTTTCTTTTGTGTGGCAATCGTTAAAAGAAAGGAATAAAAATGAAAAAGAATAAATGGATTATAAAAAAACATTGATTATCACCTTCGAAAATTTGAAACGAAGTGACAGAACCGAATTCGAATTCTGGCGAGTTTAATCGATACCAGGAGGTAATAAATGCGTTCATGCATCAATGCGAAGCGATACGCAAAAATAAATTAATAAACTTCAATATTGTTGCTGATATTCCTCTTGCGTATCGCGTATGCGAGGCAGAAGTAAAACATTCGGGAAACGGGCCGAGATAATAATTATGATTTACGGTCTGGTAGTTATAATTCCAGCATCGACGGCAAATTATATGCCTGCTTTTCAAAATTGCGCGTACACTCGGTGACCGAGCTCTTCATGTACGTGGGCAATGTTGTTCCTATACAAGAACATCAGCTTGGCTTAATCTTCCACCTATAGCCAGCACGATTAGCCGATGAAAAAATCACTTGCAAATAAATTTAATTTATTTATGAGCAAGTATACTCGATTTGTTGAATACGTGTTTTTGGATTAGGTTTGATTAATAGCGATCCGTAAAGTCGTTTCTAGATATTTGAATTAAACAACAGAAAGATTTCATTTTACATACCCGACTACCGCACACCACCGTATTTGTAAAACTATGCGAACAGTAATTCAGCGAAATTGTGCATCTCCAATGCAATTCGCACTCACCTATCATAGTAGTAGTCCCTGAAATCAAAAACATAGTAAACGATTAGTTGAGAAATTTCTTCAAGAATTTTTAATGAAAGAAAATATATGTATACCATTTCTAAAGCTATAATAGATTTATATTATTTATCGTAATTTAAAATTTGTACATTGTTTGCTATAGTTTCACGATAGCAATTTAAAAAAAAAGAACCATTCTAAGATTATCAAAATATCTATATTTGTTAACAACAAACGATACAAAATTCAGTGAAATCAATATCTATATTCGTTTGTTATATGTATAGTTCAAGCACAAAATAAACTTCAATCGACGGAAACATTTTTACACTTTCAAAAAGTACACCAATATCATGAACAAAGAGAAAAATGGGATCGTGTTTCGCTATACCGAAACAAGAAACCGATGGAATAACGATCAACGTTTGAAATGATGAAACATCAAACGAATTCGAACGAAATAATAAAGAAATGTTGTAAATCACTCGCAACAGATTATTTATAGGTTCATCAAACAGATAGATTCGTGTATGTCACGATTCTGAAGATCGTTACATACGATAACGCTTAATTTGCATTAACGATTGAATCGCATAGTAAAGTCACAGTTCAATCACTGTTTAGTGTTTCCTGAATCAGTCGATATACGATAGTGTTCACGTTCCAGTCACGTTTCTGTGTAGTGAATGATACTTCAACGGTGATCGAATCGTGACTAAACCGCCGCGCTACTGCAAGTCAAATCGAACGTCGCGCGACATTCATTTCTTTTCTGTACTTGAAATTCGGTACTTTAAATGCATTCTGCTTGTATCTTTTTAAGTATTACGCTACGAACCAGCGAAAGATTCCTTCCACCCAATTATTTCCTAAGACGTCGAAGATAATCAATTTCAGTTGCTCACAGATCACATACGTATACTGAAATTTCATTCTCTGTTATTGCCTATACATTTTTATTGCGTATAGTTTCCTCTGTTTGCTCTGATTGTAGAGCGACAGTTCTAAAGAAAATAATGTAAAGACCGTTAAAATCAATAGAACGAAGGAAAGAAGATTAAAAAGAAAGAAGGGATTTTAATCAAAAAAATATGACAATTCAACGATAGATATAAAATATCTTTTATCACTAATGTTCTATCACAAGCTATTAAACGAACTGTAGCGTGCAACAGATGTTCTTAAATATCTAGTAAGTTCATTGAGATGGAAAAATCGGAGTTGACCCGTGTCGAATCGACTAAACGATAGATTCAATGATGCGAGTTCATTTCTGTGCTGCTAGGGATATTGATTTGTTCGAAATGGTTTTCGAGGAACTTGCTACGCTTTTACTAAATCGATCGCTTGCATCTTTTACACTAATAGGTGTTGCAGCTTTCATGTCTTTCCAAGAAACGTGTATAGTAGAAATAAAACTATATTTTTCTTCCTTTTTACAACATTCTACAACCGAGACAACTGTAATTGTAATTTTCCAGTCGAACGAGTTTTTTTCTTTACGTTACGAAGAAAGAAGGAAATGCTTATGTGTTCTTAGAAAGCCACGAATAATTGCGTCTATTTATACAGAGGGTAAAGTTTCATTCGTTTTGCGATACTTAAGGTTATCGGGCATTACGCGGGGATTACTACGAATTACACAGTCCTATACACAGGTGATAAAACTAGAGCGACGCGAAAGAAATGGTTAACGAAGAAAAAGGGATGGAGAAGAAAGGTAAACAGATTCAGTCACAACAAATCAAAAGCAACGGCATTTTCCTCGTTGCTGTTTTAAAGATATACGAATGTCGGTAGTAAAACTTTTAATAACGTTTATTAATTATCAGTATACATAAGAAGATAATAGAATTGTGTAGAAATATTGTTTCAGAAATTTCTGTTCAATTCTATCGACTATTATTGTCATAAATAATTTTGTAAAATAATTGGAAGTATCGGGAGCATGTAAAAGGAGCTGTCCTTGAAGTTAATTGAATAAAGAAACCACCTAATTATCGTTTTTCACCGTTTCAAAGGGTTTAATATGTGACAAGTTTACCGGTAAGTGGTATATTATTCACTTAACCGCGGACAGCGGTTCTTTGAGGATGGGTCAGCGATTTAAGAGAAAATTGCCAATTACTTTACTCCCTGTAAGTACTCGAGGCTGATACATTCTGGGCATCGAGGCGTTACTTACACCGATACTTTTAGAGACAAAGCAAGTAAGAAGGTGCAGGCTGGACAAGCAGTTAAGGAATTACACGAGAAAAATAAACTTGATGTCGTTGAGCTCGAAATAAAATTACTAATTTGAAAAATTGAACTGAAGTCCGATTAATCAAGATACGTCACTTAACATTAAGAGAAAGAAATATTACAAAGCTCGATCGACGAAACGTATAAAGTTCCTCTATTCATTCTGGTTATTTCTGTAAAAGAGAAGAATTTGCCTCCTCCTGTTATTCTTTTTAAATACTATTTTATCGTTGGTAAACATGTTGCCGACAAACGCTTTTTCAGGTATTGACAGACACTTATCGAATTAATCGGTATAGTAGGAAGAAAATTGCTGATAATGAAGAGGAGAAGGACGATAATCGAATTTGTGCAACGATCGACCGAACGAAAAGTATTTCGGTCAATAAACGGTCCATTAGTTGCTGGTTAAATACACGATTTCTGCTCTTAAAAGAGAGAAAACGAAGGACGTTGACCATGAAATGCCGACGAAAGGATCGACTTCAGAGAAAATTGCCAATTACTTTGATTGCTTTGCTGTGTCGGTAGTTTTGTTTGGCAATGCTCTAGGTAATTCTGTGTCTTCGTACATTAATGTAAAATGCTGAGAAACATCCTACAAGACTTTCAGCTTAAACAGAAGGAAATTTCAAGCTAACGAATGGGCTCTTCGAGATTCACTGAATATTAAATGTGCAATTGATTAGTTCGATAAATCATTGGCTTATTTCCATAATGCCAAGAAGCAAAATGAAAGTAATATTAATATTCTAGTGTCAATTAGCTGGTATAAAAGTAATTTTGCAGATAGAATAAAATTAGTTTAATTGGCAGGTTTGCGTTTAAATATCGTTCTTAATTAATTTGTAAAAATATTAGTAATATAAAAATAAAAATTATAATCATTCAATCGCACAATATTCAACGAAATATGAAAGATATTCTTCTTTAAATATTATTTCCAACTTACTTCCGCGCAAGTTTTTTCCAACAGTTCATTATTTCTACAGAGTGTAGAAAGAAATATCGACTAGATTCAAAGAGCGCGCGTGAAAAAAGAAACGTCAGAAACTAGGAAACGATCGCGAATTCATGACCTAGAATGTCTGAATATTATTCTCTGGTCGAAAGCGTAACTACGACAGTTCTGGCCGTACAGCGATTGGACACGAATAGCAAATCGATTGACGATTACTGAAGCGCATAATTCGAAATACAGGGTTTACCAAAAGATCCGAACTTTATTCGACTATTACTTGATAAATTCAGGCGAAAATGTTGCGAAGGAAACTGCATCGGTTATGAACGAAAGGAAAAAGCAAAAAATATATATCTTTACAGAGCATCGTACAGAGTACTGAATTCACGTTTAAATAAATATTCAACTTACATTACATTTACATTTTTATATAACGATTTTATATTCCTGTTTTTAGTAAAAACATCTACGTATTTCGTACAATTTATGAAACCCGAAAATGTAAAATAAAATGGAATAAAATATATCTATCTATCTATTGTTTGCCATATTTTAATTATGTTTTCATCATTAAAGCGTGGGAGAAACACTGCGGGATTTAACTGAAAAAAATGATGTTTCGATGAAGTTTGAAATGATAATCTTTTTAGTTTTAGCCATTCTAGTATATAATTGCTTTCCGAATATTTCACATTTATTTTGTTTACTGCTGTTTCGATTCCTTCGTAATTATTTCGTAATTTTTCGAATGAATTTGTATCTATCTATTGATGAAATTGCACGATTTAATTAGAAAAACAAAATTTGAAAGATACGAATGCAAAAATCATTAAACAATTAAAAAATATGAACTGTTAATAGCCTGTCGGCGCCGGGGAAATATTCATATGTCTTAACGTTAGATTGAAAATTGGGAACAGATGCATTCAAAGCGCCACGAGAGGGAAAAAGATAAAAAAGAGGGAAAGAGGGAGGAAACTGTCGATGTGCAGAACGGTTAGCGTGTATCGAAAAATGACGGTGTAATTATGGGGCCGATTGTTCCCGGCGAATTCTTTGTTATTCAAACTTTCGGTCTTTACTTTGTACAGTTTTTTAGATGAAAAAATATGGCCTGTCCGCGATTTTTCATCATAGCTGTTTGAACGTGAAAACGAAGCAGGAGGAGAACATGGTGTATTTAATGGCACAAATTTTGTTGCACTCTCTTTATGCGCTTGCTTTTTGCATATGGTATGAGTATCTTTCTTTTTTATATCTTTTTTATATGAGACCGTGAATAAAGGATATTGTAATCTACATGACACGATTGTATCTTCTGTAGTTTCAAAATATTAAAAATCATTTTTTAACAGTCTTTTTCGATAATAATACAATATTGTTGAAGAGCCTTTTCAAGGAATAAAGGAATTAAATTTTTCAGTGATAAAATTAATAACTGTACGACCGATAATTAATAATCGAACATATTACTCGCGCCAATGAAAGCTTTGTCGGTTATAAAAATTACAAACGTTCACGTATTAGGGTTATGTTACGCAGCTACGCAAATTCACATGCGGACTCGTATTATTTGTCGAAATGGTCATTTATATGGTCAATTTAAATTCATTGGTTTTATATATTCATTTAGATTCAGGCGATCAACATCTGTTGCCAACTCGAGGTCGTCTGTTCAATTTACGTTAGTTTAATTAACGAACGAACCTGAGTACTTTTAGTTTGCTTTAAACAACATGTAAACGGTTTTAAATTTCACTAGAATTGTTTAATTAATCCCATACGCTGGAAAATGCGTGAAAATTTACGAGGACTTTCCTAAAATTTCACCGCGTTTACCTAACGTTTATCGTTGCTCGACGACTTCGGTTATGTGGCAGCGCGTTATTTTTTCGCCCCATTTTCAAACAGACTTTTCCCTCCGTCCTCTTGATAATTTCAGTTAACTGCATCAATTTAAAAATACCAAACGACCACTTGGTCGACTGATGAAACGGTTTTATACTGAAATCTCATGCAGGATTTTAGCGTAACTACTGATACCATATTAACGACCCTATATTGGCTCTTTGACGTGATACTAAACGATCGGTAGGATGAAAATACGATGAAGTAGACGCATGTCATCCATAATATAAGTTAACAGCAGTTCGTGACCTACTAATTTCAACGAATGAAATTAAATGAGGACTACGTGGGTAAGAAAATGAGGTTCGTATCAGTCGGAGCAAGGGGAAAAAAGGTGAAAACAAACAAATGTTAACGCTTAAAATTCCTCGCTCGGAACAAAAATGAATGTTGACACTGGAATTTTTGTTTTCAAGCGGTTTACGAAAATATTCCCTACATCAATCATAATTATTTATAGACGCTATACGAAATAGAAGAAGAGTTATTTATGCGTGCAATTTTACCAACTGTGTAATAAAAATATTAGCACAATATGTACATAAAATATTTCTTAAATATATCGTATCACATAAATTTCAATTCAATAAAATTTTATAATAATGCAAATGCTGTTGCAATGAATATTTTGGTGTGATAGGTATTGTAGTTAACGTTACAACATGGTAATAAGCTATCGACAATTGCCAGGGCTATTACTTATAATAGTCCAATATCAGTAGCTGATGCTGAAGTATCCAAGATCAGGATAACCGATATTATCGACACATACACTGTTTAGGCCGAACAAGACGTGACAGGAAATTTAATAGCGATTAAGTGCTCTCTAAATTCGTTAATGCATGCTGAAGTAGCGAGTTAATTAAATCTGGTCTGAAATCTCATTTCCTTGCAATATTTTAAATCGCTCTATCTTTAATATTTAACACTGCCATCTATCTTTCTGAAGAATATTCATTATTTATTTGCAGAAAGAATATTTTAGTTTGCAATATAGATTGTCCTTCTTCCGAATTAAAATCTAGTAAAGTTCAGATCATTTTTTTAACACCCTTTATTTACCATTTATATAGAAGCTTTTATAAAATTCTAAATCTCATTTGTTCGATAACTGATAATATTACGTATTATAAGCGTTTAGAAAAGAAAAACAATACGATAATTATCGATGAGTTTTGTACGTAGCATTTGGGTCGTTCGCGGCGAGTGTGCGTTGAACCAGACACATACAAACACGCGCACGCATACATTTTCGACAATTGAATCTCTTAATCAAATCGTGCAACAAATTACGATTCGACTCAATTGCACTCGACGAGCACTTCTTCTGCTTTTGACCGGAACGAAAGCTCGTGTGGAACTGATTGTGAATAAACATAAAGTAATTCCACAGCCTCGACCTTGATGTTTCTAATTTCATACTGAATATCGTTCTCACTTACTCTCCTTTTCACAATCGTTCATATTTAAACTATATTCAAATTAGAAAGTTTTATGGCAATGTCTTTCTGCTCTGTATTTTTTAATGTGAAAAAGAATCCATCCCCTTTATTCATCATCACAGTTAACAGCCACTTCGTTTATCATTAGCCAAAATCTCTCGTGTCAATTTATGACGCGACTGAATTTAGATTGGATTAATGGACAACACACTGAACTCTAAACTTGCTCCTCTATAAAAAAAATGAGAAGTATGAATTATATTCCCCGTTGTGGTTTTGCAAACAGAAAACTACTACATGTACCTCTGTAAATGATATGTGTATTTCACGTACAATTTGTAATTGCTATTGAGTTACCTGGTTCATTGGAAAAATATGAGCAGTTCCAAAAAAAAAAAAAAAAAGATATTCCCAGGTTGTCTCGGGATATTTTCTATATGTAACATGGCAAATCTCGTTTAAAACGCGAGATCTCTTGCTCTCGGTTAAACCGTGTAAAGAGGACTTTTTGATTTCTCACGTAGGAAAGAGACGGCCACGGTTTCCTACACCCGAGCATTGACTCGTTATCGTAACATTATCGGTGAATGGTCAAAAGGGGTCGCGGAAAAGGACTCGAACGTGCAAAAGAAGCAAGTGGATGGAAAAAGGAAAACATCGACTCTCGGCGGTCATGGGGGTTTCAGGGAAAAAAAGAAGAGTGTGTCAGTGCAGTAGAAGGTGGAAATGGAATACGATGCGAGCGAATTTCTACGAATCTGGTTCTTCCTGGAAACCATCGACTGGCCGACGCTGATTTTCAAAAATAATATGCGCGATTGTTACGTAATGAAGAGGTGCTAAGTTTTCGAAAAATCTTGCAGTCGAAATCGTGGGACGAGTTCGTCATCACGAAATATTTTCATTTTACTGACTGCGTGAAAACAATGGTTGTTGGAAATATATTTCGTGAATAAAAATTTGTAGACATTGTGTGGGGCATATAAAACAACTTTTAAGAGTTATTACAAAATGACGCAGAATTTAAAAAGAATTCTTTCTCGGGAAAATTACAGAAATTTCTTAAGTCAGGTAAAGAAACGTTGTATGAAATGATACGGCACGAAGTGCTAGAGAAACCGCAAAGAGCGAATGAATTTTTAGGTTCTATCGAAACGACTAACCTATTGCACTATTTCTAGCTGATACCTTTGACTCGTTATCGTGACGTTATCGTTGAGTGCACGAAAAAGACTACGATGGAACGATACAGCGGAAGCGAAGAAGGTAAATGGTATTTTCGTAAAAAGAAACAGAGACGCGGAAGAATACTGAATAGAGGAAAAACGCGAAAGAAATCTAAACGTGGAATTCGCAGAAGCTTGCTTCCGTGCTTAAAACGCTTCTTTACAGTGCGTTTATAAATTTAAAATATACAATATTCAACAGTAATTCACAATTTTAACAGAATTCACTGACCATTTCAATTTATCTCTTTGCTATGTAAATCAAATAATTTTGGTAAATATACCAATTCTAAATAAAATTGCGAAACTACTAGTATCGTTTGACAGAAATTATCACATTTTCCTTCTTATTACTGTTATCGTACAACATGAAGATACTATGGAAAAATTTTAGTTACATCAGGAAATAGTTGGCTATTTTATTGAGATTTAGGAACATCGGAAATTAATAGTCTTATGATGTTATTCCAGGGAAATAAGGATAGAATGAGCGTCTATCGAAAAAATATGTCTAGAAATAATCGAAATAATTCATACTTAATGCCCCGCAACAATGCACCTTAACCTCATTTAAGATTCTATTATCGTGTGTAAAATATCCACGCTTGAAAATACTTTAAACTTTTATTTCCGTAGAGTGTAATTCCCTTCCTTGGGGAACTGGTATCTGACTTTCTCCGGAAAACTCGTCTCATTATCTTAATATTACTACGAAATGAACAAAGGAGTTGCAGGGAAAAGTAACGCAGAGCTCAGAAAGTGTAGGATAAAACGAAGAAAAAGAAACAAGGAAAGATGAAACAGAAAAAAGACAGTGTAATTCAAGTAACAACAAAGAAACTGTGTTCTTCCTGTTCCAGCTCGAAGATGTTCTTTGGCCGGATTTGCATTATCTACACAAAAATAAAGAACTCGCTAACTTCGTGTTTCTAAATTCTTAAACTAGACAATCATATTGTTACAGGCTTTACGTCGAATTAGAATAAATTTTTTGATTTTCTAATGTAGAAGGGGCGATGATTGTACTGCAACTGGGCAGGCGGCGATCCTAAGTAAAAAAAGAAATCGGAAACATAGAATAAAATATTTTTGTATGAAGTTTCGTTTTTGAAGAAATTGAGTTTGAAAATTTGTCAACTATACTTTAACCTAAGTATCGAAAGACAGTGTATATATACTTTTACCTAAGTATCGATTAGCTATGAGTAAGTAATTTAACAGGAGGTTATTACATATGTGAAAATAGGTCAAAAGTATGAAATAAAATTTTTACGTTTGAGGCTGCATTTTCAAGGAAATAACGTTTCAACATGTTTAATTAGAAATTGGTATGATACAGGTCCACGATACATTATCAAATTTATTTTTCTCGAAAATGAAGCATCTTATGAAAAAATTTTATTCTATATTTCTGACTTATTTTCTAGTATTCTCACTATTTCTATACCTATTTCTACTATTTTCTACTAAATGTACGTCGATTATTTACTCTTGTTGAGTCTGGAATTAGCCAAGTTAATGTATGTTCTTCAAATCTTCAAAGTCGATTTTCTCGAAAACGGAGCCTCAGGCAAAGAAATGTATATTAATATATTTAACACAATTAATATAATTAATACCAAATCTTTTTCTTATTTTTCATGGGTATAATCACCCTGCACCGTTGTATAACTATGATGACTACGACATACTGTTGCATGTATACTACGATTATCGCCACACCCTGTATACTTTCTTTATATTTAATATTTTGTAAAATTCCGCTCATCCATTCAGTTAACGTCTTCTTTGAATCAATATCGTTCTCTCGTTTTGATATTTCACTGAATAGCTAAAACTCTCAGATTTCAAAATATGATACTCTAAAAGTCCTACTGCACCACGCGTTATCTTACTTTGAACAAAGATAGAAACTTTTCACGAGATTCCTACAAAATTTTCCATCGACAACCAACTTATTTCCGAAAGAAAACTTCTATATGAATAACCAACACATTCGAACGTTCCTTAAAAGGACTGGATTGGTTCCAGTGACACATAAAACGTACCCAGAGGTCCTTTAACGGAGGCAACACAAGGAATCCGGCGGAATGTTGAACATAGGAACGCACAGTGAGGGGCCAGAGAGCGGTGACTGAATCAGAATGCGTGAATCGTCGGAGTCTGTTTTCTGGCTGAGTTCAGCGTGAACGTGATTTTCGAGCACTCAAGCGAAGTGGAGAATGGTGTCCACAGCACGTGCCTCTAGGCTAATCCAGCCATCGTCATTCCCGACTGACTCCATTTCGCTGTACGTACTTCTGCATGGCTTGGTATAGGGATGAGGCTACGAAAAAGAACCACTCATCGGTCTGTTCGGTGGTTTAACCGAGAAGACAGATCCTGGGAAGGTCAACTTTTCCCCTGATCATCCTGACGCGATTACTTTGCACACTATCAGCTAGGTATTCCGTATCTATAGCTCGGAAAATTCGACTTCTACTCGCGTCTCGGTGATAATGCGAATTCCAGATTGACTACGGCTATGAAATATCGAGTAAGCAAGTGAAAACTAAGTAGACAACTGGTGAAATCTTGTTTTAACCTATTTAGAAAATTTAGGAAAGTTAGTGGATAATAAAACGTGGTAAAATTTCATTGACTTTGGATGACCGATGAATAGAAACAACGACGCCATATATTGTCTTTATGATCTTTAGGCGTTGGAATTTTTTCGCTCTGTTTAAAATCAACTCTTTTCAAAAGCTTTTTAATCAAACCAACCCTCGTGGAACTTTCAGTTACCTTGTTTATTATTAAAACGCCAAGGAGTTCCGAAAATTTTCAGCATTTTACAAGAATTAAAGCCAGAAAGTTTCACGGAGTAAGGAGATTCTTAAAGGTTCGGACAAATGAAAAGCCACTTTAAACTCGTTATATAGAGGTAATATGCTAGGAAGAATATAATCACACTATTAAATACACACAATGTAGTGTAATTTCAACATTTTTCAAAACTACACTTATCAACTTATCTATTTCAATAGCAGATAAAAGGTGATAAAATTCGATATCTGAATTCACTTTCTTCTGGAACGCCGAAAGAACTTAAATCATAAATAATTTCTGAAAGAAAATGTATTCTGGGTTGATCACTTTTTAAGAACCTTCATTCTCTCACGCACGTTCTATCCTAGTCTTCGAAATTACGTTATAAGGGTTCCCCTACATTGAACTCATTCCGCAGGCGTGACTTTCGAGATGAGTCGACTGGGTAGAGGAAGGAATTCTTTTCAAGATCGCCTCCAAGAATTTCAATAAAAGCTCCGTAAAGGTGATAGTTCACCATCCAATACATTTTGATATCAGAAAGTCAGATCGTTTGACCAAGTACTATTCCCTTTCTAATCCACAACTCCTGACTTGCTCCGAAAATTCAATCTTCTGAAAACCTGCCATTTTTCCTTTAAAAATTTTATTCGTCAAAAATGAATGATATTTATCATGGATAATTAACCACGAAAATAAAAGAGGAGCTTTGCTACATAAATAATGTATTCAGATCATTGGGCGTTTGAAAGATTTATATGAAACCATCAAAGTTTAATTCTTAACCGTCATGAATAATTTTAGTACCGATAATACTTATGAATTTGGAAAAACGAAACTAGTTCGTTGTTAACTACACGTGATTAAAATTTGTACAAAATTTCATATGCGCATATCAATTAAATAACAATTCGTTTAAGAGAGATACGAAATTCTCAGAGCACTATGGCTTTTATCGATTCGATTGAGCTACGCTCGACCTGTTATCACACGTTAGCGATTTATCATTGGCAAATCGTTGCATTGATTAACTCTGACGTCAGCACTGGAAACACGTATTTACAATGCATTGGCCGTGACCGACGTGCTTCTATAATTCTCTGGCAAGTTTTCACCTCCCTCGGTGCCCTGTATATGTACGTAGCCATCACAATTATTGCAGAGCCGGTCATCAATCTGGTGTTTCCATATCGGAAACCCGTGGGTACATTCCAAGCGAATTTAGAGGAACTAACGCGTGACAGCCAATATTGACAATCGCCAGCGAACAAACCAACTGTTTCCTGCAATTAAAATGAAACGCTGTTGTTATTCTAACGCTATCCCTTTTACGTTATTTAAGCTTCTCTTATTACACTTTGCTTCCTACAAACGAGAAACTCATACACTGCTTTCGATATTGGGTTGTTTGGAAAGTTCGTAGCGAAACTGAAGAGAGAAAGTCTCTTTATAATGTATCGGTTCTAGCTTCGTGATTGTTGTTTTGAAAATTTTACAACTCTTTCAGTGATAAATTCTTTCAATTAAATTTTTGCGGTCTCTCAACGTATTTTAGATGTTTTTGAAACAAATGATAATTAAACGATGCTATATCGAATGTTCTATTTTTATCGAATAAAATATCATCGTGTTCTAGATCGAGGCTATTTATAATAAATCAGTGAACGACGCGACGCTCGATCGTGCTATGATAATTAGAATGGCGGTCGTATCGATTTGAAGTCAGAATGTCGTGCATAATTGATCATTGAAAACGCTATGCATTCCGGGTAAAATAAATTGCGCCATTATCATGCGATCTCCAATTAAGGAAAGCTACTTTTAGCCAAATATATCACGTCGCGATAAGTCTTGCTTCTTTAGTCAATCTCCGGATTGTCTTGCATACATTTGCATTTAAAACGGTATTTCTTTCCTGTCGCAATTACCGGAAACAACGGCTGGCTCAATATGCAATCCTCGACGAATTGTTGGCCACAAACGATGGCTGAAGGATCACTACTGCTCTAAGAAAAACTTCTCGTCTCGATTGTAATAATAAATTGAAATTGCATTTTACAACTGGATTAATGCCAAAACAAGAGACAACTTTGTTTCCTGAAAAATTCAACAGGACGGCTGATAGAATTTATTGAAACACGTACAAAGTTACTGTTTACCAGGAGCAATTAAAATTCAAAATTGTGTAGCATTATCTAGTGATAAAATGGAGTGGAATAATTTAATAATTTCATTCGTTTCATATTTTCTTCTCGTAAAGCCCAGCGCACGAAAACTACTCAACGAAATTGGATTACACTCCTGCTCATTTTAGCCAATTTTAACGCAAACCTTGTACACAGTGTACTACCACTTATCGTGATTCTCTTCGTACGTCATGCTTAATTTTAGCCGAGGGAACTAGAGGGACCAGGGATCGTAATATTTTTGGACCTAGATACCAAATGCAATCGATATCTACGACTAATATACTTATCCATATAAGAAATCCAGGGTACTATCTATGTGCTGGATTATTTGATGATTTTGATTGTTTCCAGCAATTGATATGGTAGAATTAAAACAGTTATTCATTATGAATGTTTTCTTGTCCAATAACGATATATTGAATGTGACATAAGTTCAAATACAGCAATTCAAGAGGAAGATTCGGAATTAATCGAACGAGAAGATATCTTCCGATGCTTGCACATTTTTATATTCTACATTTTTATATTTATACACCAGAAGAATAATTCCTAAAATTCTAAGAAATTTTCTAGTGCTGATTATATAATCAAGCTTCTCCATTAAAGTCCGGAAGCAGCGAATTCTGTAATACTTCATTAGCAAAATTTTCGATAGGTTAATGGAGCTTAAAGTGGCTCGAGTCCTCACACATGAGATATTGAAATTTCATTCATACATACACAGGTAGACACTTGGTTGAACGAACTTGGTTGAGGGGAGAAGCAAGCAGTAGCCGGCACTTGAGTTGGCTATTATTTCGAGCTACGGCATTTCACAAAAAGGGACGTGTATCGATCAAAGAAGGCAGGGGCGCACGAATCGGCCAAGACCCTCAATAATCGCGTAATTGAATGCTAACGATGCTGAAATGTTGGTAGAACTCGCTCGACTGATCTGCAAATATACTCATCGGCGTTTCACCACGGCCGGGGAGACGTTGTTTGTGCTCGTGCGGCCTGTGTACCGGGACCACAGAGGGTGGAGAGAACCGAGCACTCGTAGCCAGACGAAGCTTATCGAATACACGACGAACGAACAATCTTCGTTGTATATCCGATGGACAGGGCATACTTGAAATTAACCCTAGTGAACGAAGTGCGGCCGCGAGCAATTACGGGCCAGCCATGTCTGATAGGCTAATGGAGAAACCGAGGGGGTGTGAAGTAACTCACAGGGAAGCCAGCAGTGAATTAACGTTGGGGAGAACTCGAAACCGAACTGCTTTTTTACCTCCAGTTCTGTCGATGCATTATGAAAATTAATCGATCGATGATGTCGGGCAACTTAGAGGCTTAATTTATTATTTCTCATTGTGAAGAGCGCAATATTTTGATATTTAATAGTACTAAAATAAAGTAAAGCAGCAGGGTAAAGTAAAGTAAATTACGCGTCTGTCTACGAATATATGAAGATTCATCATCTTGCAAATTGTATGATGTTAACTTAATAGTGTAACGCATATTGTAATGCAACAAATATTTTTCGTCATCGACGATACTTCATTCCATGCAGAATGAACATACAATTAAAGTTTATGCGAATGTGCAATTTGAAACAGGACGTTGGAGTGAATGTTCTGCTTTAATAACGCTAGCTTTACGTTTGAAAATGACACATTATAGAATAAAATTGTTTCAATCACATATTTACCCTCTTTACCTAACTTATATATTGCTTAAATATTTTGTAATAGCTGTAGGAAAATTATGCGTGGACTAATTAAAATTGGCTAAGTATCGCGATTTATTGACTCTTTCGTGACAACAGCTGCAAAATAATATTTAATGACGCAATTATCACCGGTATTAAACGAGATACGAAAGGGACATTAAATTTATCGGAATATTAACTCTACAGATGTCACTAATCAATGTTGTTTAACACATAGTGGGGGGTTCCGAGTTATGCAGCGGTTTGTGGTAAGCCAAACGTTATCGAGCAACGCATTCAGATACGAATAGCGTAGAAGGAACACGCGCGCGTAATCACCGACATTAACGCAGCATTCGGTAATACACGATACAGCTACGTCACTAATAATGCATGCGTTTCCTAATAAATTACGTATTTACGTTTTACAGCAGCCACAAATAATAAGCACCTAAATCAATAATGGAATTTGGTAATATAGAACATGGCAAACCCTTAATGAATTATATTCCGGACAACTTCAAGTGTTAAATATCTAAATTTCTAATAGACAAAGTAGTTGGTACGTTGTTAAACACGCTATAGCCTAAGACTAGTAAGATTAAAAGTTTAAAGCAGTATTATTATGGTAACATTTCAGAGGGATGAAAATGCAAAGATTCCTTCTTATTTCCTAGTTCTTATTTTCAATTCTCGACATGTCGTAACTACTTTTGTAATACCATTTTTAAGCAATTTCGAAACAGGAGATCAATGCAAATATTCTTGTAAGTAATATTTTTAAACAATTTAAATGCTATTAACTATTATTGTAAAAATAATATTTTAAAGCTATGTAAATGCTATTACTTATTATCGTAGAAATACCATTTTTGAAGTACTATTTTTAAGCAATTTCGTTAAAAAGGTCGATCATAGGCTCAAAGGGGACGAAAGAAATTAGAATGGTAGAAAGGTAGGTAGGGTTTAAAGCAATACTATCGCAACATCTTGGAGGGGTGAAAAAGCAAAGATCATTTCTCAAAGCGTTCCATTCACGTGGCGCGTAAACAACGCTATGTAACAGCTCTTGCTTCATCATCCCGAGTCTCGTTATTTATTCTAAAAAGAATGCAATACCACCCGGCGAGATATCAGTCGCGATAAAAGTTGCGGCCGCAAAACGATCTCCGTGACTGCCTTATCCGACGTCGTATGTAAATGCCGACGTGTTTTCTGCTGGATACACGTGCACGGGCCACACAAACGGCCGTATAGCAAAAGGAAAGTCGTGTTATCTCATGTAAATCTTCACGGTGCCACGATAAGCGTGAATTTCACCGCTTGCTTATTAATATTTATGTTCGGTGTTAAGGGCTGGAAGGCCTCTGTTAACTGTACAGGCAAATTCAAAAGTACAAGACCAACGAGAATTTATAGAAAAGCTCGTTTAGACGTTCGGTTCGCTCTACGAGAAAATTATTGCATCTAACAATAATTTTGTAGTAATATGGAACATGTAGGTATAAGGTTGCTAACAGCAGTTTCTCAGGAATATCGTTTAATTATTTACAGAGAACGAAATTCACAGTAACATTGCAACATTTATATCTTTTCTTGTTTTAGTTAAAATAAATATATACCAGTCATTTGAATATTAATAGTCACATGAACATTAATGTTTCTCAAAATAGCTCTTTTAATATTACTTTTAGAGCATAAGCTTTAAGCGGAGATGAATATTTTCTCACAAGAATTAAAAATGAAGGATATAGTACGAAAATACTGGCGATGCTAAATCTCGATGCTAGGCTTTAATTAATATCAAATAATCCAATGCAAGGATGTCAAATTTATAATCCTTGGAATAGCGAATAAAAACGTTCGTTATCGCGATGAAGTTGAAAATGTGAAAATATCATTAAACCACGGCATCCGGTATTTTTAACGTGTGCATCTGCTTATTATGTAAATAATAATAACAATACTATCCGTAGCTGTCGCAAATTGGTAACAAACGCGGTTTCCGCTTCAATTCGTGCTCAGAGGAAAGTGGACCAATTAGGCGAGTTTTGTCCCAGGAGAGAGAAACTAAGTTTCGAAATACCATTAGCTATATTAATGTGCTTCTCTGCCGTAGGTCATTTCAGGTCAGAAACGTTAAATGCCAACTCGAGTTCTATTCTTTTCTACTCACTAAAATCAGATATAACAACGGGATATCGGTCATTACGTGTAAGTCACCAACTATCTTCTGTTATCATAGTCTAGTTACTGTACTATATGCAACCAATAATTTCGTAATTATATCGTGGCATCACATAGTCCATAGAATTTACTTCGTAACAACATTAATTCCGAAATCGGACTTTCAATTAACTTCAGGCGTTTAGTTTGAAATCCTTCCAATGACATTGTTATTCCAGGAAACGTCAGTTGCAAGCGTAAATATACGCAATTTGTTTTTAGACATTTTTTTTGTAAAATATCTTTTCATTAAGATTGCTTTGGCGAACAGCATTTATGTGAAATTAATTTTCCGAATAATTAAATTTCATCGAACACGTTCGCGATAACGACAGGCTTACTTGTTTATGAGAAACATGTTTTAAATATCGCGCGTTAACACGGAGTTTCTTTATACAAGAATTTTTGCGTTAATATCATTTTATAGAAAAATAATATTTTATCGTACTATGCGTTATAAAAATGATTAAGAACGTGTTACTGTACCACGGTCTAAACAGAAATTATTATTAAATACACTAGAATATGTCGTTTTTAGATTCTTACAATCATGCTAAGGGCTGGACGTGTTCTTTACAAGCAAGTAAATTACGTGCTCTTTGTAACACGAAAAAGACAAAGATGTAGATTACCTTGGAACGTATCAGTTTTCTCCTAAACGAAGCAGAAACGAGCCAATGATAATCTAGAATCTAGAACGTTGTTCCCTTTCATGAGCACTAGCGGTACGTAGATTTCCATCAAAGCGGGAATTTGTCGATGAATATTATTAAAAGAATCAGATATGGAATTTCATTAAAACTTGTCAAGGGAAAATATATAGCCGAGGTGGCCAGTCCTCGTTATTCAAGCTTCTCACTTGTTGCGTTCAAAACCGCCTGCAATTTCCGAAAGTAACGTTGTTTACAGAATAGTTCCTGCTTAAAAAAAAAAAGAAAAAAAATACATAGCGTTGATATTTCGAAATAAATTTTCAAATAAAAAATACTCCGATATTTTCATTTGTTAAAAAAATTGCACGACTGTTTTCAAATTTCACAGATTACGGAATGATGAAAAAGTAAAAAAAATTATTTCTCTTCTCTATTAGAATGAGTAGCGACTTAAATGACTATTTGCTCAGAAGCGTTTTACATTTTTTAATTTCTATTAAAAAAAGCAAAAAAGCTGAACATATCACGAAAAAGCAATTATAACAAAGGATTAGCAAAAAGAATTAACTTTTTTTACACATTCACGTTCGAAGCGTACTGAAAATTTATAATCCCCATTTTTCCCCACAATGCACTGATCTATCAAGATAATTAAACTACCTAATTATTTTCGATATTTTTTAAATTTCCCTGCGTCTTTAATCCTCTTAAAAATCATATCCACAGAAATAACGCGATGACAGCGTTTCATGAGTATTATCAAAGGATCCTCCACAACCGATTTTATCAAACGTTGACGTTGAAAAATTTCGAACGAATCTCATTTCCCAATCATTAATTTCGAGTCAGTGGTACAAAACGAGATCATCGGATTCGATTTTGTGGTTACCGATCGACGAGTATCGCCACTCCACCATGAAATATCAGCCAGGTATTGGAATGATTGCAACAGACCTGTCGATTCTGCCGGAAGTAGTCTTCATTCGTCACTCAACCGGTGAATCGATGTTCCATGCACGCGAACCAGACGTCCGAGTTGTCCCCTGATCGTTTGTTCGACGAAATAGTTGAATGAACGTACCGTGGATTTATACTGGTCATGAAATTCGAAATGATAATTGCATATATATACTAATAACAATTCACATTATCAGATATGGCAGAATTAGATTCATTGAATCACCCTAGACGAAAAGACTTATAGTCATAATTAAATATTCATTACACAGAAGGATTATTCTAGTAAATGCATGAATATTCTAATAATTGCATAGTGTGTAAGTCTTGGTCTATCTTTAAGTTTCTAAGAGAATTCTGAGATATTTAAATTCATTTCAAAACAATAATAAAACGACCTCAGGTCGTCAATGTTGTTAATTGATATAATGTTAACTTCGTATTGACGATCCTTGAAATTTTAATTCTATAATCAATGGCATTATGTTGCTATGAAACATCAAATATGTATATGCAAATTTATTATAATCAAATACCCTTGGATTGGCGCACAGCCCACCGCAAAACAATTGACGTTCTGATTTTAATTGATACTCAATTAATAACTAATTTGGTATCAATATGACGTAAATGAATAATTAAGCTAATTTAATACTGTGATACAATAGCGAAAGAAGAAAGGGTCTGGCCAAAATAAAATCTATCAGATCAAAGCGCATTGAATTAATTGTATTATTGAAATATCTAAATCTGGATGCAATATGATTTCAGTGAAACGAAACATTATTTTTATTTTTTTTAAGTTTCACGAAACTGAATTTTTATTGTTTTCTAAATTAATTTCAAACGTTTTATAAATTCTCGAAAAGCAGCCTTTTGTGGCAGTTTCGACCCAAATTCTAATGCGATAAAGTTTGTAGTGGCATTCAACAACAAAACTTTCCAACGGTTTCGTCGGTACAAGTATCATCGAAGCGTAAGTGCCGACAAGCCTAATGAGCCATCGATATCGCTATGGTCCTTCCGCCGAATATTTGAAACAAGGCATACGTCGCAACGGTCGCAGACGCTTAACGAACGCGAGGGGCGACAAAAAGAAATGAATCGGATCAAGAAACCAGTTGAATTGTAACCGAGAAGTGAGAATCGTCAGTTGGAATCGAGAATTGTACGAAAAGAGTCGAAAGCGAGGATCGTAGTACACGTTCTATATCCAAAATCAATTTCCATCCAAATACAAACGAAATGACGTGTTATTTTGTACGATTTCACGAGACCAAACTGGTTCGTCGAAGATGCAACTTACAAAATTCCTTAAAAAAGTCATCAGGATCTCGTCGAAACTAAAATGTTCGCAAACGAGATATACACGGAGTGCCTTTCCTGTCCTCTCGAAACCGGTTCAAACTTGGCCGTCATCAAGCCTCCATTACGTTAACGAGACAGAGGCAATCGGAAACGAGTAAACAGCGCGTCTCCGCACTACATTTCCCTCCAATCTGATACTGACAAATTACTCCGAACTATCCAGGACAAACTTTCCCGCGACGTGACCGTATTACGTTCGTCGTCTCGAGTGAATCAAAATTCGTCGTTCGGCTAGAGAAAAATGCACGGACGAGGTGGGTCTATCGGCGGTGGTGCGACGCGAACCAACGCGATTTACCTTTCTCGCGTGATTCATCATCCGCGAATTAAAATTCCGGCGTCGTGCGAGTTTCTCTCGTCTCGGGACACTCGAAACGAGTGGCAAATTTTGAACGGCGCGGTAACCGAATGCTACGGAGGAGGACGAGGGCGAAGGCGAGGGCGAGGATGAGGGTGAGGGCGAGTCGACGTCGCTGGATGATGGTGCGTGCCGGTGACGTTAATTATGTTCCCCTGTTTGCAAGTATAATTTTTAAATGTCTCGCTGTTACTGTGGACACGCACGCGTATTAAAATATAGCTTAATATGCAAATTTATTTGGCCGTCCGCCGGACGACCATTTGCATCCTCGGTGGTGCCGCGCGACGAGAATAAAACGGACGATTACGATCGACCTGGAGCAGAGCTTCGATTCAACACGATTTACGAACGCAGGCTGCTGGAACGACGACGGTGACGACGACGGCGACAACGACGAAAACAGGGGAATTCGTGAGAGTTGGTGAAAACGGTGTGGATTGACGGCTACATTAAAGCGCGACAGCGGAAGAACGGGGAGAACATTGGGCGTCGACTGACGATATTAAGTGACGCCTTCGAGATATCGCGTTCGCCTCCCTGTTTGTACGTATATTTCCCCTTGTGCCGGGCTACTCTGACTTATTTATTCGTCTAACGGCACTACCGACCGGTTGGTTCCGTTGCCGTCACTTTTGTCACGCGTTGGGAATCTTGTTTCAGTCTCGTTCAATGACATTGTCGAAATTGATTTAAGGTTGCGTGGGCGAAGTAAAGAGACGCAAACAGAGGGCAGAGTGATTGGAGCTGTTTCTATCTGCGAGTTTTATCGTACTGTTGGAGAGGTGTTTGATGCTTCCTTGAATACGACATTTCCAGGTTGAAATAATAAATCGATGAATGTATATTCAATGTGTGGGACATTGTTTGATATATACATACATTTCCCACTTATCGCTTTAATTGAACTATCTTTAAACTACTCTTCGATCCTTTCTTTAAAGCCTTGTATAATGAAAACAACTTCTTAGAATTTAAAGATTGTGGAACGGATCGATGTTCTCGTTTCCTGTATATACCTCCTTCGAATACAATCTAATAACCACGAATTCGAATGAAAAACGATCGGTAAATTATGGAAGAGCTAGACGAACGTAATAAAATAAAGAACTGTCCCATTTCAAACTACGTCAAAGAAGATCTAAGAACCAGGTTCCTTTCAGGAAGGTTCATCGACATCTAGTAATCCCAGACGCAAGTGCTTGCACTGCGAATTTCACTATCGCGATCGTCCTCGGATATTCTTCATCCAACCATATTATTTCCTCGAATCAGTAAACGAATGCTCCCGCGGACAAAACAAAAAGAAGAAATGAAAAAGACGAAGAACGAAAGGACGTCGACGACTACGACGACGACGACGATGACGAAGAAGAAGAAGAAGGAGAAGAAGAAGACGAAGAAAAAGATGGAGGAAAAGAACTGGCAGAAGAAGAGAGCATCGGGCAAGAATCTTTCCTGGCAACGTACTTCACGAACAATTTCTTTCAACGCGAAACGCCAGCCAGCAGCAGCAGTACGCGCATTTACCTCGAAACTCTCGAAGTCTGGGCATTGTTCACCGTGGAAACTATTATAGTCACTTTTGCGGAGGCTCTTCGCGCTCGTCATTCGTTGCTGGATGACGGAAAATTACGTCGCCGAGGAGTCATCAAAAAAGTGGCGACCGTTCAACGACCACCAGAGGAAAAAAAGTCCCGCTCTGTCTCTCTCAATGGACGGCGAAACTGCCTTTCTGCCGGCGCGAATCTTCTGGAAGAGTAGAAAAAAAAAGAGGCGCGAGAAAAGAGGGTAAAATAGGGTGGAAGAAGGAGGGAGAGAGGAGGAAAAAAAAAGGAAGAAGGAAGAACGAGATTGTAAGCGGTGGAAAACGGAAGAAAAAGCCCGAGAATAGACTTCATTCGCGAAAAGGGCTATCGACGTTTTCCCACGACACTATCTGTTGCAGACATCTCACGGATAATGCATCAGCCGGCGCGAAATATGTTTTCCAGCTTTGTCTCCTTCTCTTCCCCTTTCGCTCTTTTTCTTCCTTTCTCTCTCACTCTTTCTCCCTTGTCACGGCCTCTTTTTACGTTCACGGAAACTGTCAGACCATCCGCGGTATCCCGCGGTGTACAACTATGCAGTTACCTGTGCCTTGACGTTTTCAGATTGGTCTCAACAGAACGTCTGCGGAGATGGAATTTTGGTTGAGTTACGAAGTTGTAAAGAGGGTGGTTTTCTTTTTTAGAGGAAGTTTGAAAACGTAATTCGATTGACCAACAGTGAACGTTCGTTTAAACCCTGATTTCTATTCCTTTTTCGTCAAAATGACGAAGATGATAATGTCCACAAAAAATTGTATTATTCGATTGCCTTTTTTTCATTTTGTTTGATAAATTAAGGGTACTCGTGTAACTTAGGATTTCGTCTAATTTGTCGAGCTAATATTACTAAAATTATATTAGCGCTTGTAGTTTATTAATTTGTCTGTTATACATAATTTTTTGATTATTTGCAGCAGTCTGCCGCTCCGGATGATTGCCAATTACCAGAAAAGGAATAGAAAGTTACCCCTGAGAAACTTGCTTCGAGAGGGAAGATTAAAACGAACTTGTTAAAAGTCTAGTTAAGTTTGTACGTGTCTAATTACTTATTCCTACATTAACAGTACGCTCTTCGTTTAAAATTCTCGACCAGTTCGTGAAATCATATTAATTCGGTTATCCTGTGTGCGAGTAAAAAATTTCTTTTCTCCTTTGACCGAAACCAGCCATTGTAATTTATATCAAGGAATGTACAACATGAAAATCAAAACAAGAAAGAAAGGCACGAAACAAATGCTATAGCATATTCCGTCTTCAATTTTTTAATCTGTACGTTCTAAATTATGTTACATAATATATGTAACATGGAAGTAGCGTAAGTAAGTAAATATGTGCATAGCATCAAGATCCTAACTATATTCTATCCGTAGCAACATTTTAGTGAACGTACACTGCTTAGAACGTCAAGGATTAAATACATAATTCATACTGAATATTATCCTGAAACGTATGTACATTGGAGATTTCCAAAATTAATTGATTAATTGCACACGAAAAGCAAGAAGCTTTAGAAAATCGTATAGTTTTAACTAACGATGTTTTTCGTTTACGTTTTGAGCCTTTCATCCCTCGTAAAATTTTCAGCCTTGCATATCATGATGGACACAATGGCTAGGACGGTGATTTTACTGTCTCGCGGCCAGCAGCTGTGTTAGCCAGACAACAACTTCGCCCTGCTCCAAGATGCCTCGACGGTAAATGACGTGACGTTATAAAGCCGACAATTCCGTGAAAACGTCTGACGGACAATGGGTACGTACGGCTGATGAAGAGGACAGCTGCTGCGTGTACAAGCAATTATTTTCATCGGTAGAAGGGCAGACGCGTGAACGAGATCGCCTCTGCGCCCGCCATTATTGTTTTTTCTAAGGGAAATTTATTCATTATCACCCCTTTTCTCTTTGCATGAAATTTGAATTTTAAATTGGACCAAAAAGATTGGAAATTAAATAATTATGCAACTCCTATTTTTTTGGTGAATTGTATTTTTACACGCACGAAATGTAATAATTTATATAAATATAATAATGTTATGCGATAGCGACAAATACTAGAGAAATAAATGAAAATAAAATATCAAAATGCATTAGGATTGTAGAAACACGAATTAGAAATAAAAGCTGATGCGGGTATGTAACGTAGCAAGAAACATTCGTTCGAAAATTTAATAGGACGCTCTATATGAGAAAAGGGACGGCCAGACTAGCAGATTTTTAAATTCTGACAGTATCCAAATATCATGTCCGCGAAATGAGCAACACTCAAACGGTAAGAGTACCAGTTCCAAAAATTTTCCCCATTGGAAACTTTACTGAAATTCAACAACATGGAACATGGATTTTTTAAAATAATTCAAAACCATTTTCAAGTGGATTTCAATTCAGATAGGATTTCGTTGAAACATTTTACTCGCGCTTAAACGTTTTCACACACCGAAAATAGCGAAAGCGACCAATGCCAATAATATTAAGCGCATTTTTTTACTCCTTAATGAAACTCACATTCGAAATTCGCATTTAAAACACGTAGTATTTATTAATAATATTTAGACAATAAACCATGTTAACGGGAAGAATATCATATTCCAAGATTGTATGCGATTTTACATAATATATGTATGAAATGTCTCGCTTTGTTTCTGAAATTATTGAAAAATCGATAGCACGCTACCATATGCACCACTCCATCGTCATTTCTTATGTATTGTAGAATATACGAATTTTAATATTGCACGATATGCTCCTGCAAATATCACGTTTTATAGCTAGGAAGGTTTGAATTTGTATTAATAATATGCTATATACCTACATATTCCCTATGGAACATTCGATGTGAAAAATAATTTTATAACTTGTAATATTATCTTTAATAAAAAAATTACACGTTAAAATCGCACGTAGTAGTCAATTTTTCTTAATAAGCAAACGTAATAACTCGCGAAGCATCTACTAGAAATATTTTTCGATGCAAGAATCGCGAATAAGAACTATTAGGTTGTCCGAAAAGTTTCTTTCGTTTCATAAGGTGATAATAGATGAACAACAATTTCTGTTTGATATTATTTTATTGAATTAGGTATGATCCATTCTGTTCTATTTCTATTATTATATTCGTGCATAATTCAATAAACCAATATAAAAGGAAAAACATTGTGCGTCTATTATTTCCTTATAAAACGAAAGAAACTTTTCGGACAACCTAATACAAAAAGAAAAGAAAAAAAAGAAGAAAGGAAATTTAAAATCGGAATTTACGTCAATTAAAGACACTACATAATAAATCTTACTGAATATTTTCAAACAAGCCAATACTGCGTTTGTCTATTGGCTTGAAAGAGTAGCGGACAACATGGGGGCGTATTTCAACCGAACCGTGCTATATTTTTCAAACGACGGGACGAAAATTTTTCGAAGCGACCGTTTCGGCCATCGTCGAAAAATGATCGTCGTTATTCCTTTCAATTTGCTGCGAAACTAAAAAATAGCGACAACGAGGTAGCAGTCAGACTCAGTAGTCGCACAATCCCGCATTTTGCCGCATGTTTCGGCAAATTTTAAATGTCACGCGAGAACCGCCGGAAAATTCATTCTCTACGCGAGAAATATTGCAACGAAAAACGGGTGGATCGTTAAATTTTAACAATCACGGTTTACTGCCGTTTTATATTAGCGACTATCGCGCAAGCTGAGGACAGAGACCGTGTTTCGTGCAACCAACCAAACACGCTCTATGTCCCTCCAAAGTTTAGGGTCTAAACAATCGGTGTCCCTCGGTCCACTTTGCTTGCGGACTTTAACCAGTTGCCAGAGTTGACTGGCTCGTTTTCTTCGGCCGGCAGATCGTGAAACCAGATGACGCGATACGAGATGTCACGGTTTCCCTACAGAAACCTGCGGAATTCTGCCTTCTCCAGGGACATTGTCCTTAAAGCAACGAACAACCTGTTTTATCAGCTCTCATTGGTGGAAAAGCGTTATCAAAGTAATATTTGCAGCTTCTTGGATTCCGAGAAAGTAATTCAATACCAGAGAATTATAGTGGCATATTAAAACGAACAATGAAGGCGATAATAAAATTTCCAACGATAAAGAATTTTTTGATTCTTCGTGTTAATTCGATCGTGCTATCTTTCACTTCAAATTAGTCCGCTCCATTAACCATAAATATATCTTTTTAATAAAATACTCCATCAGCGCCATTGATCAACGCTCTTACGTGACCCTCTCTCCAAAAAAGGTATAAAACTTTCAATCTCTAATCTTTTGTTCCTAAAAGGTGGTAAGTCATGTCATAGTTGCTGCTAAAATATTCACGCTAACATTTCTTTGTTACGTACACTTTTATATTTCACTTTACCGATATAGCTAAAATTCTAGTAAAAATTTAATAAACCGAAGTATATACCTTTCTATATCACTTCCTTTTCACTCACCGTTTGGATATCGAACACGTTTTATCGAGGAATCGAATAATAACAATGTACATACGTTATTTCCCTTCTAGGAAATACGACCGTGGTTCTCCCTATCATCCATTCTTCTCTGTCCTTTCCTCGAACTTCGTTTGAGAGAACCTCCCAAACGCTCGGCGAATTTTGCGAAAATCCATCTGTCGATATACAATCGAAATTCCGTCAGAAAACGCGATGGAGAAATAAACAAGTCTAGGAACAAAGCGATTCTAATACATCCAGCGTTTTTCCGGCAAAAAGCGTCAGTTTAATCAGTCTAAACGCTAAACAATCGCGAGTGCAGGCGGATTAGCCGGCGATTATCGTTGTTTCATTTCCGGGTGACGCGTTTCTCGTCGAGCTGAGAGGTTCTCGCAATTTCATGGTCACGTACGTCGCGTAAAACACTGTTTCAGCACGTCGTCAAACGAGAAGCATGACGCGAAGAGCAGGCCAGTTAGATCGAGTTTAGCATTTGTTTGGCGCTGTTCTTAAGGCGATCTCACGGTTCGAGCCAGCGACGGCGACAAGATCAAGCGGTCGCCCTTCGAATGAAATGCGACTTCTCCGTTTACGTGGAAGATTTATGCGCGACCCGCGACCAACTTCCTCGTCCGTGATGCGATCTGCAGGCTTAGGCTAGCTGCCAAGTCTCGCGCGACATTACAGATTTTTGGAACAGACCGAGGAAGAACGCCATTTTTCATCCGGCAGACCGACACAATCGACACTCTCTAACCCAATTTTCCACTAGAATCTACGAATTTCCTCCTGTGATAACTTCCTACTTATTATTCGCGTTTTCTTTGCACTCCTACGGTGTATTGTGCACTTTTAATGTGTATGTCTTTATTACTGACGTTCAAGCGAAATTTGATCTTCAAATTTGGATAAGAAGGACTTTAATGTGATTCTATCTTTTTTCTCCGTAATGATTATAATCGGTTCTTCTACTAGTTTTTGATAATGTTACTTGTCATTATCGAATAACAGCAACAGAAATAATCAAATTGGATCTTGTTACGTACCATATCAATACCGTGTATATTAGCTTACATTGTTTCGAAAACGGAATTCTAATACGCTATCATGGTAGTTCCATCGATGGATGGAATTAACTTGAATAAACAGCATGTTCGATAGAATATTCGATACCTTTAACGTTACAGCGATAATTTAAAATATTTCTTAGATTTACAGCATTCATCGGTAAACGTGTTAATAATATGTAGTTAGAGAAAGTATGTTCACATACCAATCGTTGCCAGTTTTGGTTACATTCTGTCGCTTGCGTCCGGTTTGATGGGGTTTTGGTTCGGCCACCATGTTGACATCTGAAGAAAGAAAAATGATAAAAATACATTATAGCATTGTGCAATAATATATTAAATATTTCCGCGGAGAAAAGAGAAAAACAGAAGCATCAAATATTTGCTTAAAACGTGTATATAGGATTTATAATTTCATAAATTTTAACTCAGATTTATTTAAGTTTCAAGTCTAATGTATTAATAATAATCAGAATTCACTTAAAACGCTATGCTAAATACCGTGTGCAGCACGGTCATTTATCGTAAAAAGAGAAGCAATTGTCGCGCGTGTAACAGTAGAATCGCGATAGAAATCTGTCTCCTGGCTTAATAGCCAGCTTAAATTAATAAAGCGGACGGCTGCAAAGGGGCTTAACGTGTCCGCAAACAGTTATTAATTTCGTCCCTTTGCGGTGCGTTTCTGTATCGTACTAGATACCACTAAGGTGGATAATGGATGCTCGTTCGAGTGATCAGAACAGTTGAGCCGTTGTGTCAGCGAATTATCCATTCTTCCTGTCTTTGCCCGGAAAAAAATGAGGAAAGACTATTCTCTGCGTTGTACTGAATAGGCTTCGCGGATTTCGTTCTTGGACACGTTTCCCATTGCGTTCGATATGGAACTGGAAGCAGCTTATGCGAATTACTTCTGAACGAACCGATGAATGATGAAATTATCGAGGATATCTAAAGATCTATCTTAATCTACCCTAAACCTAACATCATCCGGTCAATATATCGATCGTTGGCTTAATTATAATCCTTACGAGGCGTGCTTCGATTGGAAAATATTTCAAGTTTATCAGAACAACTTTTCAGAGGTTGTTTTTTCCTTTTCAAGTAGTTAACTCGAGATTAAATAAAAATAAAAATTTCCGTGATTGTATGATATGATTAAATGTACATGCTTGCATAATGTCTTCAGTTAACTACTATATTTTCTTTGATTAAAAATACGTTCGCGATATTGTGTAAGCAATTTTCGCGGATTCTCCAACATTAACCACAATTTCTGAATACCTCTCTATTATCGAAAATAATGATTTCCTGCTGACAAAGAGCACAAACATAATCTTAGATAGGGTACGAAGCCAGCTGACTCCAGTGGGTGTGTAGCCAGTGCGAAACACGACACAGACCCATCCTTTGTGTAACCTAACCAAACACGTCGTACAGATAGAACCACGAGGGTGTACACATAATCTACCATAGCTAAAAGTCAGCTCGATTATGATGGCTACTTGTATATATAACGGGGAAATTGTTCGCATGCCAGTTAACCTAAATGATTTGTTCATTTTTATGACACCTTGAAACAAAAGGTCACGTTGACTACAAATCTATCACAAAAATATACCGATGATTATGTATGTGGCTTACGTGGAGAGTCTAAAAAGAACGAGCTTATCACTCATTTTGCGTTTATTTACATTACGATAATCCGAAACCATCTTTGCAAAGTGGTAGAAATTGAACTGTTTGATCGAGTTGATTGTTACGTCGTTCAAGAGAACGTTTGCTCGTTCAAGGCAAAACTAAATATTTAGGAACGGAAAATATATGACTTATAATTAGGCTATTTTCATAATCACCAGTAAAAATATCTAATTTCTTTGATACGTAATGTTGTGGTTAACAATTTTCTTAAATCTCAAGAGGAAAAATAATTAGATTATAGAAAAAAATGGCACGAGCTAATACTAACATTTGAAGGGATGAATTTTTCAAGAGAATCGTTCACAGTCTCCTAATTATAGTTACGGAATAGTATTCATAGACGTTCCAACTATGGAATATTAATGTTTGAATAATTTCTGTTTTCTGTGTGGTCGTAAACTAATCTCTATGGTAGCATGTATTTACTTGTGCCGTTGTTTACCGAGTGCATACAACGCCCGAACGTTGCAAATGCAATACACAAATGTGTATTAAATCAGAATATTCGTTAGCAGTTGATGTGGAATTAATGTAAATGAACAAGTTAATATTAGTTGACACACGTTCTACGTAAAATAACGCAATAAACGTATGTATTAATATACTACCTACTGTAAAGGTATTACCTACACTAATTAGACGCGAATGAACTGCACGACAACATTTACTTTAACAATATCTAAACTATTTCCTGTCTTTATCTTAACATTAATTTCAACCAATACATTATTACAAATCCCAATCGATTTCGACTTTAGAAATATCCAGACACTATGATCGATTCGATTAATTAACAATTCGCGCATGGCAGTGAAATACACATTTTTCTAAAAAAAATAATTCGACTAAAAAGAAAAAGTAAGTTTCGATCAATTCTACGACTAGTTGGATTTCTTTCAGTAACGTTCGTACGGGCGTAAACCTTGGCTCTCAACGTGTATCGAGCTCGAAGAAATTAGAATTGGCTAACGTTAAAACAGCTAGACAGCCTGATAAGAATTATCTCAGCGACGTTCTCGGAGTTACCTAAAACAGACTGGCGTCGGCGACTGAGAAAGGCGCTTAACTTCCGCGAATGTTTCACCAAACGAGCTGCCATAATCTTGGTTAAATATCCAGCCTGTATCCTATTTCCTTCTCCACGTCGTTCCCGAATGCCAGATTTTGCTTCCAGTTGACTTTTCCAACTGTGCAATCTGCGATATGCATAAAAATGCCATTCAGCCGCCAGGTTCCAACTCTGTCCGTATGAATGACCGTTTCATCGAATGAAATTATTTCGACTAGTCCTCTCTATCTCTGGAACTGCCGTGGAATATAAATGTGACGAATAATATAAATCTGTTGAACTTTGCTCTGGAACCGATATGCTATTCGCAGAAATAGAGAATATTTTAAAAAGAAATCAAACGTTTCCATGCTAACAATAACGTATGTATATTTGAACTTGCGTGATTTTAGGTTGTAGAGCCCGCTCAAAATTATAGAGCGTTTATTGACTCTGAGGAATATGAGAATTTCTTTTTAAACATGGGTTCTGATGCAACTTTTATGTTAAATGTCCTCCAATCACCTAATTAATACAATACCGTACGAACCATCAGTAATTCATAACGATACATAGATGTAAAATTTTCAATATTTAAACGTTAAAACAGAAAAAGATTTACATAATTGATGCAGAGAAATATTTACTTGATCGTTTCTTCACTGGAAGATGAAATCGTAAAGCATAAATCGTAATTTTAAAAATATAGAATAACATTATAATCTTTCATCTTATCTTGATTAAGTCAGGCTGAATTACTGTTTTAAAAATATTTTCTGTACCGTCTTATTCCAAAGTATCCGAACGAAGAAAGAATATCGTAGAAAGGATTGAAAAACGTTCGAACGATTTTTCCAAAAGAACTAAATAGCCGTCAGTGTATCAGTTTTACAACAAATACGGATTACAGACTATCTTGTAGAGTTCCGAGAAATCAACACGTGTATTGTTGGTCGCGTACGCGCGTTATCCGCTTCACAGTCGTTTCCATCGTCGCCGTCGTCGTCGTCGTCGTCGTCATCGTTGTTGTCGTCGAAACACGGTAAAGTTTGCTCGATGGTGAATCGTGCTTGCGATGGAAACCGAGAGGCTACAAACGCCTGGGTGCGGAGGCGGAAGTCGAGTATCGATGTCATCTGCAAGCACGGTTGAAGGGTGATGCCGGTTCCTATATCGCGTTGCGAATTGTTCTTCGAACTAACCGCGGCAGCTGCATCTGTAACCGGCAGCCACGGTAATGGAATATGACAACGCGAGCTGCATAATGATCAGCCGCTTCCCTGCCTCCGAACTTTCTAATAAAACGACCATTGTCGTTGACATTTGCCCCGTTACGAAGCTGCATGGCCATGAAACGACAACAATCCAGTCAGGGGGAACCACGACAACGAGTGACCGTGACTCGTCGATGCGTAACTGTTGTCTTTCTTCGACCAGCCACTCTGTCTTATCCGTCAATTTAACCAATTAAGATTTACACGCGGTATAATGTAGCTACTCCTATCAGACAAAAGGAGGACGGTTAAAAAGATCCTTTGTATTCCTTTGGGCATCTAAAATTCTAATAAGGCGTCATTCTATGATTTCTCAAGTACGAAAGTACAACCATTTATTGCAATTGTGATGGAAAAGTTATCAGAAATGCAGATCAAATCGACGATTATTAATTAACAATTTGAGCGATACGTTTTTATATACTATAAAAATACTGACTTTCCTTTGCAAAATAGCGTTTGAGTTTTCAATTTAATACATTCATTTGGAAGTTATGATCATTCAAAATTAGAAAGTTCCAATTTCCCTTTCGTGGCTTCGCCAACTTTTCATCAATTTTTTCTAACTTCCCCATCATATGTGTCATCAATTTTAAATGACGATACGTTCGTTCTTATAGAATAACGCCTTATTAGGATTTTTGACGTCAGAAGATACGAATTTGGCACTTTTTGATCATCCTCCTTTACCTATATTGATGCTTTCTACACAAGGGTATTACAGGTTTCTTCCGCAAAAAGATGGTAGCATACTCTACGAGTAAAAATAAGACTTCATTCATAATCCACGTTGTATCTGGGCTTATTATCTATTCCATATGTTTGGGGGAAAATTTCATAGCGAAAGCTGATGCATAATACGTGTTCGTTCTATGGCCAGACAGACAGGCAAAGCTCGAGAGGTTTTGGATTGAATGAAGAGAGAGAAATTTGTAGCAGATATAACTAGCGAGTTTGCCGTCTGAGCGACGGGATATAATGCGATACGGTGTTGGTAAGTTGTCTCGCGGTGTTAATACGTTAATTAGAATTTCGCTAATTAATACTTCCAGAAAGCGATTCAAAGCGGCGCGCCTGACTCGCGCGCCATGTTCTAACCACCGGCAATAAATGCATGCTACGATGTAATTTGGGGATTGAGATACGATTTACAGTAAGCATTAAAGAGTCTATATTCCGGGTCAAATTGTATCATCGAGGTTGATAATATTATCAATGTGATCGGATTGTTTTCCAGAAGACGCTTTTAACGATTCGTTCAGAAAGCTTGTTCAAGATATTGTTTCTTTTCATAAAGTTTCGGAGTTAACGTTCTCGCGTTTTTCATAAATTGTCTTACAGATGAAAAGCTACTAGTGTATAATCAGCTGATTTGTGTTTTATAAAAATTATGTTTCAGAATTTCAGTCGTTTTATGGAAAAAGATTTATTATGTTGGTATTTTGTAACGACTCGAAAAATTTCCCTAACATTGTTAGCTCAATTGTAAAAGGGAGACCACTGGCAAAAATTTGTATTTAATAAGCAAACAGCATGGCTATTAACGTACGAGATCGTTTCCTGCTCATTTTGAAAAATATCATTCCTGGTGTTTTACGCCGCTTCCCACTACCACTTGACGATTCTTCAGCTATTCAATGGCCGCGATAAAACGAACGAGTGTAATGTAACAAATCGCAACGTTCGTCATGCTGTCCGCTACGTGACGAGAATGAGAATTCGAGGTGAAAATAACTGACAGTTCTCTGACCGATATGGCTGGATAAAATTGCACCGCAAATTGCCGAGTTGTTTCGAGTAGATAATCCGGTAATTGGAATGTTGCCAATTAATGCAGCTTCGCAGACGAGAGTAAAATGATGATTCATGCGACGCGTAGCGGATGTGACAAGTCAACTTTTCCAGATAAGAGTAATCCAGGTGCGTGAATTTCACAGGGAAACCGTGATTTCATGCCCGAAATTGACTTTAGGAATAATCTTTTCTCTATTAACATAGAGTGTATTATAGAACGAACATCAATGGAGAGTATCGGGGAATGAAACGCATAAATTTTTATAAAAAAAAATTAACAATTTCAGGTTGGCTTAAAAACTGTTTAATGACGAAATCAATTATTATTGCAATTTATCGCAATTTCTTTATTATTTCACGCAATTTATTGCATAGGTTTTGAAGCGATTTCAAGTTTGAAATTAGAAATTTATATGCATTTCATAAAAAACGGGTCGAATCACTTTATGAACAATGCGCTTCTGTCACGAAAATGAAAGTCATTTTCCTACGTAGCCGAATATGCATAAGTGAAATCGCATATAACATACTGAAAGTTCGATTCGCGAATAAAATAGTGAAATATATTCTACTTTATTTTCGATTACTCGAAGCATTAAAGTCTTCAACAACCAGTCAAAGCATTGAACGCATGATAGTTCGGGAAGAAGGAATAGACCGGAAGAAACGCCAGATCAATTAGCAGTTCTCATTCTATTAGATGGGCGGTCGTTTCGTGAAATACGACCTTCGTTGTTAAGTTTTGGTAAAATTAGAAATGATTCTTTGAGACAGGCTAACGGTGAAGCATGTGCATTATGCGACAGACGTTAAGGCGTGGCGTGAAAAGGAGATGGTAAAGTTGAAGAACGTATGCAAGTTGCGACTGCAAGATTTAACGAGGAAACTGATGCAACTTCTATTAGACCGTAGACTAGTGATGTGCATATGTTTCTGAACGTTGGTGAAAATTGAGCTTTGTCCCAACCCTAGTTACATAGTAATTCAGTTTCTTCCATGGTACGTTTCAAAAATATGCGAAGAATTCTAATATACATGAAAGAGGGATGCAAACTTTCGCTATAAGTATTCTTTGCTCCTGCTTGAGGTGGTTGTATTCTTTAGAACTTTCAGCTTGACTAGCGGGAGTTTTCAAAAGACATCTTTGTTTGATTGGAAAACTTTGATAATCGAGATGTGATGAAAAATGTATAAATTTAATTATTGGAGAGAATATTCGAGCAAGGAAAATAATATATTTTAATAGAAAGCAACCTTCAGAGATTACAATTTTTACAGTACAAAATCTACGAAATAAATGGATCGATATTTAATAGAAACTATTTTAACGAGATTTCCTATTTTATCGATTTAGTTGCGAATTATTTATTTCGAACAAAAGGAAAGATGTTCGTGTCTTAAAATATCAAATGACCTGTTGCTTTTACATCTCCTGATATTTCCCGAGGAGTCTACGCGTGAATGCAAATAATACCAGTAAACAACACTAAATGATAATCGTCACGTTTTCATAAAGACAAACGGACTGAGTTATAAGCTGCTTATTGTCATTACAGGCAGAAAGGCCAGGAAGAAAAATGAAAATGAAGTGGAGGAAGACATTAATGTTTGCTCTGCTTTGAGGGTAGCAAGTGTCACGAGAGCGTGGCGCAATTTAAGCAAATTAAGGGGAAAAATCGTGCTTGTTCTTCTTTTAGGCAATATCGATCAACACCGGTCTGAATAAGCAGATTGCCAATCTTTTATCGTTATTAAATAAATAATTATTTTACAACGGGAGATCTTCGTTCCACTGTTACACAGATTCCTACGTGAAATTATTATCTGACAAACGGCACGAGGAATTTACGTTATACATTGATAAATAACATTTTCCTACAGCGTCAAAAGCATGAGGTAATTGATAATAATCCTACAGCGTCATTTTATTAAACAAACATTCCACAAAAACCCTTAATACCGGGCAAGCAGAGCCTATATCATTTGAACGTTTAATATTTATCATTCGTTCATTATGTAGTATTTCACGTTTAATCTGCATCGTTTATCACTCATAATATTTTAATACCACTTTTAGAATTCGTCTATCCACGATATATTTTATAGCCAAAAATTCGAAAGGAGATGAGAACCCTGACTAATCGAATTACCAAACCCTCGAATAACTCAAATATTTCGTTGTATTAATATTTTGTACTCCATTGACAATAACGGGAAAATTGTTTATCGTTTGTCTTCGCAATAAATGAATTTTATTACAAAATATGGAGAAAGGAAGAATATTATTGTTGAAATTTAAATTTCTGCCATTTCAAAATAAAACTCTTTGTTTCGAAGCGTTTTATTGCAAAAGCGTACCTGAGTAGAGAGGGTTAGAAATAATCATTCCGTACTATAAATTGTAAACTTGCAAACAGGTGGAGAAAATAATAAAAAAGAATTCCATTAACCTGCCTGCGTTTATTATTAATTACCACTACCATATTTTTTTCACTATTTTCCATTGTGCCTCTCCGCCGTATCGAGAGATTAATATTCGAAATATTAATTACCATTATTTATTACATCGCAAATGACGCATTTCATGCGATATTACTCCGACAACCTCTTCACAATTATAACCCTTCCTGCCACAGAGAGCTCAGGCTCGTTCACGAAATTCATAGAACTGCTCCGGTGTTTCTCTGTGCACGTGCACACAGAAACTCACGGCTGTTCGGAGCGTTTCAACAAAGTTTCGTACCAGCCAGTCCAAGCTTCCTCCCCTGATCAGCTCATCAGACACGCACTACGATATATCTAACCGCGACACGATAGTGTTTCCCTCGTTTCCCTACACTTTTTCCTACGAGGCTTTATCCTTCTGGCCCCTTTAATTGCACCTCATTATTTATAACGGTAGTTAGAAGTTGTTTCGTCTTTTCCGTGAACGGGGCGCGTACGTACATGGTGGCCATCGTGTTTTATGCCGTGAAACGGAAGCTTCGTTTCGTGATAAGCGGATGTTAAAACGTGGATTTATCGTGAACACATGTTAATCCATTGTCGGTGAAAACTCGCGGCTGTTTTCTCGCGAACGGAAGAAGTCGGAACTTTTTACCCTCCTTCCACATCCCTTAACTATGACTATCGTATTTTCAATGATATTTATATCATGCGATAGGTCTTTCTGCAGTAATTTTGTTTACACGCCGATAGAAAGTCGCTCAGAGGTGGCTGACTATGTCAGATCATTTCTAGTAGCAGTAGGTCCGAGATTACGTATTATATCGGATTAAACAGAAAGTTCGTTCCGCTTTTCGCAGCGAGATGGATCTGAGTTTAAACAACGGTTACCAACCTCAATTTAATTGGCCTAACCTGATATTGTTGATTAATTAACCGTCAATTGTACAATTCATTGTAGAAAATAAAACTTGCCCTGGCACAAATTCAAACGTGGTTGACCAAGACAACGCGAAACCACACGTGTTAATTGTCACACGATAAAAATTGCTGCAACTTGTATGGGATGTTCTGCCTCATCTATCATATTCTCCTGATCTTGCACGCTCAAGCTATCATTTATTCCGCTCGTTACAAAACTATCTCAACAATTATTTTCAATTCGGAACTTATCTGTGGAAGATTGCAATTTTATCGCACAGAAGTTGAAATATTTCAAGTCGTCATTTTCGACAATCTGAATTATGTAGCGATCGTTAATTTGGCAAATAAATCTGATTAGAAATTATATCCCAATAGCTAAGTCCTGCTGAATTTTCAATGACATTTCTAAACGTATCTCTCAAGTTATTGGAAGCATCCAATTTCCAATTGCTCTTTTAATAACATTTTCTTTCAAACACTGACGAACATCTACGATATTAATTACCATTAATTTTTAATTCTCAAAATCCAATCTCCTAGGTCCTTTACGATAGCAAATTTGCCATTCCTGTGTCAGAAAATGGTACTTATATCATTTCAGAAAATATTAATTGAACAATTTCGTTAATTAGACAACTCGTCAAGTTAAAGCAGACTAATATTATTTAGTCACAACAAACAGCATAGATCAGTGGCAAGAGACGTATATACGGAAGCGAAACCTTGTACGGAAGTCCTGTTGCGGGAACGACGTTTTTGACGTTTGCACGGTTGCGGCTAACACCGGTGCGGTCTTCGTGCACAGTTTGAGAATGACTTGGCGGCTATCATCGCGTAAACTGACGAGCGACATGAATATCCGAGTTGTTAATACTAGAAATGCTAGAAATCCGCGACAGGACAGCCGTTTAGCTAGACTGGTAATTAAAATCAAACATGCGAAATTTGGATCGCCTGAAATAATATGATTGCTTGCTTTAAACGTGATTTTACATTCGGTAGTCGAATCCTGAAATGGCTAAAACCATTTTAAACCAACGTTCAATTAAATTACGAGTCTTTAACCTTATCGAAGTTTCATGTTTACAATATTTAGATTGAACCAACGATTTGCGATATAATTAATTATTAAAAACCAAGGGGAAATATTTTCAAATTATGAATTTACTCATAATATCTTATATATCCATAATATCTTCAAATAGATTTCAAATAGACAGTAAAATATGGGCAGTAAAATTCAAAGAGAAAGTCCAACTTTATAAACGAAAACGGTTATCCAGTTTTCCAGACCATCGAAGCTTTAGAAACCGCCATGCAAGATCAAAGATCTCCGTAAAATGTTCGGATTTCGACGAAGGCACGCAACGAAAACACTTTCCACCCGAGGAACCGTAGCAAACCATGGAACGCAGCTTAATTCTTTCCTTTCCACCTCTTTAGTTCGTAGGTACTTTTTTCTCGCATTTAAGCATCGTCTCGTGATCAGTTCGAGAAGGATACAGGCAGAGTAAGAGAAAAGTAAAGAACAGTTGGAAGAAAGAAGAGGGTTGTAACTGCGTGGTAAGGGCCACTGAAAGCGGCGCATTCAAACGAACTGTATTGAACGGTAGCTACGTTTCTAGCTACTTCAACGGAACAGGGTCCTTTTATATGCGTATCGTGCTTGCCTGAATTCGTTGGTCAATCCGTCTGCGCGGATGTATCAGTTTGCCACCCTTATGTCTGAGCTTCTCTCGAGCTTTCCCTGCGCCCTGTATAAAGGTAACCTGTTAAATAAGTATTTCTCTCTCCTCTGTTCCACCGCCTGGTGCCTTTTTTTCGTTTTATTAAATGCCGGCGACTTGTTAAACAAAAATATTTTGTCGAGAAACATGTCGATAAAAGGAGTTGCGTCGGTCGCCAAGAAAACGGTACTTGGAAGTCGGAAGGGTGCAACTGGTCTTGATTACCGTGGAACGATAACGAGCAAGGAAATTGAGCTTTAAAGGTGTTTACGAAGAACTCTAGAATTCTACGACTGTGCTGTGTCCCAATGGTTTTCAATTTGAAATAGATTCCTGGTATTCTTTCGATATTATTAGCGTGTCACTATTTCGGTGGTTTAGCCTTGATTCATTCAGCAATGTAATAGGAAAAATCTAATATCGTCGGTACCGTTAATATTTCCGTCTTGGTTTGATTAAAAAGGTGGAAAAGTTAGCGGCGAGAGGAATAATTCACGAAAACCAGCGGAAATTACATCGAAGAAAAAGCGGAAACCGACACTTTCGCCCTATTTACGTTTCATCATTTTGCTTCAAGATTGAACTGACCCGCTCAAATAACTTCCCTTCGCAGCTGTGTTCCGCAGAAGCGCAAGATCTGAGCGTGAAATCCTGTTCAAATTACACGGCATAAACCGCAACGCCGAATCCCTCTAATTTCCACGACAGAAAAACCTGTCGGAACGAGCTACATGCGAACCCTCTTTCTCGTTAATTAATCCCTCCGTGACTTACGAATAATCATACCATCTGCCCCAAGACAGACATCGTTTCTCTGCGTCTCTGCCGCGACCCCGGCTACGCTGTTACTTCATTTCATACCTAACGCACAGTTACCTACACACTCCGATGTGGCTACCTTTGAATATGCAGATTCCATTTTCACCGGTTTCCCAACGACGACGTCGAGATCCTGCCGAGATCGTTCCGAATGATTTTAATTAGCCGGCTAATATTGTACCAAGCCTATTTCCGTGCTGCTAGAGATTTCTTCTAACAAAGTAGGAGTAAAAGTAAAGGAGGAGAAGAAGAAAATGCATAAAAAGAAAAAAAAAGAAGAGAAGAACGAAAGAGAAAAGAAACGACCCAGGAGGTAGAGGACAAAGAATGGAAAATGCGGAGGGAAAGGAAGAAGAATGGCAAGGAGAGGGTAGAGTGTACGAATAAAGGGATGAAGATAGGAAGAAGGGAAAGGAGATCGTAGTTGTCTGAATGCTGCGGCTAAAGGGCGGTTCTTAGCCTCTTAACCGCTCTAACGTGGAAAAGCACGACTACTTCGGCGCTACAGGCAAAGTTTACCTCGCTAATTCAGCCATAGCCTCGGCGTAGAAAATGCTGAAAGGGAGTAAATTTGACCGTGGATGTAAGGTGTGTGTGTGTGTGTGTGTACGCGCGCGCACTCATGCGTTCGTCTCGCTCCCTTGAACGTAGCCGGGCTCATTGACTGCACCATGTCGACGAAATGTATTTTAGTTTGGCGTATAATTAACGAAGCAAGTGTTATAAGCACCTGCGCGCTACCTACGGAAATTTTCGTGAACAAAACACGTGATTGGGTTCTTTGATGTTGCGTCTGTTGAATAGAGACCCCGTCCCCCTCCCTGCTACGTTCGGACGAGCTTTAAGCGGTAGCAGCCAGCAGCAACGAACCAACGGAGCCAAAAGAATTAAAGGATTTCTGCGCTTTTAAATGGCGTATTTAAAACTGATGAAAGCCACCCCCTCCGGGCCCTTGCTCAATGGATATTCACTGTTATCGCGGTAGAGCAGTTTTTTTTTCTCCCCGACTTCCCTCTCCTGCTCTCGTAAATCTGATCAAATGGATTGCATATTTTGTGAAAAAGTATTTAAAATTGAACCGACAACTGCGCTGAATACTGCAAGTATCACTTTTTACGTAACAGAGAACGTCGTGTTTCCGAAACCATTGCTTTATCCTTCCTATTTCCTCTTTCTTTCTGGTTTTTCCTTGTTTCTCCTTGGTTTCCAGAGTATGCAGCATTTTCATCCGCACGAATATATCGCGAAACACGTGCGTCGCGCCGTTTCGTTACAAAACGCGTTTTCCATCGATGTACTCTTAATTACCTAGCTTGTTACGTTCTTTACATTCAAAGGGAATATTGTTAATCGAATTACATGTTGAAGCGGGACAAAGAATAAGCATTTAAACAGTGCTACCGATACGTTTTGAAACAAATAAATTCCACTTTATTGTAATTTCAGTTCCCTACATTTTATTCGATTTTCGTTCGTTCACCAGAACCTTTAACCCTAACTACATTTTTTGGCACGTACAAAAGCTGTTGGGCTAAGAAATCCAGACCAACGATCGTCTACCCAAAATACCTAACAATCCTAACCATCATGGTACTTGGGGAGGTGCACAATCATGGCAATCTCTTATCAAGTGGACAAGCATCTACACAGGCGAGGCTCGTGCGCGTATAATCGCAGTAGCAGCGCGCGCGACTACCGCCTTTTGTAACTGCCAACGAGCCAATCTAAGTGACGAACGGCTGTGCACGGCCTCGCGACCTCATACCGCACCGCCATAATCATTTCATACACAATAGTCTCGCGTCCTTCGCGAGGGGTGCAAAGAGGGGAACCGGTTGCCTCGTGGCGAGAGTAATGGCCGCAATTTGTACCTACTCCCGCATTCCAGGGCAGCCGGTGCACACGTGATCCGTGAATTTACGCACGTGCGTAGTCCGCCTCGATTCTTCGACACCCCGGCAGGGTCACCACCTTCGATATATCGTGGAAATATCGAGCACAGATCAATAGGAAACAGAACGAGAATAGATTACACAGGAAACACAACGAATTTCAAGCAATTACATTCGTAGGTGGCAACAGTTCTGAAACGGATATCATAGTAAATCAAACTCCAGTTGCTTTTTAGCAAATTAATTATCCATAGGATTCATACGTGGATCTAAGATTACTTTGTAACAAAATCTGTAAGAATATGAGTTTTTCTATAAATACGTATTCTAGTCGGAAAGTTACGTAACCAGCGTACATCTTCCATGACAGTAGCAAAGCTGTAAAGCTGTTCGAGCTTAAATTTACCATTACTGTCGGCTATTCAACAAGATAGTTACTGGATAAAAAACCATTTACTTGCCAAATGCCATTCCGCCATGGTGAGTGTACGTGAAAAGATTCTCAACAGTCTACCAAAGATGTCTTGTTCACGCAAGTTCTGGTTACATTCGTTTCCGTTTGAATTTAAATGCGACGAATATTTAAACGCGTGCAATCACTTATTCTTGATTCGTGCTTAAGTTAAGCGCCAAACTCCGCTCAGTCTTCTGACTGAAACCGATGTGACCGAGCATAAATAATTCGACTTCTCCAACTCGGGAAGTGTTTTCGATGGCCTGAATCGATGTCTTGAATCGATGTCTTGAATCGATGCTTCCAATGAGATTCAACTTTTTGTACAAAAAGGTTTCCGTTTTAATTAGTCGATCGATACATTTCGTATTTCGCTGTTAATAAACTGGTATAAATAATCATTATTAACATGGTATTAATTATGATAAATATCAGTAATTAGTTACTCCAAGAGAAGACACAATAACATTTTTTGAAATTTAACAATCTAGTAATTTTCATAATTACTCTTTTCGCAAAATCTCTGTATAAAATGTGGAATATGCAAAGAATCTACATTTTTACCTTTAAAAGATATCCATGGTCGATTGAAAATTTTTATCGTAGACTCTCGAATTTTTTATTCCTGGCAAATTGATTGGATCGTGGAGTGGGAATCACAATATAAGATACTCGATATTTCGTGCGATTTTTGCATTCTCTGACAGATGATATAAAACAAATCGGTATGCGAGTTAACGAAACAGGAAAGACCATTCGGAAAGGAAGCAATACACGTTGGAAACGGCAGTGTGAGATATGAGATACGAACCTATAAACCCTTGACGTCGAAAGATAATATTGACATAACTTATGGGTCCGGGTAAATAAATAGAATAATGGAAACCAAGTGAAAAAAGCTGCACTTCGAGTGAATCGGGATGGTCGAGGATGGAGATTGCAAATGGCATGGATGACAATCGAATTCTGTATGAGAAACGATTTTTCTCACATAAGGAAATGAAACCATCTATCCCATCTCTGTATTTACCCAAGGAAGAACATCAAAATATGCTTCAATTATTAGTTTGCTTCCACTCTCCTCTTCTTCTGCTTGTTTACATTTATACTTTGCTTGTAAAAATACTAAACCTTTATATTTATAAACTATTGCAAGATAATTGATATACGCAGTTGTACAATGCATTCCCATTAGAAGGTAATTCCAATCAGAAAACAAATCAAAACGAGATGAAACATCCGAATAAATGGGAGCATCACCTTGCGAGCTCTTTATACGAAAATATTAGTAACCAACGAGTGATATTTGTGCATCGCGGAAAGTTTGGAATCTGAAGCGACTTTCTGGGACATCAAGCCACTTTCGCGTTATGCAATATTAATGTCGCTACGTCATTTTAAAATATAAACACTTTGCAATGTCTGAATAATTCATGGACCAACATTTGTTATCTGTTCCGCTTATCATAACGTTTGAGCTGCACTCGATATTACTCCTCTGTCTTTAATTTCTTCGAGCTGGTCAATGGCATCGATCACCGGTACAGTGAAAAATGTCATTCGGTTTCAATCCCAATCACAATTTCAAAATATATTCGATTCATCAAATTCTTCTCTACGAACGATATAAAATTAATAATTTCCGATATGAGAAATTACGTTTCGTACGAGAGGAAACAATTTCGAACACAACTAACACCAGTCTGATACAATTCACCGCCGTATGCATATATGTATATTGTAACCAAGACTGAAATAATTTGTTTATCGTTATCTTGTAACGGCTAACAAATGAACGAGGATTATATTTAAAAACGCAAAGAATTTGCGGTACGTTGTCAAAGGGAGACATCCGTACAAAGGACGTTTAATGTCAGTAACAGGCAATTGTTTTTCTTACCGGCTGGCACACAATGGCGAACATTGTGCTTTTTTCCGATTTACTCGGCAAGAATTTTCGTGGCGAATTAGATTGCCAGGAATAAAGAAACGTCTGTCCAATGGGCTTTGTTACAGCAAACTTCTATAACGCTGTCCTGTATGGCAGGATACGTGCAAAGGTTTCCCAAACTTTTCGCCCGTTGGTCGCCTTCGAAGCGAAAAGTTATTATTCCAATCAATTTCTCCGGAGCAGTAACACACAAGCTGTTTAAAGTTCGGTGAAACGAGGTGAATCTACAAAGTCGATGGCGCGAGAACGCGTACGGCGTACGGCTAATCTAACTTCAACAAATCTTTCGCACGTAACCGGAAAACCGACTTTCCCTGTCACGCTCTGCGGCTTTTCAAAAATATCTCCACATGTTACCCGACCTTCCTGCCAACCTCCTTCCGCGAGTTTAATTTTCTCGTTTTTAGAAATTGAAATCGCATTAATGAACGACGTTAAAAAAATTAGAAACGAGAAGAAGTGGGATATTCCGTAAAATAAATGATCTAACTTTCAAAATACAAATGTTATGAAATATATAAATCTATATTTAGAATGCGCAGGGAAAATTTTTTAAATTTCAAAGCGAGAAAAAAGCAACGCGTGCATATTCTGAATAGAAAAGACTGTTGGTTTGGTTTACATGAAACTTGTACACTAAACTCTTTAATCCAAAGACTAAACTTGGTTGAAATTTCAACAGTGAGGGAGGATCTTTTATGCAAACAAAACGGAAGTGGTGAAAATTTAGTGGACCAAATGGGAAAATCGCGAGAGATCGAGGAATACGCCAAGCGTAAATCCTTGCATACTTCTACAACAAATAGCGTCTCTCTTTTTTTTCAACAGGAACTTTTCATTTTTTTTTCATACTAACAAAAAAGGTAGGTTATAAATCATGGATAAGTGGAAACCTTGTAACAAGAGCAGCTAAAATGTACGAGAAAAAGAGAGAAGGTAGGAAAAAATGCGAAAAAGCAGGACAAAAAGTTTTGGATTTACTGTAAAAGTTTTGCTAAGTTGTAGATATATAGTGTGTACGGCAAAGGAGAGTAAATAGATACAAAACTTGAAGCCAAAAAATAGGAAAAGAAAATGTGGTTGAATAGGAAGAAGCTTTTAAAAACCGAGTACATTCTGAATTTATATTTTTTCGTACGTCGAGCATTTTCAGTACCTGTATATCTTATAAACATAAAAGTTAAAGGTCTCATTTATAACTTGAAAAGTAAACTTTACAACTAACTCTTACGATAGAGTTCTCTGACAACATTAAGTAAGCCATTAATTTTCACTTATAAATTCAAATCTAAATCAGAATGCTGGAATTTAGGGCGGATTTTATCTTTAAAATCACTAGCAGCAGTGTAGTCTCAAATACGAAACACCTCGAGAAACGTTCGAAGGAAGTATCGAACGTGATAGGTTTGCAATTACAGTTTGGAGAAGCAATAGGGGCACGTGTCGCGTTTCGTGGAGACAAAATAAATCAGACGAGGATAGGAACGGCAGGTTCGGCAGGAAAATCGGGCAAAACGATTGGAAAATCGTAACCTGTACACGAGGGAATGCGCAAGCACGGTATATCGGCCACTTATTCGAAAGATGATTTAGCTTCACCGCAGTGTCACAGGCCTTCGGAAGGAATAAAAGAAGCGAGTCATGGTAGTGTCATGGCAGCAGGGCCAGGGACTCGAGCGTACGTAGACGTAATTACATGGAAAAAATTCTAGTCAGGCCCTAGTCGAGCATTCTCGTTGTTGAGTTAGAGTCGCGGTGTATGGCGTGCCTGGACTTAGAAATTGGTCAGGCCAATCAGCCAATCACGTGACCGCATTGCCTTTTCCTTCAGGATCCGTCCTATCGAAATCTCGACGGGACAATCAGGAATCACCAGCACGCTCCTGCCAAATTGCGTGGCACTTTTAAATATTAACCCTGTCTGCTGGCTGATCGAAGAAAACCACCCCCGAATACTATTTCAAGCGGAAGTAACGTATAGCCGAGATACACGTTCGATCTACTGGGACCTCGATCTGCTGAACATTCGAAACATTGTCCCTCCTGAAGATTTATCGTGGCTAGTGCTTGGGTTCGGTGATAGGAGTGGATTTCGCTGTCTTCTCTTTTCCTCGTAGAAGTGAGTTTTCGCGATAAAAAAAATTGTGTACACGCTGGAGGAAGTCTTTGTTCCTTCCCTCGAAGTACACACTCCGGTGGTTTAATTTTTAATTTCATTTTTGGAGCATTGATCGATCAGGTGATTTTTATTGTTAGTCACGTTTAGTCGAAAGGCTTCCATAAAAAAAAAAAGAGCGCAATGTGTTTAATCGCAAAATATGGAACGTATTGGCTCGGTTTCGAATAATTGTTCCATAAACTTTCGTATGTAGAAAACAATAGAACACCGAGAACAAACGTTTGCCATCAAAGCACGATTGAATCAATGAATATTCTCTAGCTGCATTAACACAACACACAGGACGACATTATGCAGAACAATTCTGCGTTTTGGGGAACAACAGTAACGAGTAAAATATTACAGGAACGCGACATCAAACGGGACCGTAAGTAATATCAACGTTTGTTCGCCACATATGTCGCGATTCTGTAAAAGCCAAAAGTCACTTTAAAAATTGCCTCATATATTAGTTATGATTGTCGACTATATCGAAAAAACCTGTTATTAAATGTCCTGATCCACGCGGAACAAAGGGAAGCGCCAGGATCGTGTATTAATTTCAAGTTGGTAATTTTCTTTGAAATTGTACGTTTCATTTATTACGCGTGGGCGTTGCTTTGAATGCAAAAAACAACGTATGCATTTAAAAGAGATGGTTAATCTTCATTCGACATTCTGTAAAGCGATTAAATTGCCCGGAATACGCCAAAAATATGTCTTTGTAACGCAGATCCAGTGTACACGCGTGCAAACGAGCGTGGTTTTTCATCAGTGGGAATGATCTCGTGGGATTTATACTAGATCGAATTCATTAACCTTCGTTGAGGGTAGAATCCAAGCTAGAAACGCGTTCTGTATTGACTGCGAGATTAAACGCGCCACGATGTTCTTTTCTATGCTTTGGCGATCGGATAAAAGGAATGTACGATTGAAAAGAAGAAATGGAGATTGTACTTAATACCAAATATCTAAGACTACAATCGGGCTTTTAGATTTATTGAAAAAGAATTTCTTATTAGGTATTTTCATTGAGATTTTTATTAAAAATTTAAATGTTTTTTTAACCAAAGAAGCTACTAAGAATATTTCGATTTAAATCGAAAGTCGATAAATCATTTAGTAATATAAAACGACGAAGTTGAAAAGTTGGGAATAATATTTCTTCGGTATTAAATAACATTTCCAATCTCTTTGAAATTAATATTATAGATATTACACCGTTCCGGTGTATAATTAAAATTACAGTTTATTATGAAACATCCACGTAATCTACCATTAATATATTCACTTTATACAGAAGTTTCCTTAATTAATCTGAGAAACTGTAACAAATATCGTACGATCGGAAAGAGTTGGACAGTTCTCGGTTATTAATACACAGCCGTAATTTCAGCATTTCGAAATTTTGCCAATTGGAACTCCCGATGAAGTTATTAATAGAGAACCAATGTGTTTTTAGTATCAATCAAACAGGGGCACGTATCGTAAATATCGCAAGGAGAAATAGAACCGGGTCTTTGCATGGCAAAGCCCCCCGTTTGGATTCTCCAATTTCAAGAAGTCGACGGCTGCAGTGGAAGAAGTCGTATTTCATGCGACTGCCAACTCGCAACACCTCGAATATCGTCCCGATATAAACTACGTTGGAATGTCTTGCGTGAGGATGATTAGAAAACTTCGATTGCCAGATTACAGTCCCGGAGATTTATGAACTACCGGAGGAGAGCTTTGTTGATGCTGATGTTCTTTCAGTCTTCCAACCTGGAATTTCAAATTTATTCCGACGTCTGCACCAGGACTTTTTAAGCGTTACACTTTTATCTGGGGGTTGCTAGACAGATCGAGTTAAGAAAAAATTTCTCTGCTAGCTCTGTGAGGAATGTTCCTTTGATTTCTTAATTACATGCGCGCATATCTTACTGTAATGTTTGAAAACTAATTTTATAATTTTAATTTTAGTAACTTTAATTATTAACTGAGCAGTAGAGTAGACCATAGTAAAAAATAACAAGTCAAGTTAAATATATTTTAAGCAGAAGGATAGTTGGCTACCGAGCGTGACTCAAAGAAAAATATACATAAAATTATGCATGACTACGACATTTTCACGAAACCTTAGGGCGTATTTATGAAATTTCTATCGTATCGTATGGTTAATGAAACATTTTATGAAGTAACTGTTTCACGATAAAGGTTTGATTCTACTCGACAGATTGAGGAAAAAAGGACTGCTTCAAGGTAAAAGGATGAAGAGTGCTTGTAGAGGAGAAAATACAGAAGAGATTTTAAACATTAAAGAGGAGCGAACACGAAAGTTACAAGATACAATGCATTTTAGTTCTATGTATACACTTCGACGTTTGAAATATGAAAAAGTGGATAGGTTCGAGCACACGGAGAGTTTTCGAAAATCCTATGTCGGAGATAATGGGGGCACCGGAGATAGTGTCTTTATTTCTAAAATTTGTTAAACAAAGAAGACACTACGGGTCATTTAAAGACAAAGATTATATCATGTCACACTGCTAATACCCTGTCCATTGTTAGTCAATCTATAATCTGCAATTAAACGCATGAACATTTTTATAATATTAAATGAAATTCAAATCAACGATTTTAATACTCAACTATCTGGACTAATTCCCTTTTCACTTGATTACGTTGCATTTTAACAAAGTTTTCTACTTTTGCCTAGATCCGGGGAAAAATTTTTTACTTCAAAATATTATATACCTGGAGAGTCCTACTAAAACTTTACACTCGCAAAGAGCCAAACAAGCGAACTCTAAAAAGCTTGATTTAGGTGATAAAAAGAGCTATAAAAGAGTGATTTAAAATTGGGCGATAAAAAGTAAACATTACCTAAAGGATCGATAAAACCCGTTTCGATCCGATTCGAAAGAACTTTCTTAACAAAAATACCTGATCGAATCAAAAATGTGTCTTCCAAATTACTTTCCAAAAATCATTGTAAAATATCGTATGGAACACCGTATATAGCTGTTAAAAGTTTCACATATCTACCAGGGATATAACCGCTGACGCAGAAACGTTAAGAATGCACAGATATGGAAACAAATCCTGTTCGTACATATCCAGATTTACAGCACCCTCTGTCAATGCTATCAATTTTTATATAATCCTGTTAACGAATGCATACTAATGGGCTGAAATCGAGGTACTTCACTGTTAACCGCTTTCTATGTAATATAAAACGCATAATGCGAAGAAAAACAGTCGACCGTAATGTTGCGTTATCAATAAATGAATACGATTGGAAAACTTGGAGCACATGAAAGAAATAAATGCCATGGTAAATTCGATTTTACGTATATTACACGGTTGATACCGATAAGCTAATCGATAAAATTATCCGCGTGAACCGCGCGAAATTCGTTCGCGTGCTCCCTTTGAATTTTCTTGAATCACTCGATTCAATTTCAAAATATTTATCTTCGTAATTAAAAGCAGATGCAGTGGGCAGAAAAAATCGCTCTGGAAAACAAAATAAATGTGCTCGACGGGCTTGACGAACATCTGTTCATGAAAAGAGAGAGGGAGAAAGAAAGAGAGAGAGAGAATGAGAGAGAGAGGGAGAGAGGGAGAGAGAGAGAGAGAAAGAGAGAGAGAGAGAGAGAAAAAGGAAAGCGGAATATAAAAAGGGAATAAAAGCCCAATTCTCATAAACGTCACTGTAGATGTACGTTTTATAGCACTTCTGCAGGTAATGTTCCTGGCTTTCGAAAAGTAGATCTGAATGAACGGACGAAAGTTTTTACAGCTTCATCGAAGTGCAAGAAAAATAAAATTCACCTACTACAGGGACCATCATTTATGTTCTCTCCCAATTCATGTTCAATGAATTTGTCGTATTACGTGCTCCGTTGGAATTATAGCTATTGCAATTTCTTAAGCTTTTAATACAATTGGAATTATAAGTTCGTTTAAGATACAGCTACATTTCATTTTAGAAGGAACCAGAATTTATCTAGAAAATAATATCAGCGATCCAGAAACCTTGCTGTTGTTCTACGTGAAAATTATTAAAAATACTAAATGTATCTTTTCCAAGTACCATGATGTAAGATAAAATGTTGTTCACGTGGGTGGCACACAACAGGGTGCAACGACATGGATTTCTAGTTGTCGGATAAGGTTGCTGGCGATTTTCTCGGAATATCCAGGACCGAATAAAATACTCCTGAGTCACCTGCACGTTTTCTACGCCGTGACAAGTAATTTCTTTTTACTTCCTCCAGTGAATGCTTGTCAATTGCTCGAGTTCTTTTAATTCGAAGGCTTATAGCTCGAAGGATTGTGAAGTTCTCGTCACATTAAATCGATAAAATTCATTCCTGGCCACTTTCCCAAGTTGTAGGCTCCTCGACGGGATGAATTTCAATCGATTGGTGTGCTCGTTTCGATTTGGCTAAGGTTTCGCATTAACAGAAACTTTTAACTTCTGCTACATCTATCTTTTCAGACGACTGACATTTGAAATTACAAATTCCATAGTTTTACTTTCAAATTATCTTCTTATTTCGAATCCTACTTCAACTACTTACGGTGTCAGTATTCTCGCAAACAGTGAAATGCACGACCCTTGAGAGACCGAGTTAACTTACCAGCATCTCCAACACTGGCGGCGCTTTCCATGATTCAATTAACCAAGGGACGCCATTAAAATGATTGCCGGAAGTTTAGGAAATAATTTCACCGGCACTTTTCCCTTCTGCCATCCTTCTTCCTTCGTTTCGCCTGGCTGACGAGAGAAACGAGAAAAGCTCGAGAAGTCGAAAGACAGATAGATAGATAGCGAGAGAGAGGAGAGAGGGAGAGAAAGAGAGAGAATGGTAGGAAAAACGTGTTCTCAGAAACGTCATTACGACCGTGCATTTCCTTGTTAAATACACCGAAATATCCCCGGTGACCTGTCCTTTCCTCAGTTAATTAGTTAAATTCCCCTTTTCCCGGCGGTGATAAGCCAGGAGAATTTCATTCTTAACGACCTCTGCACGGCTTTACGCTGAGATCCTTTAAGGAGACAATGACAGAACATCCGCAGCCTCTTTCTTGTACAGTTGTAACGTGAAACGATCTTGTACGAGCTCTGAGTGCATACCATTGGGATGCATTCACGATGTTCAGGTCATTGTTTCGCATGTAAAGTTACAGTATCGTCCACGTTCTGTCTTTAACTGTCAGTCCATAGGGGATGAGGGTAAGGATGAGAAACGTCGATGACTACAATAACTCATTGTTTAACGATCTTTCTTAACCGAGAATCCACATAATTCTTCCTTCTTTAATGGGCGATTAATAAGTCGTACTTGACTAATGTTCTTACGTTTTCCTCTTGGTAATTCTTTCGACTACTGATTAGAAGACGTTACACGTGGCAATACCTTTATATTTGATTCTAATTAGAGGCACGATGGATTGCAGATAAAATGTGTCTCCGAGTTCCTCAATTTAGGATTTTTCAATTTACGAACTAAGTTTATCAATTAATCTAAACAATATTGACTTGCGTCACGCTTTCTTTAATTAGAAATCTATAACAGCTTTTAATTGTAATTTTTAATTTCATATTGTTTATAATGCGAGAAGGAGGAAATAAAAGGTGCTTTACGAAGCGTTTTATTATTAAATATCGCCTATTGATATTCCATGAGCACGTTTCATCAGTAGAACGGTGTCAATGTTTTCATTACAAAGGAGACATGGTTCATTACCAACCCATTATCTCCGGAATTTTATTAAAAGCAGCAAACGGTAATTGCTTCTGCTACTAATTACAAAGAGTCACGCCGTTAACGATTTAACTCTTGCTTGCAAGTTAATTGCAAGAGCACGACGTGAACAGCGATTTTTGTGCGACTCAATTTTACAATCAACCTTTGTCGTTAGATATAATCAAGAAGAAAGATAAAAGTATCCTTTGTAGTTACTACCTCTTTGGTACACAAATGAGCATCTCGTGCATGCTCTTTTTTCCAAATTTGAAAGCTTACTTTTACATACGTTCATTTATTATTAGTATTTGTCTTTCATTATAATAAATCAAAAATATCACGTATATATTACTTTGCCAAATATATAATAGATTTCATACATGTGTGTCGATTATTAAAGATGCTACGAATTTTTCAAACAACTCAACTTCTTATTTAAACTTATATTGGAACGAATATCGGAAGCTGATGATCGATCTCGGGAAAACTCAGAGAATTCGCGACATTATTAACGAGGTGCAATAATAAAGAGTAAAATGCTTGGCGGTAAATCTTACGGCGAGCACGTGCGGGTCGCTCGGCTAGTAAATCGTTTCATATAGCACCAGGACGAGATTTCAACGAGCCGCGCTTTTCGAAGGCACGATAATGGCCGCGATACTCAAAAGCGTTTACCATCTACATGTGTCGCTGTGCCTCGATGTTGCACATGGCAAACAATTCCAGCCAAATGTCGTATTCGTCCGTCTACGCACACATATTACGTACGCCACACAGTCGATATCCAAGCTCTGTTTCGTCATCACAGGTGGCGATGCACGAATTCATCGGGTTTCCATTGATCAACGACCGATCGATACCGTATTCCCTACTGATTCGATTGTGTCTCCGTGCAATTATGACCAACACGCGACCGGGCCAAGCTTTCGATTCCAGAGGAAATTTTGGAAAAAGCTTTCTATCTGTTTAGAAAGTAATTTCTGCGCTCTAATGGCTGGAGCGTCCGCGAATTTTCGCGACGAGATTAGGACGGTGATTGAGAAGATTATGGCCGAGAGTTTCTGATGGAACTTTTAATGAGAGGTGTTTGAGGTAACCAGGTATTTCGAACGATTTTTTATTATTTTTCAATGATCGAATATCGATGATGAGATCAAAGTTGCGTTGTATATTTTTACGTTGAAATATTTTCCGATAATGCATCGTTTGGTATCGGTTGTTACGACGATGAGAGATAAAATGAGCTGAAGAGACGTTTTACGAATAAACAATATTTACTAAACAAATTGCATGAAACAAGAAATTCGGCTTTCCTTGGAAGATAATGCAAAGGAGCGATTCTCATGCATATCTCGTTGATTACGCAGGAAACTCTGATCGCTAAAGCTCTATAAACTGAAGAAAATCGATCGAATTTCTCACTCCACGTGTCTATAATATCCTTCCCTAATGGAAAAGCTTTCGAGTTTGATTTTCTGCTGATGCAAAAAGAGCAAACTCGATAGAAAGAATTCGCTGCGCGCTGTTTCATTGAATCCCCTGTTTTCATGGCATTCTTGCATAATTATGCGCTTCGCTAAAAATTGCTTCCCCCGTTCGAACTACGAGCCAGGAGGGATGCATCAAATTTACACGCTTCGGGAGCAATTTCTAGACATTGAAAAACTATCGCTCGCCGACGCATTACACCTATACACGGGTGCACCCGTGAAACGAGATACAAACTGCTGGAAATCAAACACTTGGATCTGTTTGCAAGCAAAGAGACGAACGAAAGAGGACACATATATTTCTCAAAGAATTCCTCAATTTCAAGAATTAATCTTGCAAAATTATTAACCTTTTAGGTCTATCGCCGTTATATTACATTTAATACAATTAATACTAATTATTACTAAATAATTAACTAATTAAATTAATACTAATAATTAATTTAATTATTACAGTCCCAAAATTCCGCCTCCCTAATATTTGGTTCGATAAAAATTATAATGTTACCTTTTTCTAAAATTCGGTGAGCCCTTAAGGTATTTGCAGCGTAGATTGACTTTCCTGCAATTTCTTTACAATTCTGACGGTACGTTATTTATATATTTCTATTGCTTTTCTTAACAGGATTACGTCTCGCTTTCATATTCACGTTACACACAATAGTCAATATAGTATAACAAAATATCGTAACTCAAACATGCGTATATACTTATAACCTGAACAGACATATAATATTATCAATACGTTATTTAGTATCTTAATTATACATGATTCAATTTTTAAACAGCCTAACCTTATCGAAATGAAAATATTCATCTTTAAAGTAGTAAGTTTTATTCCTATAGTAAGCTACTGCAAAAATGACTTTTTGATTAATTATTAAAAACCGTCCATAGGAAGTTGCTAAAAAATTAATATGTCGCGTAAAATAGCTAGAAGGATCTTTTCTTAAAGAGAAATTTAGCTCTCAACTCACCGTTTTCGATTGAAAGAAACGTGAAATATATATTAGGTTATTCGAAAAGTTTCTTTCGTTTTATAAAAAAATAATAGACGCACAATGTTTTTTGTTTTATATTAGTTTATTGAATTGTGCACAAACATAATAATAGAAATATAACGAAATGGATCATATCTAATTGAATAAAATAATATGAAACAGAAATTGTTGTTCATCTATTATCATCTTATAAAACGAAAGAAACTTTTCGGACTATCTAATAGTATCGGTAATTTTGGCGTCTAAAATGCCGTGTTATATGTTTTAACGCCAAGTTGCCGTTATATCCATTTCTGAATTGTTTGTTAATGTTGCACAGAAAATATAGACAGCCAAGAAATGTTTTCCAGGAGTATTTTACTTCTTAGGGATATTGTCGCGTTACAAATATTTTAAGGGATTAAATCGACGTACATATTATCACTATGAGTCGACCAAAATATTCGGATTTTTACATAATTTAGCATATGTAATCGTACGACATATATAATTGCTTAACCTGTCCAGCCAAATTACCTTATTTTTCTTTTTCATCCATTGTACTCCCCACAGAGCTAGTTCCTTTACCCTCGGTTGTTATCAATTTCAAACGGTTGGAAGCGTTTGTGCTGACCGCCAGTTTCAATAAAAACAGAACCGAAATCCACTTTGCGACGTTATTCGAAGTCGAATTTCGAGATGTCAACGGTACAAGAAACGGTGGCACAGCAGGCGGGGGACTGCGGGCGCGCAGACAGGTACAATGCACCTTGGCGAACGTTTGAAACGAAGGGAATAGAGAAGGGGAGAAGAAGAAGGCAGGTAATACGAAGTGCATACGTCGGTTCGGTTTAAGCGGGTTTCACAGCGTCGAATTTTCACATGGGCCAGTGTGCGCACTGTCGGGACTCATGCATCGAAGGTGAATGGCAGGGACGCAGAGTCGGTGGGGAGGAAACGTCGGACGGGTTGGCCTCTCGCGGGAAATACGTCGAGTATCTGAATAAATCGAAACAGCCAAAGTGATTCTCCAACTTAAATTAGTTTCTGCCTGGTATGGAGAGAGGCTAGGTACACGAGAACCTCGTACCTCCCTCTTTCTCTTTCTTTCTCTCTTTGCCGGAGCGAGAGGTTTGCTCGCGTCACACAGGACACGCGAATAGCTACCCTTACTTCTTTCCCGCAGTCTGGCCGACCGGCCTCGTTCCATCTGACTTTTTCCACCGTAAACGAATCCCGACTGATTTCCAGCCGCCGTTTGTTCCTTCCACACTTTCTGCACACCCTCAAATACCCCACGTTCGTAAACGTTTCATGCTTTTCGTTGCAATCCTTTCGAGTTGACAAATTCGATTTTAGTTTCTACACGTTTCTTAGCTAGGATAGTGTACTAATCTCTGAGAATTAAGATAAAGAATGCATTTGAGAAGTCTTTTTACATTGGTGGTTGGCATTAATGAGAAGAATTTTTGCTGCAGTACGGATATTAATTCCGGAAATACTCGATACGATGCTTAACTAACGTCTATTCAAATAGACGTAGCTACGTAAGTTCCTCAAGGAAAAAATTCCATGGAATATTGTGTATTTTCTCAGATCACATTGGTTCGGAAATCTTCAAGACCTGAATAAATATTGGTTCTTTCAACAGCTGGGTGGCACGGATTTAACGCATAAATTTTCGCACGATGAAATCTGCATACAAATGATGGCACATCTTGACAAGTATTAAAATTACATTTATGAAAATCACTTTCGGTGTTCATCAACGATGACAAGAGAAAGGGATGTATAACGGGAAAAAGAGGAGGGGGGAAAAAAAGGAAACAGTCACGCGCGAGAGTACAACAAGTACACTATTTCATTTGCTTAAGCTTAATGGCCTTTTCTACTACACAAAGACGCTTCAGAATGCGAGGCTTAATCTTTCCCATAAAACACTGATTGTGGATTGACTTTTAAATGCCTTGGAAGCACGGGAGAAAATAGCAGGCAGCCCTAGTACCGTCTGGCACGAAACTCCGGCAAGTTTCTTATTTTTCTTCCCCTGTTTTATTCCTTTTCAGGTAGAAATAATGCTTTTAGTTCTAACTCTGCGTCAATGTGAAATTTGGAGCTATTCAATACGCTCCGACGTTCGATTTATTTACGAAAAATCTTTTTTGTCTGTTACTAAAAATATTACTTCAACGAAAATGTTTGATGAAAATAGTTTTACATAAAAATTAAAGTTTTATCAAAAGAAAACAAATTTAAATTTGGATACTACGAAACGACAGTGGTAATTAGAAGGTAGTAACAAAACTATTAGTGAAGAATTTAATCAACAAAACAAATAGCTTTAGTTCCCTTTGCGGCAGAAACCATGTGCAACACGTTCCTCGCTGTCCTTCATCGATAACAAACAGAACTGTTTGTCAAACAGAAGTGTTTATAAAATAAATCAATTGGCAATTTCAGTCAGCTTGTTCCACGTTTTATATTGTACACATACCTTGTGAATCATAAAGAAAGAGGGAATAACAATAAAACGAATTTCTTTTTGTTTTATTTGACGCAGAAAAATTATTTTCCATAGTATTCTTCCCTCGTCATCAACTAATATCAAGTAATCCCTTGCTTTCCTTTTCCTTGTGAGTGAGAAAAATTTACTTTTAATTCATATTTGTTATCTTTACAAACGAGGGAACGATCTAGCATTCCATGATCAACAATACGAATGTCTAAGCTTCTGTTTCAAAGGAAAAGAGAAATAATGATAAAATGATTAATTGTGATCAATCGCGAATCATGATGAATCTTTGAACTTGAAGCAATCACGCCCAGTTGATTATATTCGCGAATTATAAATTATTAGTCATCAGAGAACGAAGTAGCAGGAATTTGGGATATTAATAATCAATTCTCATAACTAAATCGATAATGCTAAATAATAATAATATTGTTGTTTAATTCAATGCTATTATAATTTACGTTTCTATTTATTAATACGCAATCGTAATAAATGCTTAATAAATATTATAATAAATTCCAATGCGAAAGCATTGTGTCGATGGGATTACATCGAAGCTCTCCCAATAAATCACAGAGCAGTCGATTGTTTGATTAATTAATAAATTTCGTACAATACCATGGAATTGAAAAAATAGCACATTTGTTGATGCGATCGAGAGTGAAAGACAAGAAGGAACTAGAAACTCGGGGAATCTACTATTTAAGATTATGCTGTTAAATGTTTCGAGAGCTGAAAAGCTTTGAAAACGTCGATATTCGAGTTTTAAGTTTCTTCCTCGAGGTCAATCTTTTATTGATGAAATACCAGTTATATAGTTGATGAAGTGGAAATAATTTCAGAAAATTAGAGAGTACGTAACTAATTAAATATTTAATTACAATTACATGTTACCTAAACCTTTGATTAGATTAATTTAGGAAACGTTAAGATGAAAATGACATAAAAGATTGATACTTGGAAAACCTAACTTGGAAAATAATAAATTTTATAAATAAAACGCCTTTAATAAACCAGAGCTGAAACACACAAAATTTTAAACGAGACGATAACTGAAGAATAATCAATTAGACGGTCTGCTTGGTAAGATATCTATAGATCACTTGACCCCATCTTACTAATTCGGTCTTAAGTGGGTTAAAGCGTTAACTAGACATAGATTATGGCTCTTTTACGAATAACATTTGCATTGGGATTAAAATGGAACGCGTCAGAAATAAAACAAGAGGCAAGTATTCGTTAACAGTAATATGCATTGAACGTTGGAGTTTAGCTCGGCTATAAATCTTACGTCGTGTATGCGAATTCAAGAATACAGTCTAATATGGCAGAGTGGAGTATAGTGAAGCAACATTTCACCGTAAATTTACGCGAGCACGTTCTCTCACAGCGATGCGGGCGATATTCTCTCGAGGATCAAGAAAGTCGAAATTATATACATGAGATGTTACAGGAAGCAACCGAGTATCCTAATTTCTTAACATATTCTCTTACTTCTTTCCAGTTTAAATGAAAATTCAATTATTTGTAGTATTCTCATCGCTTAACAATAAGCATTTGAATTTTCATTTTATGTCTCGTAACAGTAAGAATTTTCTTGCATGAAAGTTTTGTACATATGCACACAGTTACGGAAGAAATATCTGGCAGAAGAGTAATTTTATTATTGTAACATTATACAATTCTATAAACATAAGGTTGATTCCCCGTATTCTTTTCCATCTTCCATCCAATTAGCCGAATATCTTGTTGTCCATGTCATGTCAAAATATTTCTGAACCAAACATTATATTCAATATTCTATGCAAATTAAACAACAATAACATTATCTCGCAAACTATACCAAAATTTGTAAACACGCTTCGTACAATTTCCCGCTTCCAGCCCGTAGCATAGTTTTCATATACATATATATGCACGTATTGTGTAACAATATTATCATTAACAGCATCGACTGAATTGTACTTTTTCGTAACATATTGCTTTCTGTAATGTAAAGTCATAAACTAATACAATATTATATCAAGCTTTAATACAAACAGGAAAACCTAATAACAAGGTCCGACCAACACAAGATATTAATAAATGAAACTTAATAAATAAAATTGTGACTTACAATTTGGTCGCAGGATATTCTTATATACTTGATGAACCAATTTAATTCCACACGCGATTTAAAAAAGTATTTTGGTATGTTCGGGACTGTTACCGATTTCAACAAGGATAATTAATTATTAAAATTATTGTAAGCACTGTAAGTTACGACGAGTTAATAAATAAAAAGATATTCAAAAATATTATTTATAAAAGTTATGCTTGAGATATTCTAACTGATAAGAGGCTACGTGTAGGAATTGAATTGTAAACCGAATTATAAGAGAAATTCTATACACGTCTAACCTTTAGAACGCTTGAACGCCGAATGGCCAAATTTAATATCAACACTGCGTGAAGGTTGTAAGAAACTGGGGTAGAGGAAATGGATCAAGAAATTCAAGCGTAGAGCAGTGGCGCAATGTAATATTTTCAATATTTGGATTTTTCTTTAGACACGGATAATTAAGAAATAATAGATTACTAACACAATACGGTGTATAAAGAAAGATACGTAACAGTTATTTAACATTAAGAGCCAAAAAGAAAAATTGTATCTCTGACAAATTGTACAATGTTAATTTTTGGCTGTACTGATTAAGATCGGCTTACCAATCGAATCGAATAGCCCGAAATTAAAATGGTAGATATTATTGAAATTATGTAAACGGTGTTGAATCAATTTTTAACATCATAATTTAAGGAAAAGTAAGGAAGGTAATCTAGAGAGACATATTCGACAAGTAATGACGATACCATTATCCCTAAGAGCGAAACGAATTTAAAATATCGTAAAGAACGATCGGTCGGAAGGGAAGTGGCAAACTTCAAGGCCTAAGAGCAAATGATACTAAAGCAGGATAGTTTTTATATAATATCACAAGAGCGGGCTTCCGCCGTTAGAAGGATCATAGCCTCGCAAAGCCAGGATTATATCCTCAAGAGTTTGCCAGCTTTCGACTCTCATTTATAGGGCTTAATGGTGCGTACCGGGAGAGTAGGTAAAAAAAGGTCAGCAAGAGTATAAAAAAGGAAACAAAGGGTGAAAAATCAAATGGAAAGAGAAAAACACAGATGGAGAAGAATCTACAGTTGGACACCGTACGATTTTGAAACTTCATCCTTATCATTTCGTTCTTTCCAAAATCCTTAATCCATTCGATTCTCATTGACGCTAACCTAAAAAGCCTCGAGGGGGAAACAGTCAATCTTCGTCGAGTCTCTCGGATTCGCGAATAAAACACGTCTCTCTATGAATACAGAAACCATTTTTCCGTCCCGTGAAACCCTAAAAAAGAAAACCGTATAACTCTTCCCCGTTGTTTTATGTCATACACTTTAGGTACCGGCAAGATAGAGGAGTGGAGGGTAAAAAGACGCGTTCGAGACCAAAAAAAGAGCGGCAGCCGCAGTGGTAAGAGAGGGGGTAGAATCGTAAAACGGGAACGGCACGCGATTCACTGTGCTTGGCCCATCTTCTCCCCATTTAACCACCACCCCCTCCCCATAGCATACGGCCGTTTGATCCAGTTACCCTGCCTGGAAACGCTTCTCCAGACGGATTAAATGCAACTCCTGGCCGCGCACGTGGGCATAAAAATACCCATCATAAAATAAAATAACCGTAGGTGGCTGGTATTGTTCGTCTATTGCCGGGAAAAAAGTGATTGGCGCTTTCAGAAAAGAAGAGCGCATGCTTTTCACCCTCTGCGTACATTCGTGGCGTGGCGGATATGGAAGAGAAGCGTGTCCATTATCTGTGATCCTTTCTGAGACTGCATAATCTGTCCTGATAGCGGACAGTCGCGTTCAAAATATTCAAAGCTGGAAAAAAATTTCGTTAGTATTAAATGATTTACGATTCTCACCCCATGATTTCGAAAGAACCAGAATTAAAGATTAGAGTAAGGTATTTCTTTGGAATCTGCCAAGGTTGAATCTACTTTATGATTACACAGAAGGCGCTGGTTAATTATGGACTTTCTTTTCTCTCTCGTTTTTGAATTCTTTTGGGGATCTCTTAAACGAGATTCGTGTAATTAATCCTCTCTTTAACAGCAGTGTACTTTGAGCTTTTTATGTTTAGAACGAATCCGTAAAGTTCCCAGAACCAACTGAATTATGCCACTTGAAATAGAGTGTTCATTTAGTAATGTACATAAACGTATCCAATTAGCAAGAAAATTACAGATTTAATTCAAAGGGTAACTAAAGTTACTGTGTGATTATAGTTATTATCAGACCTTGATTGCAACCGATGTATTCCACGTTGAAGTTTAAAATAATACAATTGACAATTAGATGTTCGTGACATGGAAATTCGCGATATGTTCCTCGAAGCATGTGTACAATCCCTATTTGTTTTTCTCTCAGATCTCGTTATCGACGAATTTAATTAATCTAATTAAACGAAACATAATTCCATACAAAACCACGTTATATTCCCCGAAGTTTAGTAGGAAACAGAGAATGTGTTTGTTGTACGAATAATTTTCACACGGCGATTACAACGAATCAGGATGAAACGTTTCTCCACTTTTAATGGGAATGCCCTGGCTATCATTCACGTAACAGTTAACAAGCACGTGTTTCGCTCCTGGTAGAGAAGACACATTTTGTTTCAACAAAGTTCTGCTGGATACGAATTTAGGTGCACACGTTTCGAACAATGTTTCGCGTGTTCTAAGGACAGATAGACACATTGAATGGTCGGAAATAATTTCGAGATTATTATTAAACGTATTATTTTGCAATATAGATTTATATTTTAAAAAATGTGATGAAAAATTATTATGGAAATATATAAATTATAGCTAATTTTCGACATTTGATTCGTCGACTTTTTTAATTATTCAGGTATCAAAATTTAGATTTTGAATTAATTTTACTGCATAGCGTTGTAGAGAAATTAATCAAATTTGACCTATGTCCTTAATTTAAAACGAAAGAAATTTTGTATTAAATAATATGCATCTCGTGTGACATTTGCTTATACATTTTCACGTATCATGGGAAATGGCGACGATATGTGAAAATTATGACTTTTAATTATGAATTATTCATATAACACGGCGCGCTGTTCAATTATTAATTAATACGTACGCGTGGCAGTTTCTATGGGGTCAAACGTTTGCTGAATGTATGAATACTTCACGCGTCGCGTGTATAACCAAACAAATACATTAACTTTCTTATTTCCTCTTTACGTTCCATAAATTTCTAGGAAGATCGTTGATTTCGTTGTTCACTGCTAATTTCTGTAGCAAATGTTTAATGAAATGTTTTAGGAATGAAGTGTTCGTAATTTATATCTCACAGTATCAAAAATATCTATATGCATTTTAAAACTTCTTTAATTATATATCCAAATATCATTTGCAGTAACTTTACGTACTATTTCGAATAATTAATTAATTAATATTCTATGGTACTCTCTCGATTTGTCACAATAGAAATTCGCAATAAAATTATTCATATTGTCCTCTATTGACTCCTATAGTACTAAAATTCATATAGCAAATGAAAACTTCTTAATCTAAAATAATAGAAATATATTATTTCGCGATGCCGTTTTCAGTCCACGAGAAGAATAAATTATCATAAATCTATTAATAATGTTAGCATCATACCGTCTGAAAACTTCCTGTCATGATACCGCAACTCTGCTTTTCTTTATGCACAAAGAAACCGCTATGTAAGCAATATTTTACAGCATTCTTTTCATTCCATTAGTAGACCAGAATTTCGTATCTCCATTAAACACCAACAATCATGATTTGATCACATTAAACCACTAATTAATTACGCACAAAAAGTATAATGCCATAGATTTTGCGCGGGAACGATGTTGATACGTCAGATCGTAGCAGTTCGTGCGTCTTCGCGTATCTTCGGGCTCCGTCGGTGACTTCCGAAAGACAGACGCAACGCATTCTAGCGCGAACTTTCAAAACGATTTTGTATTATAGAATACGCGAATTAATTTTTCTTGAAAAATTGTAGTACACAGGAGACTCATGAATCACCAATTATTTGACACAAGTTCGTGACAGACACCGTCCTACAGATTAACGAATGAAAAAGAACCGTGTCAGCCGTAAATCAGCACATTAATTCATAATGAGATTATCATAATAAATTACTGTTCTCCGTCCTACCTATTCCGTTTGCTCGCATCCAGTTCGGTCGTATTATAAGTGACCCATATTTCTCATGAATATCCAGCCAGTTGATAATTGTCGATACTTTCCAATTTTCTGCTGCTTTCGTATTCGACGGTAGTACGATTTTCGATTAGTTCGGTTTTCAATTGAAACCAACACCAACGGAAGCATAATTGAAATTAACGGTGGAACAGATTTTTTTGAGGGAGAGGATGAGAGGGTAAATGGAATTCAATTTGCGAGGTAATTAATGTAGGTCGTGCACGCATAGGCGCTTGGAATAGTACATTTTTGGGGTGCAAATGTATCGAATTTCAATAAAAAGTTCGAAAAATTTATAACGTAACTACTTTGTGAAAGATTTATTTTGGCAAAGTTTAATAACTATCATTAACCAAGAATAAAGTCTCTTTTCGTATAAAGCAATTTTTTCTACATTTAAATAGACAATTAGCTTCTCACCTAGAGAGCTATTACAAGAATAAATATTAATATTATGTTATATCTCGTACGTTTGATAATGAAGATATATTTGGTAAAAATTTGTAGTGGCACTCGACAACAAAGAACTTTCCAACGGTTTCATCGGCACATAGTATACCACCGTTGACAGAGGCCGACAAAACATAAGCAATGTGCCAACAGGTCTAACGAGTCATCGATATCCCTACGGTCCTTCCACCAAATATTCGAAAGAAGTGACCACGGTCGCGGACGCCTAACAAACGCGGGCGTAGTGGAGATATTGAGAGGTGACAAAAAAAAAAAAAAAGCAAAATGAATTAAGAGATCAATTGTGACCGAAAGTCGTGATTGAACAGTCGTAAGCAAGAGTCGTGAGCAAATTGTTGTCCGTACAAATCGCGAGTCGAGACTTGTAACGAAACCGTTAAGCGTGTTAATAAATATACTGTTAAACAAAACAGCTCAAATTTATCATTTACCAGAAAAATGTACATTTTCTGAAAAGTAACTTCGAAATTTTGTTTTATATACTTTTTATAAATCAGCGACTGTTTGAAGTACAAGTCATATAGATAATATTCCTGGTATCAGCAAATTCATCGGTTGCAGACTACTTTAGGAAATAATTTATTCAGAATTTCCGGGATAAAATGCATCGCCACGAAATATCGGGTAACCTTTTGCCATCTTTTAAGGGTAGCAAACGTGACACTTAAATATATCTAGGTGATGTAAAGTGTGAAGGGTGTCACATAAAATGACAGGAGCGCCAATAAAACTTCTCATACATGATATATCCTAATAAGTACCAATCTAAAATATTCAGCCGCGTGTTTCGCGAAAATATAGGATGCATACAAAATTTTGAAGACTATATGACGCGAAATAAGCGTATACACAATTTTATTCTTGCACCATATTTTCGTATAGCGCTAATAGAAACCTTTTACACCGAGCTATTAACACTTTTCTGCGATAAAAACATCCAATATTGTGTTCCTTTCCACTTTTTAATTTCTCAATTGTTTTAGCTCTTAAAGTCTCAAACATATTACATTCTGCACAATTAAATTGATATTAGTTGCACAATTAAAATACTAGAATATTTTTATCACATGTCTGTATTCATTCTATAGTTTAAGCATCTTCAGGATCTTCTCTCTCACTTCATATGCCAGGAAACATCCGGAATAAATCAACAGGAATTGCTTGACGTGGTGGGTACTTCAAAACTATCAGAAGCGCCGCTGCGAAATTCATTTTTAATAAGATTCTGGTCAAAAGCGAGGCGTCCGATCCCTCTTCATCGTAGCGGCTAATATTGCACAGTCTTCCTTTTGATAGCTAATTTCTCAGAGAGCTCAAAGTGCCTCGGACTGTTCGCAAATTCGCCTACCACCCCACATAATTATATCGCTCTACAATCCCGTTGTATACTCCTGTCTGATACTACGAAATATGCAAGATTCCACAATCCGAAAGTGTACCTTTTGTTCACTTAGTCTTTGGACAAAATAGATCAAGTACTGCTTAGCGAATATATTAAAGTTCTCCTCTGCGGATAAATAACAAAGCAATCCCTGTTTCTTTTTAGAAGTGTAGCTAATTCAAGAAAATAGACTCATGAAAATAATTCAACCCAATGTCTTTTCATTTGCACAAAAGACTTCCAGTCACAAAAGAATAGAGCTCGAAGCCAAATTAATAGGCAATCCACTACGATCTGGATTTAAACCCGATTCAAGTAGCTCTCTGAGAACTTATCCCTTTGAATCAAAGGGTTTCACAACGTTTCCAATCTAAATCTAAACAAAGTATTCATATATCATGGCTCTTCTACGCTTCTCAATTTATGGACTAGATCAGTATAGTTACTGAGCAACTTATATCTAAGTATGCGCCATCCTTACAAAAGCGACACGACTCAAAAACCGTGCTTTTCGTTTTATCTCTATGAGAAAGTTCTCTGAAGCTATAAACCGAAAATGATGAAAGGAACAGTTAATCCTGTTTTATGAGCATTATACCTTTCGCTGATAAATTTTACTAAGAAAGCAACGTGTCATCAAGTTTAAGGACAATTCTTCACACTTTTTAAATCTAAATCTGTAAAGATAGCAAACTTGGAAAGTGCATGGCGTTCGAGTGATAAACGACGCAAGTAGCAAAATTAATTATGGCAACCTCTCGATTACAATTTGCATTGAAAAATTCCCCAGTTGTCATTAAAGTTTCACGCAATAAAAAAGCATGAAAAGATTCTAGTAAAGGACGCGGCAGTTCGACTCGGAGAAACGATCGGTTTCCGCACGAATGGCAGACGCAGAAGCGGCCGGTCGTCGGAAAGAGGCGCACGGTTTTATTCGGCTGTTTCTCACCGCTGAACTTTCTCTATGTACACGGAAACGTGTGCAGCGGTGAGAATTATATAGGAAGGCGTACGGCTGGGCGTAGAAGGTTGCCTCGGTCTCCCTGTGGTGAGTTGCACTTGTAAATGCACGTCTCTCACGGTATCCTAGCCCACGTCTACCTACAACCGCTTACCTATAACCCGGCTGAACGTATATGTACAACGGGTATATGGCCGCCGGAAGGTAGGCGGCTGGGAGCTACAGTGGGAACACAGTTCTTGCATTAGCCAAAGAAAGATTTCTGGGGAATGGAGTGAGAGAGCCAAGGCTAACCGAGCGACGGTGCAACGAAGAAAGGTACTACCCGTATAGACAGGGCCGCTTCTTACCGGCAGCCTGCCAGCCAGTACTATCGTTGGCCCGTCGTTGATTTTTCCCGCCTGTATCCTGCTGCTGGGATACTCTCAGAGCCCGCAGGGGGAAAGAAACGCGAGAAAAGGGGGCTCGTTTCAAGCGACGATTATCAACGCCGCTCTCGCCCCGTGGCCGCGCAATTTGAATGCCGCCGGCGAACTTATGAAGTTTCTGTCTGTGATTAATGCGCGAGTTTCTTTCGGGAAGGCCGCTTTTCAGCCCTTGAAAGAAACACCGGCACTCCGCGCTGCCTCGATTCAGTCTCCCCTTTCCAATGGGGATTTTATTGACTCTTATTTTGCCAGTAAGTTAACCTTTGATGTGCACGGAAGCTTAGGTTTAAATAGACGGGGGATGAGAAAAGGAAGTTGTGTTTAATGAGATTGAATTATCGTTGCTGTATGGGTAGTGGATGAATAGTAAGTCTTCTTCCACCTTCATTTTAAAGAAATTTCCGAATATGTATATCGAGGGCTTGCTGAAACGTCGAAATGTTGCTCGTGTAAATAAGTCTAGCAAACATGCAACCCAGAATTATATTCAAGAAACTACCTATGTTTAAACAGATCATAAATAAAGGATAACATCAAGCAAGGATGCTGAGCCCAATTTCATATAGTCTGATAATACATATACACCCGCACGCACACAGCTGGCAATCTTCGACACCTAAGATAGCACCTAGTCAATACCAGGCGATCCTTATTTCTCTTTCCACGTATATTTGTCTTATTGACCGGCGTATTCCTGTAGCAGCTTGTTCAAGTTGAACTAGCAGAACGTGGATCTATACGTTCTATATCTAATTCTGGTTTGAACTAAACCTCAGTTTTGGAAACCATGGATTCGATCTTACGGTCTGCACGACACGATATACGATAAAAAAGAGAAGAAAGAAAAAGAAAAGAAATGTAAGGAGTGTACGTTTCGATCGGTATTTACGAATCGGTTGAAAATCATGCAAATTCGAAATGGTATCGGAAGAAAAGCCGATTCTCCAGGGAGTTTGGTCGAGTCTACTAAATGCTCTCGAGCGAACGCATCCCTGTCTCTAGTCAGATCCTCTAGAGAAGTTCGAAACTAATGGCTGGAAATCGATGATACCTCGCTTTTAAGGATCTGTTCGGTTCGTTCCTGACTGCGGAGAACCTTCTACTACACGAAGTTAACTTCGCGAGGTAAGCGTCGTTTTCGCAAATGATCGCGCGAACGTTCAATCGCGATCCTCGACTTTAGAATTCCAGCCATCCAACTCTCGACGAGATACTCCGCGGGATGCTGTTAATTCGTTTTCGCGTGTGCTTTGTTTCTTCACTCGAGCAGGTATTTTTCTTTAGAATCGTAGAAAAGTTATCTCGCGATACTCTTGAGCCAAGATATACAAATATTTGTAAAAAGCGTATATTACACGCATAAATGTCCTAACATTACGATTTCTGGAAAAATTTAAATTCAACTGCAATAAGTGAATCGCCGAATGCCACGGTTTAGCCAAAGTTTAATCAAGTGTACGATTATAGTCACGGTTATTAAGAACTGAAATTTGATTTTTTCCTGATCCTTTTCATTTCCGTTCAGCGAGAAAACCGTAGTAATAGAGAAAAAAAAATGATGATATTATCGAGTAAGTGGCTAATTGAAGCATTCCCGATGAATACGATGGTAATAAGCGGATTCACAGTACATTTATGAACCAGTTTTGAACCGCGGCCATCTAATAACAATGCCGCATTAGTTTCTGGTTATAGTGAAAGAAAAAAGAAACTATAAAAATTGTTGAATGTTCTCAGATATTATGTAGCTTTAATTACAATTAAGACTATTTAAAGAGGACTTAATTGTTCTATATCAACGATGTTTTAATTTTCCTATACGTTCCTCACTCGCTTCTTTTCTTCGCTTTACTTCTCATATCTTCTTGTCGCTTTTATTTATGAAAACCTCTAAAATGAATTTATTCAATTTCCACGAGACTTTCCAGGAGTAATTTTTTACACGACTCAGCGCGAGGATTTAGCAGTTCAAAGAACGATCGAAGTGCATTACCGAATGCACAAATCCTGTTCGAAGTACGAGTTTCCTAAGGAGCCGGGAAAGCTTGGCCATTAAACTTGAAAAAGCAGAAAGCAACGAGCATCAAAGCACCGTGAAGTTGGTCGGTCCTTTAAAGCTGCGAGGACAATTAATTGGCGTTCCACGCGGAGGATGTTACCAAATATTGCGGAGGATAATTAATGTTTAAATTCGAGTATGGTTATGTGCGTGTATAAGCGAACGAGAACGAGTTATTAATGTTTCGGCAAGAGAGAAATTACTTACCGAGTATCTGACTAAGAACGGTGCGGCCATCTTCGCCGAGGCAGGCGCTCCGAGCATCAAAGGGATTTGTGAATTGCACGAATGCATAGCCTTTGTGCATAGATATTCCTGAAACAACAAACGATCATGACGTTCCAATACCAGCCACGGGTCTTTCTTCCAGCAACGCGAATGGAATGAAACAGAAATACCAAGATAATGGGAGGAAATCTTTAATTAAAATTGTTTCCATGAATTTTGATGAGGCATAGAGTCTGGCTTGGCCGAACTCGTCATCGTGCCAGATACCAGATGAGGGAAGCTCGGATCGTGATTATTGAAAAGGAAATACGCGAAGAGAGATTCTTCTTCTTTTATCTTCTCTTTTCTTAATTTCTTCTTTTCCTTTCTATCCCTTTGTTCGATTTATGACGTGTGATGGTGGTGAATAGTAATCGAGCAACGGTAAGGCGATATGGAGATATTGAAATATAATTCATTCTATATTGATTCCAAAGTCAATTCGATTTGTTTAAACATTTACAGCTAATAAATAGAGAAGAAACGCTATTTTCGTTTCAGAAATACAATACTTCAATAAAATACTTTATAAGAATTGCATTTTATAAAAAGCATTAGATCGACAATTTTTAGATAATTGTGACAGTTGGATTACAGTACATGAAATATCTGTCCGGGTAGATTCGTCTGTCTTTAGATATGCGATTAAAACTACATTTGAATGTGCTTAATGCACGAGCTTTTCTCTTTCGCCGGCGATTGTCCTAAATAAATTACGTGCTCCACGAAGTTTATTACAATCCATGGGGAGCGAATTGCTTCACCTCCTTTTTCTACATTCATCGGCAATGAATTTTAATAAGATTTCACGTTCGAATCGTATGATCCACCACGAAACGTTCAACCTTATCCTACTAATGCAAAATACTGTTTTTACATATGTTGCACTTATCGCATCCATCGAGTAACCATAATTCCGTTACTTTTCAGAATTCCAACATAAAGTTTCTCATACGTATCTTTTGAAAGCCTATGCTTTGAGAAAATATAAAAGGACAAAGATGATTACGGTTATCGTACCACCGTATAACAATCGTGGAATAGAAATGTCACAATTTTTATACCACAGCCTTTAAAACAGTAACGTACATAGTAAACGTAGATCACAACACCGGACAGTTACGGCTTCCGTCGATGTAGAGAACGCGGCACAAAAAGAGCTACTATAAAACAATATATTCAAGGAGAGAACAGCATAAAGTTCCACGAGATTTTCAGTCCTCGACATTATTAACATGTCCTAGGCAACTGGCGTGGCCAGATAAGTTTTTTTTAGCCATCACTGTCCGTTTCGGGAGTGGACACACGTTCCGTACGAAATATATCTGCATCCAAGCCGTGTATACCCACGGCTATATATATAACCGTGGCAGGAATATATGGAGATTTACATATTTGTTTCAGCATAATGAATTCCATGCATGGTCAGCTGCTAACCACGCAAAAGTTATTACGGGTACACAGATTACAGGCGGCTCCTGCGTTAAAATGAACGTATCTGCCGACTTGCTACGCAGACTGCCCACGGAATCGATGACCCGGCTGTGCCATGTGGTAGCCGATGTAAAATTAAAAAACAAAAAAAAAAAAAAAAGAGAGGGAGAGAGAAAAAAGAGGAGAAAGAAATGAAAGAATATCGGTTGAAATTTCGAACGAATATTTTCTAGCCTGGAATTCTGCGGCCTGTAGCCGGTGCATTTCGATTTTTCCCCAATGTTCGAAACGTATCTATATCGTCGATTTTGCAGCGGAATTCTTCTGTAGCAGATGTGAATTGTTATCGACAGACAAGTATTTGTAGGAAGATTTGACGCAATATATTTGTTGAGCATCTTGTTTTGTTGGCATAAGAGATTTCGCAGAATGTTGATAAAGCGTTTCATCCATCAACGAAAAGACAGTTTATTCTCGTTTAAACGATGAGTTCTTTTGAAAAGTTTCCGAAATCTACGAGTGCGTTATTCCAATATCTAAGGTAGAGCTCACTGCTCTTTAAATATCCAGCAAAGTATCAAGTATAGAATTCCGTATGAGAATCACGAAAGAGAACAATACGAAAATTTGAAGTACGTGCAAAGATTTGCTAGTTCTCTCGGTTGTCCAATTTTAAAAAGCACCTACATCAAGAACTCCGACACGAGATAACCGAATAACGTTTTCCACGAAGAATAAGAACTAATCGATCATATCTCCTTTATAACGGTACGTGAAAACGACAGAAAAGAAAGAACATGCCTTTTCACCGTACCGAAAAAAGGAACAAATTAAGTCTCCTTTGCATCGAGTCCGAAAAAAAGTGTGGCTAGCTGAAAAAGCGTCTCGCTCTATCTGGCTCATCGTCTCGACCGGCAACTTCTATAAAAGTTTCAACCTCTGCTCGCCGCAACGACAATTCGCAATTTCCCCGACGACGACTGTTTTGCGCTGGTCTTTTCGTCGTACACTGCGCAAGGAACCAGTCCGCATCCTTATTGCCGGAGGACTAGAGAGGCTCGAGTCAACGGAGACGTGAAATTGGAAAAGGTTCGGCTTGTCAGATAGAGCACGGCTCCTGGAATGCTGGACCACCGGTGACAGCTGCGCGGAACAGATTGCACGAATCAAGTGGGTCCAACCTCGACGACGACCGCGACACCGACAACGACAATGACTTACGATGGTCCATAAACGAAATTTAGTAGTTCAATGGTTAACAAAAAAAAAAAAAAAAGATGAAAAAATATATGTATGTATATAAAATACAAAATATGAAAAGGTAACGACTTACTTTACAAGTTCTTTGGAGCTGTTTTCCAAGAAATAATTTGAACGGCGATATGAATAGGAATAGAAATAAGAATAAAGTTTTAAAATCGAATATTTAAAAGTTTGATTATTTTTATATCGCTTTAAGGGTTCACAAAGCTGGAGACTATATATTAAAATTTATTACAATGTTTGGGGACCACAGTTTTCAGCTACTCGAAGTCCTGCGTCACTAAATTTAGATTCTGACCTAGGCAACGACGACGACGGAAACTGTTCCGGTGAAGAATCGAAAATTGTATTAAATTCTGGGCGACGCGTATCATAAACCACGAGGGCCACCGGGGCGAAAGCATTTCGCTTTCGAATTGCGAAACGCAATAATTCGTGACGTTTCATGCGATACCGATTCGAGGGTGCAACGAGAAAAAGCGAGCCGAGGTTTCGAGTAACTCGATATTTCTTGTTGCGGACGTTTACGTTGTTTCTCTCGCGGAAATCTACATATCCCGTTTTTTGCCTGACCCGTGGCTAACGAGGAGATGCGGAGAGTGGGAAATCGAATTAAAAGGAAAAATAGATCGAAATAGAAAGCGGTAGGGGAGGGAGAGAGAAAAAAATGAGAAGGAAATGCACGAGCCCGACGAACGTTTCGATTCGAAACGATGGACCGGGCATGGTTCGGTAAACGATTGAATTTTCCGAGTCAGAATAACCAAAGCTGTTTTTGATTCGTCAGAAAAATGAGTACGCGCTCCCGCGTCATTTATGCATATGGCCGTCTCTTTGATTGACGATAAAACAGGCTGCGCTCGGACTAACATTTCTTTTGGAAGGATAAATTCGAACATGTATCTAGATGGAAAAGGGAGAGCGCGTGCCAGGTGAAAAAGTTACGAGCACTTACTGCCATTTAGATCACTTTAGGTCGCTGCTCGACGAAATCAAAAAAGTACAGGTTCGTTCGAAAAAGAAAGAAAAAAGAAAAAAGGAAAAAAAAGGAGGAAGAGCTGGAAGTCCGAAAACAAAATGTTTCCGCTCTGAAACTTTTTCAGTACGATTCGTTGACCCAATTATTAATAACTACCTCTTTACTTTTTAACAATTAAAATGTTAAAGTTCAGCATTACGACGGTATTTTGAATTGTAAGCTCTGTCAAATTTAAATCCTTATAACGCTTAGTAGTCCAATTATTCTGCATAAAATGCAGAAACTTTTCGTTCGATCCAACAGAAACAGTCCAACGAAATTTCATACTGCTCTTTCGTTTCAACCAAAAAGAACTCGAGCTTTTGACGTCCCCACTGTCAAATGCACGAATTAGCACAAGTCCCTGAATACGCTGGGGAGTTGGAGCCTGTACTCCAACTAGGTAGAACTTGGAAATAAAATTAAGCGGCGGTCCAGTCGATAGACAACACTCGGGTACAATTCCGAACGTCCACTTGACTCGCGTAATCTGCTCGGTACAGCTGCCACCGTGGCCCTACTGAATGGGGGTAGTTCAGTGGTGTCCGCCGTGTGGTTGTCGTCTTATCTGTCGAATCGAAGCCCCCTTTTAATTCCTCCGACGACTCTCAAGTTCTCTGCCCGGCAAAGTTCGGCGCAGCCGCATTGTAGAAGCGGCGCATTTATTGTCTAGCCGCTTTATCGAGGAAGCTGCTGAAAGTAAGCTGTTTATCGGCAGCTCCCAGACACCACCGTCCTCCGCGGTGTCACTTTCCACGAGATTTCGAGCTTCCTGGCCAGGATTCAAAGAAGAGAGGGCAAGAGAGAGAGAGAGAGAGAGAGAGAGAGAGAGAGTTCTGTGTCTCTGCTGGTCCGATTGGACGACTGGCCTGAAACTGGGCTTCTATCCTCGTGATAATGCTCGTGACACTTTGTCGCGTTAAATTGTTTTGAATGAGTAGCCCTAGCTTTCTGCTTGCTCATGAATTTTCGATAAAGCGCCCTGGCTAACTTTGGCCGCGTCTTCTGTTCTTCGGATTCTCGTATTTCTTGGCGTTTTCATATATTTTTGAAGAATATTCTCAGACAATTATGAAGATCCTAGGATGGATTAACGTACTTTTACTTTGGCTTGCTGTTTGTAATATCGCTTGTAGAATCGAAGTACAAATATGTGGGAAAATGTTAGATAAAACAATAAAATTGCAACTCACAATTTGAAGAAACGTAACGTTTTGTAAGAGTGGGACGATAAGAGTGTTCGATCAAGTAGATAAGGTCGGTCTGCTGTCAGACTAAGGTCGTGCAATTGCTCGACGATCTTACGATAATTCCAACGAGTCAGAAATTACAGTAAAACATACTGCAGGTTAGTTTCCATGTAATAATCGCAGGTAGCGATATTTTTAGCTCTAAAATAATCTATTTCTTGAAATAATTTAACCGCGATATTTCAATGAATTTACATTAATGAGTTTACTATTAATCTACGTTGGCCAGGAAATTCTTCTTTCGCTTATATTTTCGAAAACTTTTCGTTGTTCTTGACAGGCCTAGAACCGATTGACTTATTCAAATTTAATGCACCAAGTTTTCATTACGGACGTTGCATGCGACGTATCACGCGAATGCGAAGAAACTACGTCATAGACTGCGCTTTAATTTTCCTTGCTTCAGAGACACCAAACACGGATCGCATCGCGTACCAGTGACAGCTGTACGCAACAGACTCTAGGAAACTCGAAATTCGTATAAGTAAGACCGAGTTTCGCGAAACTTGCATCAGTAGTAAAAGTGTGATACTTTTACTAACGAAATACGATCATGTTGCTGTTCGTCAAACGGTGGAACGCGCTTTAGTTTCCCAGAAAATCGAGAATGAAATATCTTTTAATAATACATAATAAATTTCATAAAGTAGTAGAGATACGCAATATCGACAAGAAAATGGTACGAGTTTAATTCCTATCTTTTACGATAAAATCAAAACTCAACGAGAAATCTAATCTTTTACTTTTAATTTGTTATTGTTTCTTTTTTTTCTCCACAGTGGATTTAGTTGGTAGCAATAAAGTACGTTTCCTAAACGAAGTTAGTGCTATAGTGAAAGCAACAAAGTCATCGGGGTTCGTGCAGCTAGAGACGGATATCCAATCGGGATATCGAAGGTCAAGGAGCTATCACGGCACAAATTGGGTTACCGAGGACGGAGCGTATCGAGAAAATCCTATTTCCAACTCGCTATTTTTCTCTGGCCGAACCGAGCTTCCACGTTTTTATACCGGATAACAGCGCGAGTCTTTACTGTTATCCGACCCGATCTTTGAATCTTCTCAACTTTGGCCAGTTTGTAACTACCCTGCGCTTTTCCACTCCACCCTGAAACCGATGCTTCCACGCGAATCCCACAAATAAGGCTGCGCGTTATTTTATGTACTGCTTCTTAATTCTAGATAAGATCGATTAAACGAGATTTTTTCTACAAGATCGAAATTTAGTATTTTATCTCAAGTTACGATTATTAAAGTATCAAATTTTCTGAAGTAAGTGCGAATTAATTTTTCATTTCCTTAGTAACTTTACCACTGTTATTTAGATTTCACAATTGTAAAGAATGAAAATGACAATTTTCGGTACAGTTCGTTGCTCAATTACAAATCAGTCGCGCGTAACTTTCAACGAAAAATCCTTAAAATCAACAAAAATGAAAGCTCGTTACGAGAGAGGATTCGTTTCTCTGAGAATAAATATTCATTCTATCATTAAATTGAAAAAATTCTTGCTACAAAAACGAAAGGATATTTCCTCCTGTAGTTATTCTATAAAATATCCATCTCTGCCGTTATTCCGAACGTTATCTAAAATAGTTCAAAGAAATTTGAATCATTTCAAGGAAATCGGACGCTACAATTATTATTATTTGTGACAGTGTATCCCGAGAAGAGAAAAGATTCTTTGTCGTGAAAACATCTGACGTGTGACGGTCTAGCGAAAGAATCTGGGAAATGTCGGGGGTCGAAGCTGATCCGGGCTTTCGTTTATGTGATTCCACCGGAAGGAACCTACCTGCCAGACGGCCGTAACGCTGAAACATTCGCTCCACATCGGTCTTGCTGCACTGAAACGTGTTTAGATTCCCGACGAAAACTCGGGAATTCACCGCCTGTGGGTCCTGCGAATTGGTCTGGTTGCCCACTTTGCTCATCTTCATCGCCTGGAACAGAAGAATGTAACCGGATACCGGTTTATCGTCGGACGTGATTTGAGTGACGATGCAACGAAAAGTGATACAGTCATTTTATTGGCCTTCACCTTAATAGAACGTTCCTACGACCGATACTCGCGTCACCGGTTACACGGACGTTCGTTTATGACATTCGTTCTTGGATTTAGGCCGATTTCACGGGTCTTTTTATCGGCCTCCGCGTGGTCGTTTAATCTTCTTCGTTTCATATACCATGATACAAGTATTGATACGTAAATCAACATAAAACATTATTGGTATTAAAGGATGGATCGTAACATTTTTTCGTATATCTGACCTCGGACATTCTTCAAAATTTATTTTATAATCTTGTGCGTACTTGTATAACAAAATAAAACCAAAGTGTCTGTTCTTCAAAGTTACTTTTGAGAACGGAGGATTTTGAACGGGACCGAGTAGATGTTCAAACGCGATACTTTTATCAGTGAAAGATAAAACTTCACAGATCGCGACAACTTCACAGAGGTTCGACGAAACCATCGTGTTCCTGGGTAACAAATAATGTCCTCGGTACAGTCTGACGGAGACTTAATGAAATTCGCTGGAGCCCTTTAAATTGACGAAAGACGCGCGGTCGTCGACACGTCGGGTCGTATCGTGCGATGAGAACGCGAGGAATTAATTAACGCGTTTGCGATTCCATTCTAAAAATCACGAAGTTCGACGTGTCTACCTCGTCTCTCATTTTCCATAATATACACCACAAAACTAATGAGGTCGTTAGCCATGTCGACGCTAAATACAACACACGACGCGGATAGATTCTCAGTAGCGGGGCGATGCCGATTTTCATGGAATCTGTTAATCTCATGGATGATCATGCGTTAATTGGGCGAACGTGTGCCAATTCACTCAGCCGGTCCGAAAAAAGTTTTCTCTGCCTTTTGATCATATCGAAGCTCGATTTCAGTCTGTTTTCATCGCGTAATGTTGTCCGGGGCAATGACTTTTTAATTAATACAAAAGATTTTTCAGCGGATATTCAACGAGCTACAGTCCGAACGTTTTGACATTCAATAAGCTTCATCGCGCGAATTTTTCTCTGTTATATCTCTCTTACTATACTTCTTGTTCTAAATTTTATTCGTGTCCGCCATACGAGCAACTATTATTAGGTTGCCCCGAAAGTTTCTTTCTTTTTATAAGGACGTAGTAGATGCACAACTTCTTTGTTTTATATTATTCTATTGAATTATGTTTGATCCATTTTATTCTATTGCTATAAAATGAATCATACATAAATTAATAAAATAATATAAAATAAAAAATGTTGTGCATTTATTATTTCACTTATGAAATGAAAGAAACTTTTGGCACAACCTAATACTTAGCTTAAAGGATTTGTCAGAATTCGTTATTCTATGCTTTAAGATTATTTCGAAAATATCGCGTTTCTACGAAAATACTATTTGAAAATATTTATTCCTTTTTCCAATATTCGAATTATGAAATCTTCCTATCGCTACGGCTGCAAACGATACCGTGGATATCGCGTTTCATAATTAAAACATTCAACTGCGAACAAATTTCGCTAAAAAGCGCGCTGATGGTGCAGTATTACCTTTCCACAAATGGCACGGTTGCATTATGAACCATATTAAACAAAAACGTAATGCGCTAAATGAATTAAATCTTCATGAATAAACACAATTTGTCGATCGCCGAATATCTGCCCCCGCGTAAATGCGCCTGAAAATGTATAAAATTAAACGAAATGATGTTTTTGCGATCAAAGCTTGTGTAAATCATAAGCAAAGCGGATTTTGTGCAAAAGATCGATAGGCCACGTAATTTGCTGCATCGGTTTTTCCATCTTCCTTTACGTAAAAATCGGCGCACGCATCTACTTTACAAAATTGCCAGCGATGTGGCGAATTCTCGCTAAAACCTACTTTCATCCGTCGCGTCGCGTCGCTGGCTAATTTCAGCCTTCCTCCAATATTTACCTGGTATAAGTGTGCATGATTAACGTTCCTGATATTTTCGCATATTGGTACCAATGACCGTGGTAGATAATTCGTGGGAAAAGATATTCGCAACTATTCCAACTTCTAAAATTTTCGAGTTCCTTCTTGTGCATTCCTGATATTGAGATTTCCTATTTTTAGAAAAACATCAATCCGAAAATTCTATTAGAAAATCTAACAGAAATAGTTCGAACGCGAGTATACACGAAGATTGAATTTTTATGGGAAAAGTGAAAATATTATAATATGAAATTATGGTGCTCTTTTGTAGAGTATATCGATGAACACTAACGATGCAGGAATATGTTGTGTAGTGGGTACATCGAGTAATGATATATATTATGTCGCGGCGCATGTAACCATCCCTTAATATTGGCTTGATTGATGTTGGAGTAATTACTAGCGAACACGTTCAGTCAAGGGAAATTGGAGATGCGTCTAATTAATCCCGGACTGCGCCCCTTCAGTAATTAGCATAAACAGTAAGAATTTTCGTGGTCATTTGAAAGCGAAAGTTGTCCATCCGATAATATGAAATGGAATCTTACCGATTGAATTAAATTACAGTGCGTATAGCTCACGTGTAAACTGAATTAACGCCACTTTCACAGAAAACGATATATTATACAGTCCTCAATTTATTTATTTCCCACAATTTTTTGCAGATTTTTTATAATTTTTAGCTGTAGCCTTTTCAGTTTACAAATAAAGAATATCAAATACTAAAGAAAGATTGAAGAATATCCAGGTTACAAAAAATCATCAAGTTTCGAAAAAACGGTAGAGAAAAGTGAAATTAGTTAAATACCCGAAAGATACCCAGCCATTGAGGAATGCCAGGCAACAAAGCAACGCTGAAATTCGAGGTATATTTTATAAAGGTTTCCCTTTTCCTATCTCCGTTACAAGCCGGCCCGATTCCAGCCACGAGATTCGTGACGAACGCTCTCGATGCGTTTCACAAACGCTTTCGACGAACGCCAGCATTTTTTGGCCACGTTAGGTTTGATGCTACACTTAACGTGAACGATATTTCCCGTGGAAACGACGAGAATCGTCGTTTTGTTAAAAAAAGGGGAAAAAAGAACAGGCTCGGGTGGAACACACAGAAACAGGAAATAAAAGAGAGAAGAAATAAAATAGAATAGAATAAATAAATGAATAAATCACTAAATGAGCATAAAAGAGCCGAGAGAGAGAGAAAAATCTCACGGTTTCTGAGCGGTTTCGGTAGTCGTTCAATTTTATACGTTTCCTGTTGCCAATTTTACGTGAATTCCAAAAAATTCCTACGTAATATTTCCTCGACATCTCGAATCGTCATAGGAAGTTTTATTTTTTAGTTTACGTTCCGTTTCGTTTCGTTCAGGTTGGCCCGCTACCACAGGCAATGTACACTAAATTCCCATTACTTCCGGCTAGACGCGTGGAAAGCCCGAAAACATTGAATACAAGTGCGTGGGCGTATTGTTGTTGCCGTTGTCGCTGACGTTGCTATTGCTGCTACCGTTTCCCCCTCTCTCAATTTTCTTTTCCCCGCGTTAATGTTAACACCATACGCGTGTTTTTAAATCGCTATACGCGAAATAAATCGTGCCTCGCATGCTCGTAACGGTTCTGTAACGAACACGAAGATTTTTATTTCGATTTCGGTGAATTGTCGTGCCGTTGAATTTACCGTACTCGCGATTTCGTACCGACGCATAGTATAAATACGTAGCGTATAAAATATATAATGTCGCGATTTCCACGGTGATTATTGGGAAATAAAAATGAATCGATCTCTCCTCGATACCCTCTGGCGTTCCCGATATTTCTACTTTCAAATTCAACCGTTCCATTCGTTGCAATTATTATGCTATGTTACCCGTAAAATTGTCATGGAAATTACTGACATTTTTTCATTATTTTCGTATCGCTGTATCCACGCTTTTATTTGTTTCTAAGTGTCTTTTTTAAATGATCTATAAAACTCGTTTGAACGTGTATCTCTCTGTGTAATAATATGCCGGTTTAGTGAGAGTAATATCTAAGAAGCATGAAAGTTAAATAGCGAGGGTAAATGTGGAATATGAAAGGAGAAACGAATGCTCGTGACGAGTGCAAGATAAGGACTATCATTTCCGCATATTGATTCGCATTTGCGACCGGCTATCGACTCTTTTATGATATCTCTTTCCTCTACTGGCAGCAGAACCTAATGTTTTGATAGTACTTTTAACTTCGAAATTGACGTGCATCGTACCGTCGTCGAAGAAACGTTCACGGAACTGTTAAAAATATTTAACTCTTTTAATATCGAATGTTCTTCTGATTACGAGAATAATTTTCTTAACAAATACGTTCGTCGTTTAACTAATTTTTCCTCGTAGCGCGAAAAAGTTAAAAAAATTACTCGAAAGACAAATGAAAAATACTGCCACGCGTTGCAAGCACGCTAAAATATTTTCTGGAATGAAATCTCTTCGAAAAACTTGATTAACTGAATAGAACGAACGATAATAGTGCGAACAAATGAAGTTACATGGTTTAATAATTTAACATAACCACCTAATGATTCGTAAATTCATGCGTATTTGGTGTGAAAATATTGCAGTGTGTTTCACCAGCAAATAGTAATTTGGAATTCTTTCACCTATAATTTTAACGAAAACATCTCAAATGGAGCACGCGGTTGGTGTACTTTTCGACGAATTGCAATATAAATAACGGCGACAGCGGTGCGAGATTTGGGTCTATTACAAACAAAAGTGTAATTAGAAATCTGAATGTCGTCGATTCAAGCCGAGGCAAGAATCCGATTCGGAAACTTTGATGGAATTTCTCAACAGTGAACACCTGCGAATACGTTTCAGCCAATGTATCAAGAGATGTGATACAATTCTCCATGAAATAAAATTCCGGCCAACTTTAAATTGATATGTACACTTTAACAAAAATTCTGTTTGAAATGGAATCTTATCAAGTAAGTATATCGAAAGAACATAATTATGCAATATTTACCCACCAGTTTAATAGTTCCACAACAAATAATGTATACTACATAATAAATGTTTGTATATTGAATATTTATAGAAATAAATTAACCTGTTCTCATATTCACATCGATATTTTCACTCGATATCTTATTCATGATCTGTTTTCTGCGAAAATAAGTGAAATATTAAATATTTTAGAGGATTCGGCAATATATTGTACATATTTCATTTCTTTTACCATTAAATTTGTTGAGAATATTATAATCGTATCATTGGAATTTACTAAATCTGGCAGCAAAGTTATATATAAAATAATAAAATCACAATTAATCATTAATAGACACGTCTATTAGATGATGCGTCTGTCCACACACAGTCCAATACTACTCAACGTACTTTCTACTTTCAGATTTTAAATTACCAAACATTTCTTAATGACTACAAACAAGCACATAAGTATACGTAACTTTAAAAATTATAATGTCAACGATTTGTTTCGATTATACTCCATACATTTTCGAATAATAAATACAAATACCGATAGCGAAAAAAAAAAAAAAAAACGGAAAGCGAAAAAAGCAGGAAACGAAAAAAGCAGGACACGAAAAAAGCAGGACACGAAAATTTAACTTCCTACGCTAACCAGTGTCTGTTAAAATATCCAGATATACTAGTCTATACACAAATAGCAGGTAAAACAGGCAAATACGTAATAGTCGGTTCGTTGCAGCATGTTGTTGGTACAGTAGAGACTAAAAACGGGGCAACGATTTTGTGTTCCGCGAGGTGTATAGCCGGACATCGGACCAGAATCGTAGAGACGGAAGTTCTCCAATTTTATAACGTTATTCAGTTGGGCGTTCAAGCTGAATATGAAACGGGGGAATTAAAGCGAAGGGGAATCCGTTTCGAAAATAGTATGAAAATGAGAGCGGCGCGATGAAAACGAAAGAAGTTAAAGATCTCGGTGTTACGAGGAGACGGCGCGCAGGATTCTCGAATTCAAACTTAATCTTTCGCCGCGATCATCGGAAGTGGAAGTTCCTCGAGGGAGGCACGAAACTAAGAAGATTATCCATAATTTATGTAGGAAGTAAAACAAAGAGTGGACTGCCGCTGGTGGTGCTGTATAATTTCAGGTATCGTCACGTGGACTATCGTTCTGAGTTTCGGAATCTCGTTAATTTCCCTTCCTACGATTTCAAGCTGCTCCATTTTCCCCGCCGTCGAACCCGATCATGTATATTTATTCATTTACACTTACAATTTACTCCATTTACGTATCTCAATACAGCTTTAACAAAAGGATCGCAATAAGGACATATAATGCAACGTATTTGCAACAGGCTCGTTCAACGTGTATGCTATTCGCGCTATTTTCAACGAATTGTAATATTGATATTCATGTTAATGAAACTTTCATCGAAGAAAATATTTGGCAAATTTAATGTGGACTTTGTATCGGGTTTATCATCCAGGAAGCATAATTTAGAGAAATATCCTATAATTTATGAACAGAGCAGCAACGGAGTATATACAAATTATCGTATATACAAGAGGAATATGAGAGCGCATTGGGAATTAGATCTAATTTTGACGAAGGAACGAAGATACTAGGGTTTAATAGAAAATAAGCGCACGTGTAATCTGAAAATTTGACCAGGTCAGAGTCAATAGTTTCAGCAGAGAATAATCTGCCAGTATGTTGACCATTCGTTGTTCAAAATAACAGGCTACAATGCTGGTCAGGCGTCCGGTTAATTATTCGATCGAGAGAAATTACGGTCACACATCGAGGTAGAGTGCAACGCGTGTATGTCTGCAAATATTAGATCAAAGAAACATGTGATTATTAATGAAGACAAAACATGCAATTTCCTTTAATGTACAGGGATGCAAATTAGCCGAAATAACCGTGTTCAAGGGCCTCGCACATGTGTGTGTTTCTTTTCGAAACTGGAACGTCACCAGATTTACTGTGCGAACTGTCAGGTGAAAGAAGAATTCAGTGTTTTTAGACCGATCCTTCCTCTCGGTTCCATCGTGATATTAACGATCAGTCCTTCCACTGAATAAATTTTTCGAGAAGATACCGCAGATTGTATCCGTTCTATAGGTTGGAATTAACTTATCAAAAAATGAAAATCGAGAGAATTTAATGGAGATTTAAAAGATTGAAATGAAAATTAAAATGAATTTTCTACCTCTAAAAATGTCTCTATTTAAAAATTGTACTAAATGTATTCGATATAAAAATACATTATATCCATTTTAAAACGTACCTTGTATTTTGTATTCGACTTTCTACCTCTTCTATACGTAACGTATATTTCAGAATTATTTTAATACCAACGAATTAAAAATATTACGTACGACGAACACTTAAAAACATTGAATACTATAAAAATATGAGTAAGTGTTTGCTAAAAAAATGTAACGTTAACGAAACGAGTAAAAATTCGCATCGGTAAGCGACGAGCTTCTTTCTATTCTTTCCTTCCAGCCAGAAAGTTAAAAGAAGAGGGAACTAAAGAAAGGAGGAGTTCGGTCTAAGAACAAAGGGTTGTCCGCGAGACGAGGAAACGATGCATTAACGAATTAAATGGAGCACAAAGGGTTAATATTCGAAATTTCACGCGTCCGACATGAACCTTTCCCTCGGCCGATTGTATCTAAGCATAATGAGCTACTACAATTGCCTTCTCCCGAGCAAAACGGTAATCCAGCGTCGCTTTGAATGCGCTCGTTACGAATCTATATAGCCTGGTCCCTCTCTTAAACACGGAATTTGGTGGCAATTGTACGATACGCGATTTCGAAGTCACTGCCGGATTGTGGCTGGCAATGGCGGGATAGAAATATCGGCAATTTACCCTCGGCCGGCTTTTGAGAATACGAAACTCGATTTACACGACCATTACGCAGCCACCACTCGTTTCAACTTTATTCAATGCTCTCGACTTTCAACGGATGTCCATGTCCATCCAACAATCACAGTTTTTCATGTGAAAGTAATTATCATTAATGAGATAAGGACGAGACGAGAATCGGTAGGAAAAAAATCGTTACGAAATACGAGAAAGTCTAAACGTCCTTTCTAGCTCTGAGAGATGATCCTAACACGAAGGGAAGAGATTTCTCGATTTATTGTTGGACACAGAATTTTCGTCATACGAATTGTATTTTGCCGGGAACGAGATAAAAATTATATTTCGTGCCGACAATAATGTTCTCGAAGAAAATCGTACTTGAATCTAATTTCAAGGAATGTCCTACTTTCTGCTTAATTTCTCCTTATAGCATCTCTCGACCGCACGATGGAAAAATCAAATCTAGTCTCTTCTTTGGTATCGTTTGTTTATTTCCTTTGCGTAAGCGTCTTCTTAAACAAACTCGTTGCTCAACCTTCGTTCACCAAGCTTCTGCGCAACAAAAAATAAAAGTATCTATTTAGAATGAATTAGGAAATAATCAGAAATATTTTCATTGAAACAAATTTATTTTTAATAAGAAATCCAGGTTATGAGAAGATAACGAAGATCTACAAGCGATTCAGTTTCAAACAAGAAATTGTTTTTAGAAATTCAATGGACATTTTACACTCATTAACGATTTAGGTAGGTTACGATCTTGCATGCTGTTAATTTTTAAAAGAGGAAGCAGAAATTACAATCGTGAAAGATTCGTAGAATGATGTATACTAAACAGTCTCACCGTTTTCGGCAAGTTTCAAAGTCTCATGAAATTCTTTTGTACAGTGAACATTCTAAATTGCACAACTTACAAAACTATCTTCAGTACTCTTTCGTTAAGAAGTTTAAAGTCGAAGAAAAGAGCTTCGCAAGCAACTTTCAAACATTCACGAAGAGAAATACTTGTGTGAGAGGAAAAAATTTTAAATTATATAATCATGAGAACTAACTCGCGCACTATTTTCTTTGCAAAGAGGAAAATATCGCAGAAATCTGGCAGCTGTTTTTGTTCCCGCAATTCCTAAATCTCAGTATAGAAACGCTACTGTATATTATGTGTATACATAAGTAATAATAAAATCTCCATTGAGGTTTCAAATAGCTAATAAAAAAGAAAGGGAAAAATGTCTATTTTATACGTGAACAAAGAACGCGAGAGAAAGCAAAAGGGAGAGAGAAAGAAAAAGGAAGAAAACCTGCATATTATAAAAGACGAAAAGGATGTGAAAGAAGGAATTAGAAAATATTTATTCTTTCTGTCTCACCAGTCCATCCTTATCCTACAAAAAATATGTCGAAATTTAATCTAAAAGAGACAGGAATTTTTTGATTTTGTGTCCTGTGATAGTAATATAGAATTTCATTAATTTTTCCCACTTACACGTTGTCCAAGCATCAGCGAAATAAAAGCAAGGTGTAAGTGAGAGGTGGGTGAGTACCGAAATCCAATTAACTCTTAATTTAATTAAAAACCGACCGCGATACGTAAAACGCAAAAAAGTTTACGTTAAATATAAAAAATTACTTCTCGGCGAGCGACGTCGTGAATAAAATTTTTGTTTCAACCTTCCGCCGTCCTAGTTCCATGCATTTGTTCGTGAAACGCCCTAATTTAAGAATAACAGAGTGAATAAACCTGCCGGTTTGCAATGACGCAGGCAGAGAGGAAAAGGACAGAGCGTGTCGTAAAGTTTGCTTGTTACGATATTTCTCTAACGTCGATGCAGTCATGACCGTGAATGAAATGCGTACAGAGAGAAAGAAAGAGGTCTGATGCTAATGCGAAGATGAAAACGTCGAATGGAATGCGGATTTTTTAAAACGAAGCACGAACGAATGCATTCGTACTCGTTGAAAGAAAAACAGCGGAGGAGAAACGGAAGATAAAAGTTGTTTGTATCGAATCCTTGCCTAAATAAACGCACCGTAAATCTTTTTTCAGCAATCGGCGTCGTCTTTGATCCAAGCTCACCCCTTTATGGTTAAAAAATTGAAAGAAGAATCGTAGCGAGTATTCGCTATAAAAATAGATAGCGAAATTTTCGAGAAAATTGTAGTTACGACGAAGAAACGCCGTAGTAACATTAAAGTATTATATTCAAGAGAAAAAGATAGAATTTCCTTTACAGCTAATATTCTCGTACCTCTCCGATGTTTCGCTTCCTTTCACCATCGAACATTCAATCCTCCGGCAAGCGCGATTACAATTTTCATCGTTGCCATTCTGCATTATGAACGCGCACGCTCATTATCGAGGCATGTGGCTTCGAATCTTCTGAAACATTCAGATGGCTTGCCCTTCGCGTTTCCGCCGACACATCGGGGAAAGGGAGTGGAGAATTAATTTCTCAGCTAACAGTGCGTACGGTTCAGGTTTGAACGCAAAAATAGAATAAAATAGTACGGAGGGTCGCGATGAAATTCACACCCTGGACGATAACGTTGGATCGAAACGAAGACATAGAAGCTGTGGAAACGTGGAAAGAAAAGGAAAGGGCGATAAGGGATATGGTATGAGTCACGGTTTGAATCGCGGCAACTCACCAGAATTGGATCAATTGAATTATACTTGTATGATTCATTAGCGCCTCACTCTGCGAAACAATAAGTGAATTACCACTAGAATTGTGCGAGATAGTAGTCGACAGTTTCGTGTGTTTTTGTCGTTTGTGAGGCATGATAGAATGGCACAGACACGCATTGTTCTTCGCAAAGTGGATTACTCGTGGACGAGACGGGAACGGAAGCGATGATACTTTCATCGATGAGTTGGTTTTTTCAAAGCGTTCCATTGTTCTAACAAACGTTTATTCGTTTCATGCAGGGGTAAAACGACTTTCGATCGTTTCGTGTCGCGGAGCCGCGCCATCCATCGAGTTCACCGCAACGATTTGAAAATTTCGGAAAAGTAATTCGAAAGGAAGGAAGGTTCGTAGCTCTCGTATCTTCCATTTAAGGATAAGCAGCATATCTAAGCGAGTCTATTATCAGCTTGATGAATACCATTGACGAAATATTACGCGATTCAGGCGCATTATTCTTTTAAGTCTTTGACTGAGCTTTTAATTACTAGATCCAGTAAAAGCATCGTTACGCAAGCATGTACAAAGGCGATTTAAATACACGACCGTTGTCGATGTATCTTGAATCCTTCAAAGGATCAAGTTGAATTCATCATTAAATGATTACTCGTAGCTCGTAGAATGTAAACCAGTACTTTGCGTAAGAGAACAAAATCGAGTCGTTTCAATCGTCCGTTACAGTACTAACGAAAATGTTAGATATTACACCGTGATTCGTTCGGATTTACGTACTTCTTTTAAACACATGCACGAAAGCGGATCTTTTCAAGCTCGTGTCGTTCACTGCCAGGTTACAAATGAAACTTATCGCAAATCGATCTTCGTAAATGTAACAGTGGGTAGACGTGCTCCGCGGCGAATATCATTTAAACATTATCGCGTCTGGCGTACCAAGAGAGATCAAGGAAATGTAAATTACAGCGCGCACGTATCGTCCAGCATGCTGTCATTCGATCCAGTGATTATCATTAATCGCTGGAAATTGATGGAACTCCCGGATTGTATATAGATCGTGTTCCACAGTTGCTAAACGAGGATGGAAAAAATACAGGGAGACGGGGGTTTAGTGTACATTCTTCGCTAGTGCAGGGCAAACGATTACGGTCAACTGCTTCACGGGTGAACTATGAACAGCTTCTGGAACGACGTTGAATGGGTGCAAACCGAGTGAAAGTTGTGCAAATGTTTACAGTGGAAGTGAACTGTGGCAAAGAAAACGTGAGGGGGCGGATGTGAGCGGATCGAGGGCAGTGGAGGGGGTACGGAGAAAACTGCGCCGCCATGCCTAAAGTTATTCAAAGGAGGAGAACGTCGAAGAGCCTTCGGTTGAACGGAGCGACCGAACAGAGCTAATTTTATTAGAGAAGTACACTCTCTCTCGCTCTCATCGACTGCGTTTACTCGATTCTGCTTGAAAAACTACGTAAGAGACGATCGATTTTTTAATTCGCTTCTTCATTCGATTAGCGTGAATTTATTTTGCGGTACATTCGTTCAATGTTGAATTCGAAATGTTCTCCTGAGACACGCTTAAGCTTCGTTTACAACTTTATTTTTAATGCGCTAAAAAAAGAAAAGGATATATCATGTCAATTTTGTAGAATATTTATATATTTCTTATGGTTGAACTTACTCACGAAAGGATGCTCGAGTTTTATGGCACAACTATTTTATGGCAACTATGTCTGACTACATACTGACCGCCTCTACTTAAAGTTCACTTCTTTTATAACTGTCGCTCAGTTTCACTTCTTTCGAGTAATTTATCCAATCTTAAACTTTTACATTCTTCGACGGATTGTGTAAACTTCAATGCAATTACATCTTTAAGCGAGAATCAAAATTATCGAAGCTACGGCCAGCCGTACCTGATAACGACAAACAACCCTAGGAAAAGCTGGTGAACAGTTAAGGAGAATTCCCTGCAGGTACGCGCTTATTATCGATTTTAAAATGTCGTTAGTAAGAAAACTTTCCCTTATAATAAATCCAATTTCCCCGGAACAACCTTGAAATTGGCTCGAAGTTCGACCGGAACTTTCCCTTAGCTGTAACCCTTATAGGATGCAATTCCGTTTCTGAAAACGGTGGTTATTCGTAACCACCGTCGAGTTAATTGCATCGGATGCAACGTTCAATTTCCCAGGGTTGAAAGTTGGTTCGGACGTAGCAACCCGGCCCGCCGTAAACTTTATGGTTTAAATTAAGAAAGCTTATGAAGAAACGCTGTCAGTGGCCGTGTCAAAAAAACTTTTTCCTTACTCTTCCAACGAGCTTGTCGCACCTCCGCTCACCGGAAACTTTTACGGCGGGTCGGACATGCGAGCGGACTTTAATCTGTTTCAGTGGCCCGGATCAAAGGCGTGTAACATCGTATCACATCTTTGCTTTATGGTAACTCGCAACTTTCTTCCAACGTGGGGCCCTGTTTATCTTGCGCTGCGGATAATCTACTTCTCCCGGAGTTTAATATCAAATATTACGTACAGGAGGTATCGTGGAAACGGGAGAAATTCGTAAATTTTGAAAAATCCGGAAAACTCGAAAAATCGACCTCCTTCAAAGCCACGCCTGTAATAAAAAAAACATCATGCCGCGCTTTCGATTTCTCTTTGCATAAGAAATCACTGTATATGGAAAGTCTGGAAACGTCAATGAACTTTCCATGCTATCCGTTTCTTCGTCAAATAAAATTATCACGATCTCCCTCGTATTTGCATAATAACGCGAAATGTGCTTCGATCTGGACAAAAAATTAATCGTCTTAGGCGACGAACCGGGTCGCACGAATCTTTCCAACGGCGCTAATATCATAGACGGAGAGAATAAGCGAAAAGAAAGGAGAAGGGCAAAAAAAAAAAAGAAGAGAAGAGAAGAGAGTGAAAGGAAAAGAGAAGAAATTCGAGACAGTGATTCGTGAATTTAATTCGTGCAAAAAGGGGTTCGCCGATATCTTGAAATTCACGAGCCATCGCCGCGAGCAAATCTTTGGAATTAGCGGATTAGTCGGGTAATGCCAATCTATCGTTTTACGAGCTGACGTGATCGCAATAAAACTTTTTCATCCACTCGTAACGAGCCGGCGATAAATCGAGGCGACATTAGAATTTTCTCTCCGCCGTTGGAACAATGTTAAACGCTCGATCCTGTGACGTATTACGAACAGCCGACAGTGAATTAACACGGTGTAAAACAATAAAAAGTCGTTCATCTCGCTGGTAGAAGGTAGACAGAAGAGGAGCCACGCGTTCGTTCGCTGGGCCGGGAATAATGAACATTAATTGCTCGAGTTTTCGGTAGTCTGCTCGGCTTGTCGACCAGGAAAGGTTAATATACGATTTCTGACGCGCAGAGAAAGCGAACCTGTCGCCTTTGTAATTATAACGAAAGTAATTTGAAAACGGGTTAAACGCGAAATTGTCGAAGGTTCTCCGGGCTTCTGTTTATCGCGGCTCGGCGGAAATGAAACCTGCGAACGAAGAGAAATTCCTGATGGGATTCCAACTTTTTCCTCGTGATGAATAAAGAGGGAATAGGCGCGAAAGTGACGTTCGAAAAATTCCGAAGTCCGCGGAATCAAAAAGCGGAACCTCATTACAAGTTCAAATGGAATTTCGAGTTCATGCTTCACGGATATACCTTATGCGTGATGCGCGGTGAAATTTTTCTGCGGTTCGAATCTCGCGTTTCGCACGATCGCGAAGCGAGAGATTTTTTCACTTCGATGTAACAACCGAAGTTGGTGACTCGTTGAGAAAGTTTCGACAAAGAATGTTAGCGTAATAATAACGCGGTATTACAAAATTCCAGACATCTTTCCCACAATGTATGCTTTTCTCTTTCGCGTCAAATCACAGTTCTTAAATTTGAATACTTTCAATCCTCCAAATTTTTCGATTAATCCCGAAATGCGTACTTTTTCTTTCAAATATTAATCAAACATTTTGAAAGTCCATTTTACCGATACGTTTAACCTAACAAATCATCTCGCTGTATCCAGCTTCTACCAAATTATATTGTTTATATCCTAAGCAAAAACGCGCCGAATAGACACATCAACGAGCGAAATTTGTTGATTCGTTTAATTAGAACACGTAGGATAGATGGGAACTACCGGAACCCAGTTTCCTATCTTCGGAAGGCTTCTTGAATCGTTGCCTATCCCTCGTCATTCCAAGAACAGTTAGCCACAATTTCCCGTGGAGATTGCGCGTTCACCCAGATCCAGCAGCAGCAGCAGCAGCAGCAGCAGCAGCAGCAGCCAACAAGCAACTGCAGTATTCATTTTCAAATCCTGTAGCTCGATCCACGGCAAGATTCTTTCTCTATTCCACCCAGCATCTCGCCAGGGGCTGTTCAATTATACACGCTTGAAATATCATTCACGCGTATTTTATTCAGAGCCACGACAACGCGTAACTCGCTGGGACAAAAGGACAAGGGATTCCATGGTGCATTTTAGACGAGCAAGTATCGGAGACTCTTCTTCCGGGCGTCTAATTTTTTCACGAGACCTGCATGTGCACATAGACGAAGAAGGTTTGGGAATACATCGACAAGGGTAACTTTTCGATTCGGTAAGTCGGTTAAAGGGAGTGGGCAGATAGAATCGAGGTGAATCGAGGATTCAGAGTAGTGCGAGGGACCGTTCGCGATCGCTTTACGAGGCGACGTGATTGTAATCATCCAGCTTTTTGCCCGCCACCGGCCAGCGGAGCTACTTGGAAATCCTCCGGGGTACTTTTAATAATTCAGTCGAATTGGACGCGAGGACATGTCGCCGGAGGCGGCTGCGACGTCGTTGCATCGCCTCCGAAAAATTAAACCTCGAGCTCGTTCCACGCGTGAACGGAATACGGGACGACTGTGAAACAGGCTCGGTCTGGTAATTGTTTCCTGGGATAAGTAATGACCGATGGAAAATCGGGATACGATCGAGCGAGCGTTGTCGCTTCCGAGATTGATTCACCGCCGGCTGAATCGGCGTGATTTTTCGTACCATCGACTTTGATCGATGCTCTGGCTTCGTCTTTTCCTTCGTTTCATTAGCCACTTGGTTTAACTTTCTGATCAAGTCCGCCTATCTCTGTCACTGTCTTGAAAATGTTCTTTTTCACAGGTTTTGTAAAAATGTATTTGCATAGGTACTTATTTTAATGCAGACATCGATTGTCAGAAAGCAAACGAATTTAGTTTCAGTCATACATAAACATTCGGTGAACAAATTCTCTTGTATCGGGGCTACGAACGCGTGGGAAATAGAAAGGGTGTCTGTGTCAGGGAAAGGGGGATTGGAAATCGACGTTGATCGTAGAGTGGCAATGAAAGGGATCGAAAGAGGTTTGATGGCAATCGAGATCGCAATCACGTAAAATCGCATCGTAAAGCGATCGCTAACATTTCCGCTATCTGGTTAAATTCAGATTCGAGGGGATGGCCCGGGATATGCTTTTGAACGATAATAACGAGACGGATGAAAGTGGCGGTAAAGGAGCAAGCTGAACAAAGTGAATGTCAAATCACCCGACCGATGAATAAATTTCAACTTGGAGCATATTTTGATTCTCCGTCTTCCTTCAATTTGTGTTAGTATTCTGGGCGAGCCGTGCAGATTCGACGAAAAAGTTTCCATGAATGAACAATCCCAACGGTATACTGTTTGGACGATTAAGATTCAAGAGCGTTCACAGCGGAAACTAAATTTAGGGATACTTAGGGTCAGTAATTATAGAGAAAGGTTTAATGTTTTAACATGAAGATCTTCAAATATTTCGTGGTTAAGACGATGAACTTGTACAAGTGATTAAATTTCAGTTTACGTAATATACGATATAGAGAAATGTATAATAAAAATATATCATGGAACGTTTTCTATCATTTTTCTTTCGTAGATTGTTGCGCAGATATAACGGAAGGGAAAGGGGCAACATTTTCTTGCAACCTTCATTTAAGATGTATTAAAAGATCGTTTTAAGGCTGCATAGAGAAATATGTAAATAGGAGAGGAAATTTTGAATGAACCATAACCCCACAGACGAGCTTAAATGTAATTAATATCGTACTGCTCTTCCTTTCACCCCTTCCCTCTTACTTTATACAACAGCAGGCCTTGCGTCATTTTCCATCCCTCTTTCAACGAAGGGCTGGTGGTGCATCAGGGTGGTTTTACTGCGGCGTTAACTCAATATCTTCGCCATCGTACCATGATCTATTCCTTTCATCCCCTTTCTCTCCCGGCACCAAGACAAATGCCCGAATAATATCCTTGATAAGGCGAAACTCAGCCCGTACTCCCAAATTCATCGACGTACATTCCATACATATTTATTGGGCCGTGTGCCGAACCGAAAGTAATCAACATCTACTCAATTTGCATTCAAAAATACGGTGAATTCGATTTTTCGTCCCAATGACTTCGTTTAATTGCCAAAAAAAGTTTCCAACGTGTTGACGAAAATTGATTTTAAATTTTCAATAGCGTAGCGACAATCGCTTGTAACCTTTTTACATCGAAAAAAGAAAATAATTTTAGCTTGATTTTCGAAAAATGTACGTGCCTATAAGTGGTCATTAGGCATTTAGATTAACTATTACGAAAGAATTAAGGGTGAATACTAATTTTTGAGAGAAAGCATTCGAATAACAAAAGTTTAAACGTTATACCATGCTGGGCAGGAATAAACCGCTGCAAAACTCAAATCTCAAAATTACACAACTTATGTAAATAAAAGAATGAAAAGAACATTGCGCAAATTAGCTAACATACTCTGTTCTAATTTTGCAACGCAAATTCCTCTTTCCCTGCCTTCAAAAATTCAACGAGAAAAATAGAATGTACCGCTTACCCAGTGATATAACAATAGAGTGACGTAAGCAGCGCAACTAAAACCGCACTCGTGAACGCAAAAGCAAAATCCACCATAATAATCTCGTTAGAAATCTCGTGGCCGTATTATATAGGATCTGTTTGCGCACGTTGAATACGAGGAATTTTGCGCAACCGCGCACGTGTATTGAAATAAAAACATATGACGCGGTATACGGTCATCTAATTAAGGGTGTTTCGCTATAGAAACTGTCTAATTACCAGTCACCATAGCGCGTCCGCGTTATTTTAATACCGACTTCTTTTAAGGTACCACATTATCCGCTTTCAGGTGTAAAATACAGGAAAGTCACGAAAATCTTGACTTACTTGTGCAAATGGCTATTCGAAGTATCCTCGATCCTTCAAAAATTATATTTTGCGAAGAAATAGGAAAGGCAGGGCTCTTGATTAGCAGAAAATATCACGGTAGAATGTTCCATTGAAATGTAAAATTCCACCTAAGATCTTGTAATTCATTAGGAACATTTAGCATGACGATTGGTGTATAAGTTTGATTTATGTAATGACTGAACAAGTATTGAAAATGTTAATCCTTTTGCCGAATACGAACTTTACAAGCATGATATTGCTTTTTCGAAGGGAGGAGGTTTGAAATATTACAGATGATCAGTCGGTTTCAAAGCGGAACGATAAGCCTGAAAATTTCACGAAATTATGCCACAGATATCGAGCACAAACTCTCCCTCTTTTCGATTAATTCCCGCAAAATTTCACTCGTCCAACGGGAACATTGTTCAATACTAACCATCAACGTTTCGAGAAATTAATGATACTGGTTCCGAGGTATGACAAATATTAATTACCCTTAATGCGCATAATCATACACGCGAGGGGAAGCTTTAGATCTCAACTTTGACACTCGCGAAATACGTCACACACTGATGAAAAATCATATATCTTTGCGAAAACACAATTCTTCCTATAGAAATAGCTGAATGCTATAGGAAAGAAAAAGAGGAGAAAAAACAGTATCGTTCTCTACCGGGTTTCACGATTTTCAACGATGATCCGGCGTTGTTCGAAAAGTTTTACCGAAACGAAATGTCGGTGGGTAATTTCTTCGAGTTCCGGGAAACTGCCCGGAAAACAGGCTCTTTCTCCCTGGCTTTCAACCAGCCAACGATACATGCATTGTGTTTTAAAAGTCGTCGGGGCGCGAGATAAATTTCAGAGATCGCGAAACCAACTTTCTTCGTAGAGTACAATGCTGCATTTCTACGGAAGAATGGCGGCAGACTCGAACAACGAGGATCCTCTTTATGAAGGATTGGAGATCCAGCGCGACGATACAAAGCCTTTTGCCATCGAGTAGATGCGTTATATTCAAGCTGCGTTTCATACGTGACATAAGCTGGAAACGCCGCATCGAGATATTTCCAAGTAGCTGGTCGATCGGGATAAAAGAGAACAGAAATTCGCTTTAATTAACAGATTAAAAGATGTAAAACATTTTTTAGGATCGGCAGATATTGATATCCCAAAATTTTCAAATAATTTATAATAAAACATAACAGATATCAATGGTTCAGGAAAAATGGTAAAGTCGCATGTGCGAAATTTGTTTTTATTTCACTGCGTATAAAGTTCGATGCTGGTTATTGTTGTAAAATATTTTTGCAGTATAGTCTGGATGAAAATTTCCAACGTGACATTATAGCATTACGCATGTGCCTGGATGCGAGAAATTCTCACCGGTAGAACGGCTGCAAGCTGTAGCGAAATACAATTACCAGGCAACAGCTGTCCATCAGGGCCAATTTATCTATGAAATCCGCCGATAACTAGTGATTATCATTATTCATCGTTGACGAGCTCTTATACGCTGACGGGCAGTGCTGACGGCATAATCAAGAAAATTATTCAACTTTTCCATCACCGTTCTCGTGAGTGGCAATATTTTTTAGAAGAAGCGCTATCTTTGCAAAAAATTTCGATTTCTGATTCGTTTGGAAAGCGGACGATTTAATAAAATATACAGAATATACCAAATCTAATATTTTTCAACGTAGATTATAGAATCCTGATACAAAGAAGAACTAGATGCGCAAAAGCAATCTTCTTAAGGGTATAATCAACCATAATCGTTTTATATATAATCTAATAGCTATATTCCCATAAATTTCTCCTAACGTCGAAAATTTCGCTTCAAAAGCCGGCAATTTCCCTGCGTGCTATTTCCAAAAACAATCTGTCCATACAACCCCGTGGAACAATCACGATTAGCCGTAAAGTTATCCTTCAACCCTCGTCACCCCTTTCCACTCATTATTCAGCCAACCATAAGTCGTGCATCATCGAGCAACAGAAATCATGTTCACCCTCTGACGGGACTCCTCTCTTTCTCTCTCTCTCTCTTTCGCTTTATCCACGGAACAAATCTTTTCCAGGCCGTTGGTCGACGCCAACTCCGTCGAAATTAAGTTCAGATTTAATTTAATTAGACAGAGAAAGAGGCGAGAGGACCAGCCAAGGATCCGGAGAACGAGAGTAGGTGACACGTTAGAAGAAGGTCGTCTCTTTTTCCCTCGGTCACGAATTTTTTCGTCGGCAGATCCACGTGTGCCACGTCCACCGCGAATATTGGATTCCGAGCGTCCCAATGCGACCGGGCTTTTTCCCTCCTGGTTCCTTAATCAAACGGAAATTACTCGCGGCGAGTTGTCACCGGATACTCGAGAGCTTGGCCCGGTTCGCAGGAAAAAGTTTCAATCGGAATGCGCTAAATCGAATCACGTTCGACGCTCGAGTGGGAGTGGAGAGGGCCGCATGGCAGACCGGTTGTGTTTCCACCTGAGCACCCTTCATCATGAGCCGTCCACCTGGAAACAAAGTGACGACGACGCCAAGTGCCTGCTACCCCTCGAGTTTGCGTCTCGTCCTCCTCCCACCTTCCCATTTCCTCGTCCCTTTCACGAATCGATTACGCGAGTTTCTCCTTTACACCGTGTTTTCTCTGCTCGCCGTTCCACCCGCTATTAGCATCAATCGATTTACGGAATTAGTTCGGTGTTTTTCGCCAGCGACCGGATTGTAATCCAACTTTCGCCGCATACGAGGGTGGAAACGGATCGTGACGAGGGAGTGGAACTTTATCGGTTAGAAACCGATGAAATTTCAACTGAGAACGTGAGAGAGTCAACTTTTTTTCGCTGAGGTATTAAAGCTTGATTCTCCGGGGTGGGACGGGTGTGTTAATTTATTGTAATAGGGAAATTTTCAAGTTCCGGTTTAATGGATCGATAAAGTAGCGTGGGAAGATTAAAGGTTGCTTTCACTCTTCCTATATGAACGTTCGTCGAGGAAATAATATAGTTTCCGAACTTTGTCATCCGCTAGATCGATAGCTACAAAGCCTTAAAATCCTATCGTTCGATTATAACGAGGCGATAGCCTCGCGAGATAACTAACAGAATTAAGCAGAGTATCCATGAATCGTGAGAAGCGGCAAAATAATTGAACGCCATTTTCTCATCGCTAAGTTTTCGTTTTCCTTCCACCGTTGCGGGGAAGAAATCTTATGATAAATGTATGCCGCAGACAATCGGCTACCAATCAGCTTTTCATTTAATTTGATTGCAACTCAAACAACGAGCCCGGCCCTTTCAACTTGAGATTAAAAATCAACATCGACGACGAGAGCAGCGTTGAAACCAGAAACGATGTATCGGTTTGATGATTGCAATTAAACAAATGATATCGAAGGACTCATCGAAAGGATTTATTGCGTTCGATCGTGGAATTTCGAAAAGGTCGTTCGAGTTCCTACGCTCGCGCCAATCGCTTTCCAATAAAATTTATGCTCTCCGTGCCGAGATACACACGGAATCGAACACATCAAAACGCGTGGAAAATCAAATAAACTCGAGGCTCGCGTTGCGTTAAACAAACAAAAATGCGTCCAAGGGTATAATAAATTTTATAAATCAAAGCGTCGCGGCTGAACAGGGCGATTGCGGTTCTTCAAATCCAACAACTTTTTTGCTGCTCCATTTCATTTTATTCGTTTCATTCGTTTCATCTATTCGAGAAAGGAAATTTCTCTTTAATTAAAATAATGACGCGAAGGTATTCTAAGATTACTGCGAAATATCAAATATACATTTTATAATGAAGATTTCGTTCGATAAAAAAAGCAGTGGCGTGTACGAAGTACATATCGTGCGGAAATTGCAATAAAATTGAGAAACAAAAAGCTTTTCCTAGCCAGCCAAGATACACTAGGAAACTGCAAACTTTTGTAAAGTGTAGAACTTCTGAAGAAAACATCAACTTCCTTTGTGTAAATGTAGGACAAAAAACATCAGGCTTCCAAAGGATCACTCGGAAGAAGACTGCCAAATCGAATTAAAACGATACGAGCAAACCAACGAAGCGCTTTTCGTGACTCGAGGTATATCTAGAAGTATATTTGCGGGAATTTCGAAAAACAAGAGCGAAGGAAGAGAGAAAAGAATGGAGAAGATAAGAAATGTATCGCGTTCGAAGATCTGAAAGGAGTCCGATAGGTCGATTTGAATTTAATTAAGTCAAGGCAAGGCATAGGCAATTTGGCAAGATGCTCGCATTACAGAAGCTGGGCGTCGTTAATCGGATGAAGTCTGCGGTCTACGTAGGAGCAGCAGATATCGCGCGATACTATGAAATGTCTTGAGATCTCGCGGGGGTTCTTCCTTCTCTCCTTTTCACCCTATCCGGTTGAAACGGCCCTGTGCAACCTTCTACCTTCCACCCCAGCTCCCTTTTCGTCTTCCACGCAAGTATTTGACTTTCAAATGGCGCCTAGGTACAGCCGATATAGCACGTTATAACCAACCACTCCATTTCGAGAAGCAATTCCGCTAGCTGACGAATAGCCATTACCTCGGACTAACGATAACTCGATTCACGGCCGGAACACGCTGGATTTTTCCAGGCTAGAATTTCGTTTCCTTTGTCGGCTGGTATTCGATTCACGTGGCCGGTTATTCGAGACCGCGCTATGAGCCCACGAGTTCGCGATATTATTTTTCTTACCCATCTTTCACGTCACCGGGGATTCTAAGCCGATAGTGGCTCTTCGGTATATCGGAGAAAGCTTCAAGTTCTATATACGAAATGTCGCTTTTTCGAATGAAATTTTAAGCGCGAGTAATTTTCTAAAAAACGTTTAACAAATAAATATTCAGCGGTACGCCATCGACATCAAATATGTCAGAAGTAGGAAAATATTTAATCCAATCAGTTCTTTGTCGAGGAGAAATAATTCGACGCGACATAATTAAAGAGATTTTAAATTTCAGTTAAACGGATTAATTTCGCTAAAGAGATTTAATACAGTCCAGTTCGCTGGTAGAATAAATAATCACTGTAATCGGTTCTGATTGATCAGTTACCGGAGAGGACTGCCACCTAAAGATAAGTACCCGAGAAAGATCGGATGATAGATTAAGAGGTTGAATATCAAATCAAATCCTACACTGTTCGTTCGCCATTGGTAACGTTTATATACAAACTAAAAAAAATTCGAAAAATTACACAACGATGAGAAATTATCGATCGATCTTTATGCAAACCAATTTTCCGCCAGCTTTGACAATAACACGAAAATCGGTTAAAAAACAAAAACCCGGGAAAAAACGAGCGAATCGTATGCGTGTTCTTTTCGCTTCCTTTCATCCAAACAATTAACACCGCCATCCATATTTATACGCGCTGTAATTTTTCATTTTCGTACTCGGCACGATTTTTATCACCGCTTATACCTTAATGAATATTCATAATATTCTGCGTATATGCGAGTGTAGCCTGCAGAGTATGTAGAAGCGAAGAGAGGCAGCTCGTTTAATATTTATTCGCATTAAATGCATGATCGATGTCTGATCGGCGATTTCGAATTCATCAGTTACATTTCCTCGGAGCAATTTTGCAATGATCGTTGGTCCATATGACCGGTACGACCAGCGGTGCAACGTCTCTCGTTCTAGAAATTTTTCCAAGCAGGGCAACGCTTAGCGTATTCGTAATTTTGAAACACGAATGTTCGTTGAAACGGTTCGTTTGCCGGCAGTTACACTGATACTCGGGAGCTTGCATCGTGAAATTCTCCGAACGAACGCAACAACACGCTTGGCACATTGTACGCGGGCGCGCGACATTAAGAGGCAGAGAATTGCCGTGCCTGTATGTATTTTCCATGTATGTGCACGTATACGTGCATGGTGTGCGGAAACATGGAGGCAGAGAACACTTCGCAAAAGTGTATCAACGTTTCCGTGGCACGCATTTCAACCGCAAGCGACTGCACTTTCCGGAACAGCGGCCGGAATAAGAGAGATGCACGCGTAAAATTTGCACGTAAACAGGAAGCCTTCGCCGCGAATCGCTTTGTGCTCCTCTCTTCCCCGTGGATCGAGACGTTAAGAATTGTACAACTGGAATTGTAGGATATTCTTGCGTCGGATCAAACGAGCAGGAATAGAGCCGCGTGAAATTTTCCACGATAAGCGGAAGCTCTTTTCTATGGAAGATTTGTTGCCTGAATGTTTAAGCGATACGGGCAAGAAAAGAAAAAAAAATGTTTCGTGGAACAGTGAAGGAAGTTTTATGCGATAGTTAACATTGAAGAAATAGGAGTATCGTGGGCTTGGGCTGATTTTATGACAGACATGCACTTTTCATTTGCATCTTTTCACCTTCAGTTCAAATATTTCAATGGTTATTTTAATAAATTTCAGAAATAATTTCCAATCTTCTTACCTATTTAATGAATTATTTGAATTATTAATTCGCCTCATGCCACTGATTTTACTAAGCTAACGGTAGTCTATTTACCATGTTTCAACGCGATAGCAGGATAGGTCGATATACATATTCATCTCATAACAATCGCTGCATAAATCTTCGAAAAAAAAAAAAAAAACAATTGGGGCAAGAATTCAATGAACACTCACCAAAACTTTCACCATGTATATTCTCCAGCTCTAAAGTCCAGCCCAGTCGAACGGGCAGCCAGGCAGCAGTTTAAAATTCCCACTGCAACGCGGCGTAAGCTCTCTCGCTGAAAGAAAAAAAGAGACAGTTCCACTTTTTTCTCCTTCATTCTCTGTACACCGGTTAATGGGAAACCGTCTGGTCGTGTTTGTCCGTGCAAATATTTTCGGACAACAGGGGGATGAAAGGGACAGCCCCGACGCTGCTATTTACCATCGCGGAACGCTTCGAAAATTGGGTTATATAAATATCCTTCGGAGGTGTTGAGACCCGGAGAAGTTGTACTCCCAACGAAGAAATCCAGGCCTCGCGTCTTTTCAATTCGAAACACGAATATACATGGCACATAGTATATACACATATACACCATGGATAGAATCGTAATTAAGAATTCGAATTAAAGCTCCGCGACGCTCTCAATTATTCCGTGCATTCATCCATACCATCTCTAACGAAGCAGCAGGCGAAACCGCCTGTTGCCTGCCGCTATTGCTGGCAAGGTTAACGAAGCTCTGGCACGAGAAAGAACGAAAGGAATAAAGAGAGCAGCGGCCTATTGGACTCTCGTGACACGTGCTCTCGAGCTTACGTAACCTGGATCCTCGCCCTCTCTTTGCATCCAACAACCCTCTTGGGGTATTCTTCCTCTTTTGTCCCCGCCAGCGAGACCAGCTTATGTTTATGATTTTATGTTGACAGGCTATGACATAATGAGACCACGTGTCGCAGATTCCACGACAACTTCCGTAGATAACTCCTATAGACGATAGTAATTTGTGACATTTCATGTGTACTTTTCGTATAAACAAGACGAAATTAAGGGCACGACTATTGACTTTTTGGTTTGATGGTTTGATAAGCAGGATGAAGGAGAGAGGGCTCGGAGTTTTGTATTATTGATTGGGAAGAACTATTTGCCTTTACTGATAGATGAACGTTGCTGATTATGACAGATTGTTAATCGCACGAACACATTTAACTCGTGATTGACAAGAAGAGATCTATTAGACTCCAGCGATATTTACTTTTGCGATAGTTTAGAAAATATTCGCCACAACGTATTGTTTCAGTGCTCTACAAACAATGTCTAACACCAACTAACCCTTCGCACTCGGCTGTTCCCTCTGAAGGGCATCGTAAATCTAGTGAACAACGCGGATTCTCCTTTAAGGAGACACAAAGATGGTGATTATATAGCACCAAATTACACAAGCTCAATGTTTTTTAAAAAATATGTCTCCTTGAAGTTTTGCCTTTGCGTTGCACGAAAAGACAGAAAAGAAATGAAAAATCTTCTTGTAACAGCAGGTAGCGATAAAACGTCGTTCTCCTCCGGAAAGATGCATAATTTTCTTATTCTTTTATAATTTGTAAATCAGTGGCAAAACGAAAAGGCAGAAGTGAGAGATACAATATAAGCAGCAATGAAAATGAGTTAGATTTCGATGTACAAGTACTGATACAAAAGAGAAAATAGAGGTAGCGACGTTGTCCCACCTAGGAAAAAAAATGAAAAAAATTTCGTTTTTCACGAAAAGTGCTCGAATTGGTGGCAGGAGATTGGAAGAAGGTCACCGAGTGTAAAGGACCAATCGCATAAATTTAATATAGTGTATAAGTTCAAGTAGTTTTTCAACTAACTTAAATATAACACAGAAGAGCGCTGTCATTCTTTTTTAATTATCTGTAAATTTCTTAATACCGTGTAAAATTCCATGCACCCTATCGTACCAGTTACGGGTTAAGGAACATAGCTTTCGACGAATCATGTTTTGCGCACACACAACGCGAGGGTTGAACGGAGACTAAAGGCGAAATGGATAAAAGCGACGGCTAGCAGGATAGTGTTTTGACAACAGATTCAAGGACGTTTTGTTTCCGCTTCGTTGCTACGAATCCAAAATTTATGGTTCTTTTATTCGGATAAACGTATAATACACAATAAAATCTGACTCCTTACAAGAAAATTTTCTGGAGACCTACATCTAAGATGATTTAAATTTTCTTAATTGTTTTCTCCGTTACTAGCTACCTTTTTACCATCGAAGTAAATTTAATAGTGAACCATTTTCTTATTACATTATATTTGATCACGTTATACTGCAAATTACGAAAATGGTGGAGATTGAGATGAATCATTAGCCTAACCGTGTCGAGCATGTGGTTAAGACAGATTGATACGCCTAACTTTCGACCTATCGGATACCCATTATACACGATCGCTAGCAGAACCGTCATCAACCGCGATTAATCTACTGGCGATCACCAATTAAGTAACAAATGTTTATCGTAATTACCCAATCTCAGACGTTTGTGGAAAAAGTGTCTCACAGAGCCAGTTGCGCAAATGAATCAATAGGTTAAAAAAAGTGTTATAAAGGTAATAAGTAATTGCACTGAGATACCGACCAAATTTCTAAATATTTTACCATTCGCGGGTTTCCTTTTTATTTAATTAAACCGGATCACAAGGCACGCGATCGACAAATCTAGTGAGCCAAAAGGAAGACAACTAAACCAGGTTATACGTAGTATCAAACGTTACACGAAACAAGTGAAAAGCAAAACGACCAACGCTATAATTATCCCGCGTATATACACAGCATTACACGTTCAAACTCTCATTTTTCAAAAGAATTTCCCGGACGTTTGCTAGTTTGCTAGTTTCCCAACGTTCGCCGTTCGTTGATTAGAAATTACCCGGTTTACTCTCTGCTTTATTAATGCCGTAGACCTATCAAAGGCCAGATAATTGCATCGTTTTTCATTTTCTTTTCTTCTTTCTTCTTCGTCGCGTAGACCGCGTCGACAGTTCCTTGTCCGGTTACTAAACGAAGTATTCAATTAATGCGCGTAGTATTAACATAACATTGGCTGTGCTACGAGATACCTGGAATTTTATGCGTCCACAATGCACACGTAAAGGAGAGCGCAGCAGGAAAACAGAGGAGAACAAAGGAAAAAGAAGGAAAAATTAAAAAAGTGCCGACTCTAGGATGCCGTTACGCTCTCCGTGTTCCACGGTGTTAGCATTTTTGAGTTAATTACTAACGTAGGAGAAAAGGAAATAAAAAAAGAAGAGAGAAAAATGAAAAAAAAGAAGCGGAAAATTGCAGAATTAGGCAGTACCTACTGGGTGAACAACGAAAGTCTAGAGCTCTAACCTTTGTACCCGGCGCTCTAATGGGTGTACAGCCTCGGAATCGCGATACTTAACGAAATTCTAGTGTTTTCGCGTCGTACACGCGTGGCGAATGAAAATCCTGTAACCCTCTTGAGTCTATACCGCGAAAGAGAGTCGCACAAAACGATTCGTTTTTCTCTGACAAAAACTAACCCACTCATCTGATCAACCTTTCCCGTAATGGACAAAGGTAAGCAGGTAAAACTTTCGCGACGCATCAAAAAATTCGATTCGACCAAAAAATTCTGCAGTTGAATGAAGCGATATACCTCGTCTATCGGAGCGAGTATTCAAGAAATTATCGAATAAAAAATATGATTTATGTTCAGGCGCCTAATTATGTCTTACGTAATGCATTTTATAAATTTCAATTTCATAAGCTTGCTCGCAAACGCCAACTAATTATAAAGCCTGCATTAAATTGAACATTAATTAATTACTCGAATCAAGATAATTAATTACACTTTACGTTTCCTTCCGTAAGACACGGAACAAATGTTGCGTTGGAAATCCCAATGTTATATGGGAAACGGAATACACTATCACCGTACATTAGCGATACATTTAAAGATACCTAATCTTAGACGTGATAGTTATTATATGTCATTGTTCATCTTTACATTGGTATTATTTCCGACGTCTGTGATCGTAAACGTCAAATAAATCTTAATGAATCCAGCCATATGAAGCCACCATATCGCGTAATCATTAATTTCAAAGGTGATTATATGGACAGATAGAAAAAGTGAATAACACGTCGATGGTTTCGCTGTAATTTTAAACATATGCACCGTATTGGATTACATCCAGACCCGAGTTATAGTTGCACCGTGCGTTCGCTCGATTCGAAATAGAATGACTCATAGACAAAGACCTTGTTCTAATTCAAAAACGAAACACGGAAAAGCTACGGACCGTGTCGAGTCACACCGCGGATTTTACGAGACACGTTACGCTCCCGGTTATTTCTGCACGGGCCAAATTTCAGGAAGGTGTTAAATACCGTGAGCAATAATGTAGAAAATCATCTACCACGGTGAAATACGATACTGGCTGCTTTTCTCCAAGTACGAATAATATTATCTGCCAAATAATAAAACGTTATGATAAATCGTAAAGAGTTATCGAAAGGAATAGCGCGTATGTTATTTAATAAAATGTCAATTCCATCATTTCCATATATATACGTCTCCTTTATATTTTTCTCGAGTTTCGCTGCGAACCTTCTAATCGAGTGAAACTGAAAGAATCGTATAATCGAGACGGAAGACTCGCAAACGGATTCGAGGAAAAAAACGGTAAAAGAAACCGGTATCGCTTCGCTCGGAGTCACGAAAATGACCGCAATAATCAAGGATCATGGTGTAATCGAGGATCATAAGTGGCAAGGGCAATTAGTATTCACGTACAGCTATCGTCAGCAGCCGGCAATTGCCATTCTAAAGAGCCGTTTTGTGACTTTATCTCTGACAATTGCGCGACGCCAGTTGAAACTAATTCGACGAAACCATAAGAACGGACGTTTGGCTACGTCTCGTGGTATTACGGGGCGCGTGCTGTACGCGGATCTCGACGAACAGCTGAGAAGAAACCCGAGAGTACGACGAAGCAAAGTCAGCGTTGCTGCCTGGAAATAGCTTTGGCAACGGCCCCGCTAACGTGCTGTCTTGGTCCATAAAATGGAAAATTACTAGCGTGTTGCTTTTCTACACACGCTTCTTGTCGCGCTTCGTTCCGCCTCTCATCCCGCACCGTGGCTAATATAGATCATACACTAACGATTTCTGCTCGACCTGTCGTTTAGCTCGTAATAACGAAACTTTGTCGAATTTGTTGCACCTTACCCGTGGCAGGAATCGTGCCTGTTGAACCGTGTACACTGTGTACTTTGATTCGTTGCTGATTAATTTATTGATACGTGATCTTTCGTTTTGGAAGAATAGAAATGCGTATTTTGTGTATTTGTGTATTAATATTGTTATTGACAAACAGAAGGCTGGTAAAACATTTGATTTTTCTAAGACTACCGCAATTCAAGAAATCAATTCTAATTAATCGAATAAGAAAACACTGTTCGATGTTCGCTCGTCTGACGATGGAGTGTATTAACAATCAAGATTGGTTGTATAAAATTATTGGCCAAGAGAGAGGAGATCCCTTTAATCAGATCCGATAATAATATTCAAAGAGGACGGTAAACTATTCGCTATCGTCGATAAAATATTTCTTTAGTTTGCAGAGCGCTTTCTTCGAGTCTCGCTCGGCTCTTTCGCCACGTTAATTTTCTACCATTTTAAACATGAACCAAAAGGAATTAATTAAATCAAAGATTCACAAAATTTGTTCTACTGCACAAACCTAGAGCACGGGTAAAGGGAAGGAAGACGTTCCACCTCTACTCGAACATCGGGTCAAGATTTTAATCTGATAATTGTCACTTTCTGAAGAACTGAAGGCTGCACCCTGCAGACCTTCAAGTTCGCGTTAAAAATTTTCTCCCACTGTTTTGAGAACACTTTAACCCTTTGTAAAGTGGATCCGTATTATAATCATCGACAATCCATCTTTCTGCTTTGAAACGTTAATTGGAGAAAGTATATTAAACGAAGCAGATATTGGAATATAATTGTCTGGTCATTCCATTATCATAAATCCTCTTCCTTGTTAAAGAGATTTTTATCTGTCTACACTGAAAAAAGGCTCCGGATAGATGCTATTTACACCGACACGCGTAAGGCATTGACGCTGTTAACAGTCCCTGTACTCCTACTTAAACTTCGCTCGTGGTCTTCGTGTCAATCTTCCTTCTCAGCTTTCTAGCTTTTTAACTATTCGAATTCAAATCGTAAACGTCAACCATCGTCTCTCTAAGGAAATTGCTGTCCGTTCTGATGTACCTCGAGATTTTCATCTCGGCTTATTTTTTTATCTTGTTTATTCGCGACATTTCTGACATATTTTTATATATTAGGTCGTCCGAAAAGTTTCTTTCGTTTTATAAGGAAATAATGGGTGTACAACATTCTCCGTTGTATATTACGTTCGACAGATTAAGTTTCACGTTTGTATAAAGATGCGTTGTTGTAAAAGACGTGTCTGTAAAAGAAAGACATTTTCCGGACAACCTAATAGTAAATCTCCCCTATACGCCGATGATCTTGAGAATCTGAGAATGATCTCAACAGACCTACCTATTCGACTAATAAGTTAACGTTTGATATAGCAATACTATATTTTATATATAAGTATGATAAGTATGATGTATAAATGCCATATTATTCGCTTCAGTCGTAAGAATAGTACCATTATATATACGTACTCTGTTAACAATATACTATTATTCTTAGTCAATAATATTCGCGATCTTGTATTTGTTTCTCTGATACTCTATCCTTTCAATCACATAATATTACCATAACGAACTCTGCTCTTCGAACTCTCTAGAACTCTGTCTACCGTACTTCTGAACATTTTTCCATCGTTACCAATCTTTTATTGCCTTATACTCTCAGATATACGTATCTCAGGTCTGACCTACAACACAGTACAGTTCCGTAATATAGTCTCCCTATTTTAAAAATCATATCGCATCGATTGAAAGTGTGCAGCACAAATTTCTTAGATTTGCTTCATATTATACCGATTCGCCTGTGTTTACCTATTACCATAATTATGATATTATTATCGCACACTTGTTCTCCGAATATTCTCCACATGCCTAACTCTCATATTTCTGCGCGTTGCCTTTTTCCCATACTTTCCTCAGGTTCGAGACATATCGAACATTGTACGGTCAAAATAACTATTTTAATCAGACTTGTTAATCTGCAAACCGTTTTTGCGATGTACTTGACTTCTTTGATAAATCCATTTCGTTATTTAGACGATTTTTCATCTCCGATTCAACTTATAATTTAGACTTAACTCTATGTTTTATGTTTGTACGATGCTTGGCGCTGAATTTGCTAAATCGTATTAGGAGTTTAACTTCATTTTACGTTTATCATAGCTGTTAACGCTTTTCTGTCTAATCTTCAATTGTAATTTTTCTACTGTGTAACAAAGGGCGTTAAATCGTTGATATTATAATAAACATTATTATTTGATACTTATTAATATTACTATTATTACAAATATTATTTTTCTATACGTAGCGATAGCACTTGCTTCTTAATACACTTGTGTAACATTTGTGTGCATACACGTATGTGCTAAAAAGATACAACATATTGAATATCGAGTTACGATAAAGAGAATATTGGCTCTTTGTATTCTAAAAATTTGACTTAAAAGGCGTTTCAGAATAATTGGCATGTTATTCTTTATCGAGAGCCAGTGTCAGGAATGACGGGCTGATTTCTGATTTCAGTTGTGGTTAGATAAGGGATGCTATAAAGTTTAAGTACTTTTCATTTCCACTGCACAGAAACGGGAGCAGTTTCATTTCGGTAGAATCGTGCAGTTGGGTGTCGTACGCTTGTATTGTATTGCGTGCTTCAACTAAAATAGAATGCGTAATTATCTTCTTCGTTTGTTAAAGGTACAACGACACATCCCTTGAGGTGCGACGATTTTTCTGTCGATAATTCTTCCGAAGGGTTACAACACTTTTTAGATAAAATAGAAATACTAGGAATTTTATTCTTATGACTTTGTCAACTTTTCACCATTTCCACCTTTCATTCTTTCTCCGCTATTTATGTGGCAAACGGCTAATTTAATTCTATAGAGAATAATATAGTAAGCTATAAAATATCATCTCAATCATCCTAAAAAAAAAAAAAGAAAAAATGAGCAAGGTTTCACTTTTATCTAGAAAATTGTTCCATCCCCTTAATCATGGAGAATTTGATTAAGTGGTTTGTTCTTGATAGATTACCCCGCATATACCGCCGCCGTGGCGACGACAATATCGCAGCAACGCAAGGCCGCGTTGTGGTTCAAGTATCAATAAAAATTTGTCCTCGAGTATGATTAAATTTCGCGGAGAGCTAATGCGTCAAATCTAGCACCTAGCTGCAGCGATGCATCCCTGGACGCTGCGCCGTACTAAATGTAATTCTAATTACCAGTGACGCTGATAAGGATAATAAAATGACGCGAGACCAGAATTTCGAATGGAACCCGTAGAATTTCTGTACTGTTAACGTCACCGAATTTCGTACAAACTTTGAACGCAAAATGTAAAATGAACGATTAAAGTATCAAAGTTTTCACGCGATAATGCGATCTTCTTTATGATATTATTCGCAAGGAAAACGCAATGAAGTATAAACTAAACTGGTGAATAAATAAAGTAACGACTCGAAGAAAGGAGAGTACACAGAAAGTTGTAACGAAACAGGTAGCATCTATCCCTTATCATTTACGAGATTACACATCCAACCTGTAGTATTATAATAATTTAATATTGTCAAACACAAACACGACTGAAAGAGAATTCGCACTTTCCTTCGTAAATTAATTGCAGGACGAAATTGTAATCGCTTAGCCATCCTAAATATACAATTCAAATGAATAATGTAATCTATGTTATTACCGGAAACACGATATGGATACTTCTCTCATTGCTTAATATCCTGAGTTTAACTGCGTTAAACAACTGTTGAAAAAAAAGGCGTATTTCTAAAGCTGTACAAATGCGCCAGTTAATTACAAACTTCGCGGTAATTGTTACAACACAGCTCGTGTTCTCCGCGACAAGCACTTTTAATTAGCGGTGATTTCACGGGGAATTAGATAATGAAAATAAAACGTTAATAGCGTGCATTAATAACTCGAGAATGATTAAATCACCCGCGATAATAATGCGTCGAAATTCTCGCGTTCCGCGGCTACAGCAGCTCCCATCGACCAGCGATTGCCATCGACACTGACAAGAATAATAAAATAATGCGCCGTGTATTCCCGATCATTTTTGAAAATGACGAGAGAAGATCTATCATCTCTTTTCGCCTTCTCTTTTCCCTCTTTCAGTTCTAACCCATTCAATTTGTCCGCTAATTCCGATTCAAAAACCATTTCTTGAAGAATGTATAAGAATACGAAGACAGCCATAAGAGCGCTATATCTAATACTCTTATTAAGACCGAAATAAACTAGTCATTTTATCGATTTTATATCTTGTATAAAATTGCATTCCACGAGAACCGATTCTGCATTTGGAGCTTTTACAATCTCGTACCACATTTTAGATTCCGGATAATATAATTATGGAAAACGGTTCAGCATTGCTTAATTTGTGAGTTCCAACTGAGAGAGAAGTGTCAACTTGATCAAATGGTTATGCAATTGCATGCCACACGCGGGCAAGACACGAATAATACCAATTCGCTTCAATTCCAATTTTATATTCGACTCACAGAAATATCAATTACTGCGGCGAGCTCGATAGAATTCGGTGTAACGTTATAAGGTTCCGTAGCAACCAGTAATCAATCTCTTTCATCGAAGAAACGAAACGTTGTTCAAGATTAAAGAAAGTTACCAAAACCAGATTGAATTAATTAAGAGACATATCCAAAGTCCTTTATCGTCACACTCTTTAATCTCAAACGCTCGACCGATCATCGACGCGCAACATCCGATCGTACGATGCCTATCGCGTCAAGATTGTACGTCTTTACCAACATCATCTATGAAACGATCTGAAAAGCCATGGAAAATTCACAACGAACGTGCAACTTCAAGTTGATCGTGACAGAGAAACGAAGGCAGCCTGGAAGCGTGGATGACCAGTGTCGGTGGGACAATGTATCGCCTTTAATACCGCAATCTCCATGAAATCTGCACCGCATCGTAGTCGAACAAGAGCAACTGGTACTACCCGAAGCGTTCGCGGACGTGTGAAAATCGTAGAGCTCGGCCGTGGATCCGCTTTATTCGCCGGGGGAACTACGCGAAACTCGACACGTCAGTTGCGGATTCCGGCATGTGTCCCGTCGATTTATCTCACACACGTGGCTCAACTTTCGGTTCCGTGGCCAGGCTATGATTTCGGTTCTGTAGAGGGAAGTTTCGTGCGCGAAAACCCGAAGAACCGACGAAACTGCCAGCCGATCGCTGTTGCCCCGAGGATATACGCAACTGGACGAGACAGAGGGACGACACGGCATCGTGCTTTTCCTAGCGAAGAACGCTGGGAAAATATCGTCCGGTGTGAAAAACAAAGTGCGACGAACCGTTCGACACGGAGTTCGTTGCCGCGGCAGTGCGCTTTAACGCTCGCTTGGGAACCTCCCGATGTAATATGCAACGACGTGGATGGCGACGCGGCGCGGCCGCGTTCGACCGGAATGCAAACGCGTGCACGCGATAATCGACGCGGTTGTAATTGAATGCGTGGTGTAAATCGACCGATTGATGAATGAAATATGAACCGTGATTGAAATATGCGGAATGGAAGAGGAGCGTTTCAGTTGTATTTGTCGATATTCACCGATTTCAGGGAGGAAATCTCCTTGTCAAATGGCGTTGGATTTTCGATATTTTAAGCTCCCGACGAGATTCTTAGTTGAATCGCTTAGAATGTAGAATATTTCTAGGAACGGTATAATGTACAGTAGCTTGATGGGAAAAGGGGTGATTTCTACTGAGATTTTGTTTAAATACAGCAAAGATTAAACTACGTATGGAACTCTCGCGTTTGAAAATTAATGCAGCGTAATTGTAAGCGACTTTGTAGGAGTCTGTGAGGAATTATGTAGTTGGAATGAAGTTGAGTTCAAGTTAATTACAAGAGCCAGAGAACTCTCTGAAGTTTTCTTGAATTACGCTGTCTGTGCTCTCTAACTAATATCGTCAATATGTATTTCCAGTAATTAATTTATGAATTACGAAGGAAGGAAAGGGAAAAATATATCGCTGAGAGACGGCGATAAATTTGAGAGAATCGGTCTTTTCGTTACTATTCAAAACACATACGAGGAGCAATTTTGACACGAAGTCCCACGAGTTACTAAAAAATCGTGCCGCAAGTTTAGTAACTTTGTAACTATATAACGCCATTTTGTACTTTAGGAGCGTGCACCGAAGCTCCAGTAAATTTCAGACACAGCCAGATTCAGTGAGCAAAATCACGCGAATAGTCTAAGCAACGATGCTGATGTATTTGATAGCACTTTGAATGAACCGTAGGCAACCAACGTCATAAAGAACAAAAAGTTTGCAATTCGAAAAATACTAACTGAGAACATAACGAAAATATTATGATCAGATGTAATGGTATTGTACTTAAATATTCGTTACTTTCACGTGAATTAATATAAATCCTTAAAAGAGGAGAGATATTTAATAAGCTTGTTTCTTTGAAAAGTTATTTCATTCCTTAAAATTGCCTCGCATAGCTGGATACGAGTAGACAAACATCTATTTCTAAGATGATAGTATGTAAAAAAATGGAAAGAAAAATTGGAAAACGAATTTCATATACTCGGACTAGTTAACCTCGTAAGCACGATTTAATAAATTTCACTGATGCGGTAGCGGAGATATACGAGGCGAATAAACGAAACACTTCGTAAACGCAGGTGCAAATTCGTTATATTCACATGCAGATTATCTCGCGTGCCCATTGCCGGGCATCCGCGAAATTATGATATAAATGGAAATAACTCTGATTAATAGTTGGACTGGCAAAACGGTTAACGTGACCTAGAAGATATTATTAATGGTTACTTTTACAATAGATTCGGAATTGAATGCGACTAAAATGATGAGCTGATTTCGTTTGCGTCACGAGTTGTATAAATTATTCAGCGATCCCGATAAAATGCATTGTGATTCTCTACTTCTAGCATCAAATGAGAATTCAACCCTACTCACTCAACCCGTTCTCAACCCTCCTACTTCCTGTTGAAATACATTTTCCCAAAACTTCCATCGTTACCATTGTTATCACTTTTCATACTACGAATTATACAGTTTCCATCAATCTCCCGAGTAACTGGAATTACTATACCTGTAATCGAAATTACGGAACAAACCGTGAATTTGCTGGTCCGGAAAGTACTGTAGCCAACAAACTCATAAAACATTCGCTAATGAGCATATATTGTATTATGGAAATAATATGGAGTTACGTGATTAGTATTACAGTTCTAAAAATCTGAAAATAAAGAACAATTATTCAGTTCCATAGATTATTATGGGTGCAGGGTTATTCCATAGAATTGGAATTTTCTATTTCTATTTCTGTTAGTAAAAAAAAAAAAAAAAAAAAAAAAGGAAAAGAAAAGAAAAAAAAATTCTAAAGCGTCCGAAATCCATCGATAAGAAAGAATCCTATTCAGATTTCAAGTCGTGGCCGTGCCCCGAGCATTAATTAACGCGGATCACGTAGAACGCGGATCTTCGAGGGGGAAGAAGTCTCCGTTAACCCTAATAACTTGAATCCTATCGGTATCATTAAAAATAGCGATTTCAATTGAAATGCAAATTACGATTTTCTCCCGTGTTCCGGTCGATATTTGATCACGGTCTTTTATTTTTTTTTCTCGCATTCATAGACGAAATTGAGAAGACGAAAACGACGGACAATACTTTTCGCGCATCTCTCATGAAAAAGGTATAAACTGTGCGGGAAACATACACGAGAAAATCCCGAGGGACTAATATAATTTGCCTCTGTATAAGACAACCCCTAATCCGTGTACTCGCGCGCTCACATACGAGCTCACGTGCGATTCCAAGTTTTTCTTCTTTCGGAGAAACGCACAGAACGAAGGTTTGTTCCGCGCCGGGAAATTAGATTATGTCTCTGGGAGGTATAAGACGACGGAATAACCCGATAGACGACGTTAATTTTTGCCCAGGGAAGGACTCGACGAACGTCTGCCCTCAATTGACCAAGATAATTGTCCACAGGGGGCTTGAACGGCGTTTGATGAAATTTATAGATTTTCTTTCTTTTTTCTTTTTCCTTTATGAGACGATCTCTTATTTTTACCGTTAGTTTATTTCTTTAATTTTCGAATGTATGATGTTTCCACTCCAGATGCTCTAAAATCAAAAGAAATTGCTTGAGAAATTTATTTGAACATTCTGTCTCTTCGCGATCGCTTATGACGATAGAAAGAATACTACGAAAAATATCGAAATAATAGGAATTGTACCGTGTCCGTCCTTATAAGGTAAAACGGTATTTTATCGAAGATATTCGTTCCCTGTTGTTCCGCTATAAACAGACGTTCGAAAAAGAAGGAAAATATATATTCGGCAATCTCTCCTGGGAACCATAAGAATTGGCGTCTTCTAATTCGCGTGATTGCCTTCTGCGCACGCTGTTCCTTGAGAAATTCGTTCTATGGGTCTTTCAAAGCGCTGCAGCTTTTCAAAATTGCATCTCGAAAACAAACGGGACAATGCCCATGTCGCCGTCGTCGCGGCGATCCGACACAATGTATTATAAAATATTCCGAGAGCCGTAGTGTACATTTGACATTCACGGAAATCACGTGAAATTCGGCCAACATCTTTCTAATCTGAAGAGTGAAACATTTTCTCGCTTATTCATAGAGATAAAACGTTTCTCGAGTTCTCCACATTCATTCTGTTGACATTTTCCTTGGTGGATCGGATTAATACTAAAGTCGATAACGTGGAATTAAAATTCTCACGAAATTGTGATTATTTGATGACATCAAGATGCCAAGACTATGGTTTCAAAATAAATTGGATAATTTAATTACAAGGCACCGTCTTTGACATAATCAGAGAATTCGTTGTATATAAAATATAAAAACGGCAGACAAAAATAATGACAAACATGATAGGTTTAAGAATAATAATAAAATAAAGAAAGCAAATTTAGCGAAGCTAATTAAATTATTAGATTTAATAATGTAGAAAACTTGAGAACACGTTTCTTATCAAGCCGTGTATCCAAGCTTTTCATCGATGCTCCATTTAACAGGACCCTTTCAAAAAAATCAAATCTCGGTATCGTTTGACGTGTGACAAACTGAGTTCTTTATCGTTCGAGTTTCTGGCAGAAAGTCCAATTCGCGGACGGATGAGCTGGGCTTGAAACGACAGACGTGGTATAAATTCGCGTAATTTTCTACGATGGGATTCCACGTGTCGACGTGGAAACGTAGCTTCCTTCTCTCATTTACTCTACCTATATCTGACTTGAAAGCCGTGTACACGTGTATGGAGAATAGTGTGAGCATCGGCGAAGATGAATGGAATGAAATATAGGAAAGCATTGCAAAGAAGAAGACGTAGAAGGATCTACGGGCCAAGATCCTGATTTGAAGCAACGAAATAGGAACTTGAAAAAAGCCTGGACCCTTAATTCGAAAGCGAATAATTATAAAGAGATAGTCGATAGTTTTAGTCGAATTACAGAAATGACAGGATTTTTAGAGCCTTATTTGAAACTACTTGTTAATGTTTTTGATGACGCATATTTTAAAGTAAAATATTTAAAACTTTTAAGAATGACGACGAGGAAAGATTATTTTCAAAGCTACTTTTTCTCTCGATTGAAGTAAATAGTAATCAAACAAAGTGGGATCATCCTCGACGGGAAAAGGTTGTGCGTTACGTTGGATAACATACGATAAAAATGAAGTACATGCTTCTGCATGTTGAGTAGATGTTCGATACGAAAATAAAAAAAGTGGGAATAAATAAATAAGTGCGTCATTCTTGATATATTGCAATTACAAGTATAATATTAGCACTGGAATGTCTATTCGTGGAAATATTACACATTCTCACATCGACTTCTTTTCCGAGAGAAAATTGAAAGAAAGAAACGAGCGAACGTACAAATAAAACAGGAGACGGGAGAATACAGACGGATGAACATAGCTTGTTTACAGTGAAGTTACAAGCAATTTGCTGGTAATTTCACTGCATCGCGGAAAGTAGTATGAACCGTGCGAGATCAGACATGCTAATATTCCTTCAATTTACCGTTGCCGAGTATTAAGCTGTATTCTTGAGGAAACAAAGAGAAGAAGAAAGATGCGGGAAAAATATCAGGCGTCATAAAGAATAAAGAAAACAGCGAAATACGAGGAAACAACAGATAAAGAAATTTATAACAGTCTAGAACAGCAAATTAGTAGTATACAGCTTCATAAGTCAGGCGTTCTCCGACGGTTTCATCGCCGAAATCTTTTCGTGCCCGTGTTACTTGGAAGTTACCATCATCGTCGGTATAAATTACTCGACAGAAAAGACGGGAAATACGTACGGTAGAGAAACCTTTCGAAAATCTGTCCAATAAGATTCTATTATAATACGAATACAGTGTATTATCTAACTATATTTTTGGTCTTTTTATAAAAATCGGTAGCAAATGCTACGAACATTAACAAAGATGTATCACGATATAAATCCGCGAAAAATAAAAAAAAACGCACGGGCATTCGCAGATCGAATCAATGGAAGTTTCTTATTTGCACAAAGAATTGATTTTGCTTAACGTACATAGGCATTCGCGGAATCGCAATGGTCGGCCATCCATTTCCATACAAAGTCAGGAAATAAAGAAAAGAAGAGGTGAAAAAGGGGAGAGAAAGAAACGAAGATCCATCTCGATTTCTCGCGTAGCAGAATCAATTGTGCAATCTTGCAGCGGCCGCGTCAAAATCGACGAGATTCAACGAGCCAATACATCGGTAAGGACGCGCGGCAAAGCTAGTGAAACCAGGTCAAGCGACGAAACGAAACGAAACGAAACGCCCTCGAACACGAAAATCCGACGAATAAAAAAGGAAAACGAAAGAAGCTCAGCCAATAAAGCCCGAAAAAGGAACGACGGACCAATAAATTTTTCCTTCTTCCGTTGGAAAGGGAATATCGACGACAACGCTTGTCGTGGCGACGAAAGGGATGCCTGTCGCCGACGCGAAATGCGAAGAACAAAGGCGAGATACACGTGTATCCCCGACACCTGTACTATACAACTAGGAAACGAGGTTGCAGTGATGCGCACGCGCACCAAATCGTGGTCGACACAGTGACAATTACCGGTGGCAGCCAGCTAGCCTAGCCCCCCTTCTATCTCATACATTAAAGATGTCGCCGGTTCCCTGACAATACCTGCCAAGATTGCGTCATATGTTACCCCGTGAACAGAGGACGGGAGGGTGAGTCGTTGGAAACGAAGGAACGAGGGTGAAAGAGTATCTTGACGCAGTGGCTGGCCGGGCTGACGGAACGATTTGAATTTTGCATTAAACATCAATGCGTAAATTCCACCCCATGTTTGCCCCCCGCAATTTCACCTTTATTGGATATAACCGTGACCTGTGCCCGCCGACATTTCGACACCCTCCAGACGACCGAATAGGCGAATGCAGACCAAACTCCGTCAAATCGTGCCACTCAACCTACCCAAGCTGTATCGTTACCATCTCGTTTTCTTCCTTTTTCTCGTTTCGATCGATGATCGAAAGCAGGTCCAAGGTTCCTCGAATGGTTTCTCGTAGAGGTCGTTCGAGAAATTTAAGGAATGGCTATAAGTGTTTCTTTTTTTTTTTTTATTTCTGCGTTCGATGATATCGCTGGCTGGATTTTTCTGTGGATCGATAATGGAAGATTATTGTCATCTTATAATTATCGGGATTAATATCTGGGACGAAGGACACAACAGGATCGAAAGGCAGCACGTCAGAGAGCTATTCAACATGGATACTGCATCGTGTGCTTATGGCATCTGAATCGCTATTCAGGGTGGAGGAACAACACGCTAGGAACAGGTCTAAGCCACAACAGCGTCAACGGCAAGAAATTTCCGCGAGATCGGATCTCTGGAATCTGCAATAATTACGTGAAATTTCCACAAATATATATTTTCGAGGAAATTATCCTCCGCCATGTTTCTTGGAAAACTAACATTTCCGAATTGTGTCACTTTCGAATGAAGACTGCGTACGACGGCATACGTACGACGATCCCATTATCTGGAATAATTTTCCGGATGATGTGTGAAGAATGTAAATTAAAACCGTAAAAGAAGGAACAGCAGCGGGAATAGCGTAACGGGAGTTCGTTTAATTTAAGTAATACGAGTTGAGTGAACGATACGACAGATAAAAGTAACAAGTCCACGTTGGCAAAGCTCCAATGCGGCATAACTGCGAGCGATATGCAATTTTACTCCGTTTGGTGCGCATCGGAGAGGCTTGTTAATTAGATCAGAATCTACGCGCGCGAGCGAGAAAAATATGTGAATTAAATGAATGTCGAACGGCGCTAATTAAAATGGTTTTTGGAATTTAAGTGCGTCCTCGATGCGGCTGAATACATGGAAATTTATACGTTCAATCGCTTACGGACGGAAATAAAATTGTCCAGTTAATGAATCCGCAAAGGTCTTCATTAAAATCGTATGATTGGTCGAAAAAATGTTTGTTCTATCTCTCATTCCTGTACGACAGCGGTATCGCGAAATCTTTCTGTAATTTCATATCGTGATTATACGTATAATACGTATGATTCAATTTCCTTTTAAAAAGCATCTTATTATGGAAGGAAATTCACGTTAATAAAATTCAGTTTCATAGGTATAAGAGAAATTATTGGATCAAAAATTGTAATTATTCGTGGAAATCGTCGACGTTTCTCGATCGACGATTGCAATTGCGTTATGTTTCAATCAACGTAACTAATTTCAACCGCCAAGTGTTATAAAATATCGCCTCAATTTCTCAGGTGTGATCGATCGACCGTCAAGACGTAAGAATGCATCGCGATTAGCACAACTGGCGAATTGCCCAGTCGCGTCTAATGCAACGCAAATCCTCTTAACGCTCTTCCTCGCGTTCTTTCTTTCTGCCCTTTTGTCTCCCACTCGACCGATCATTGTTACGCGTAGCGTATCGCCGACGGATAGCGTTCGTTTCCTTGAGAAGGAAATACGCGAACGAGTGAACCACGAGCGTGCGATCATCCACCAAAGTATCATGCACGGTCACTCGATTATTAGGTTGTTGCGTAACAAATTTCGCTTTCGAAGTCTCGTTTCGATCGCTTTAAATAAAGAATTCCAATGTTTGAATTGATAAAATAAAATATAAGAAGCACAGAAACGTGGTTAAAAGTATAAAGTAGGGTACATCGAAAACAATAAAAATCGACGCCAAGTATATTATTTATTTCAAAGAATATGAGATTCTTTGAAATAATTGTATTTCTCGAGAGCACAAGAAAGATTGCTTTTTTGCGACGAAGGTGAAACAGCCATGAGACACTTTGAGCGAGTACAATGCGTTTTGAAGGCGGCCTGCTATATTTAAAGCGTTGGTAGAATCATTCGCGAAGAAATATCGCGCGATATACCAGAAAAGACAAGAGCGAGATACGTAAGAATGCGGTGAATACCGTTGAGCCTATGAAAGCAACTTTCATGTATTTCACCTTTGCCGATACAATACTGAATAGGTTATAGGATACGCGATATAAGTGTCGACATTTTAAACTCACCTTTCTGTAAAGAGCGAGTACTTAGAATTTAAATGCATTGCTTAAATCTGTTTAAGCAGGATCGTTGAACAATCTCAAATAGAACTTTGTAGAATTTTAAAAAGAGCGCTTGGAGGTACACAGATAGATTCGAAAGCAAATAATTTCACTTTGTGCTGGAATGTTTGACGAACTAATTTCAGAAGACTCGACTTCCTTTGATCTTGCAGTTTTTACGATTTACTACTGGCTTTCCAAACCCGTGGGAAAACCGTTTTCTTCCCTTCGGTTTCTGTTCGTTTCAGTTTTAGATTAATTTCTCTCGAAATATCCTGAACTTCTCCGGCACGCATAAAATATACCGAAAAATTCTTACTAACTGAGGGGAAAGAATTAGGTCATCCTGCATAAGTGTAAGTCCTGTAAAAGTTGGTAAAATTATAGCGTTACGATACGATTAATGTGCATTAAAGTATGTTGTTTTAGTGCTTAATAATTGATACATTTATCGTCGAATGATTTCCAGCAGACAGTCGATAAATTCTTAACGACAGGAAAAATCTGCTTGTAAGCATCGTAATTCCATACAAAGTTCCGAAATTCACGAGCGGAATATAATCAGAAACTACACAGCCATAATCCAATGAATTATTCTAATCACTATTCAGTTACGATTCGAGTTACATACGATACGCCGCGGGATTTAATCGGAAATAAGCACGCTGCGGCACAATCGTTACCCCGACGTAATACTGTGGTAATGACAATAGTCGTGCAGTTAAACGATATTTAATACTAATTATTTGTTACGTTGTTCAACTTGACATTTATAGCACTCCCTCGCGCTTGCTCCTGATTATACATATTCGCTCACTAAAATGATCTTTTCAACTAAATTTCTTTATTTCGTTATTTATGAAACCAACGAATATTTCCAGCGAAACAGAAAGCGACTCCCTGTTGATTGAAAGTTCCGAGTGCTAGACATTTTACTTTCATTGCAATTGCTTGAAATTAATTGAACAGGCATAGAGGACATTTTTCGTGATTTCACAGAATATATTACACTCTGACGATAGCAGCTAGTAGTACTGATTTAGTAATTTCCTTTGCATCTAATCAAAGTATAAACTTCTCGTTACGAATAGTCGTTTCGTCAAGTGAACTGTACAACTGAAAAAGAACCGCGATCCATAAAATGAAAAAAAAAAAAAAAACAATTGCGCGTAAATGATGTTACGTATAATTTTACACAATGTACGTATTTCAGATTGCTAACTTGTCTATCCAACTTTAACATCACACTTCTGATCGCGAACATTCGATGCGAACGTCACTCGATTCGTTGAGAAATCTCATTACATTCAATGAATTACATTAATTGAATTATTACGATTTCACGGGTGCATGTACACGCATAGTTTCGCACATGGTTGTTCGTTAGAATTAAAGCCATTAATTAAATCCTATTGGAACGCAAACCATAACGTCAATCCGTCAAATTCGATTCGTAATCGTTCCTCATCAATATCGAATCTAATTCTAATTATCCGTTAGCTGCGTTGAAAAACGTTCTTAAAAATGACGGCGAACATTTTATCTTATCTACTCGAACGCGTTTTGTCCAACGAGAGAATCGATTAAACGGAATCGAATTTAGATTCGTTTCAGGTATCTTTTCGTCCGTTTCAATTTTCCAGCGACCACGAATTTCGAGGCACGATCTTGAAAATAACTCGAGCAAGCCGGAAGGAGCTGGCTGTGTTTCATTACGTTCCGACATTTTTTGCCAGATTTCCGGGGCGATTTTCAATTTAACCACGCCTGCAAATTATAGCCTCGTATATTACATCGATGACGACAGCGGCGAATTGTAACACACGTCGCGTCGCGATGCATTTCTGCTTGTACAGCTTCCCCTTTCTCTCGCTCCCGCTCTCACCCTCTTGCTTCCTCTTTCGGCCACCCTCTCTGAATAATTAGATAATTTTGACATGATAAACGATTCGGTTGTAACGCGTCCCTGCATGCTACAAGCCCTCCAAAAATTCTAGCCGCTTGTCACGTTTAATGATAGCATAAATGTTTAAATGACCGCGCCATCTGCATCCCTGGATTTTCTCTTAACGATTCTCCACCCAATAATGTAAATTAAATCGAGCCGTATTTTATTAGAAACGTATGAAAATTTACCATTCCTTTATTAAACCTAAGTGTATCGGCGCGGACGAATTAGCATTATAAAAATTCGGAATTTTAGTGGAAACTGAAATTTCTGAAAATCTTGGAAAGTTTCTATCGTTATATATATTTTTATTTTAGATATAATGCCACTTTTAACTGTCCGTTTCCTCGATATTTCTTTTAATTTGTAATCTGTTGGTGTCGACACATCATGCAAATTGCTGGCATAACAACCGTATTCTCGACCGAAATCACGCAATAAGATTGTCGGTGGAACGGTGTTCGGCCTTTCGTGTCTCGCGTTTTCCAACGATGCGTGGGATAGAATTTTCAAGTATCACCGAGTAAAACTCGGTATCGTTGCTTTCTCCGCGATCATAGAACGGAAGAGAGCGTTGCAGCGCGGCGTTAGCCGGCTTTCCAGCCAGGAGACATATATACCTTTGTCGTGTTTCCCGCGGCACGAGAAAAAACACGAGCGGAACAAAGCTTTCAGACAAAACGCGGGAAAACGGTACTTTCCGCTGTTTCGTCCTCGTTTCTCTGGAAATCCCTTTTCTACGACGTATGCATACCGCGTACGCCGTTTTACATGTGAATTTAATAACGATATAAATTTTTTTGCCGTTCGTTCTTCTGTCTTTCGGCGTAAACGCGAACATAGCAACGTGTAAACGTCAAAAAATTCCAACCAGCCTGGATGGCCCGTTTCACAGCGACGGAATTGATTAACGGATGGGAAAACGGAATGGACACTCGTAATCTCGGGATTATGAGTTCCCGTGTTAAGTTTATTACACGAATGTTTCTGTTGTACAATTTATAGTTTTCGTAACATACCTACCGGATGAAATTTCAGATTATTGCGCGAATGTATAGTTGTTGATTTGTTACTTTCCGTGACAGACTAGAACGAAGGATGAAAAGTGTCATAATTTTTCCTGTCCAAAGTAATGGCTCGAGGATTTTTGCGGACAAAAATGGAAATATTCAAAAATTTGAAATACGAAATGTCTAATGAGAAACATACACACCGAAACTGAAACTTGGAACTTTCTTCCAAATGTCAATGCATTGCGAGACAATTCTGCCAGAAATTTTATACCGATGGCATCTATTAGGTTGTCCGAAAAGTTTCTTTCGTTTTATAAGGAAATAATAGACGCACAGTGTCTTTTGTTTTATATTAGTTTATTGAATTATGTACGAACATAATAATAGAAATAGAATGGAATGGATCATACCTAATTCAATAAAATAATATAAAACAAATTGTTGTTCATCTATTATCATGTTATGAAACGAAAGAAATTTTCGGACAACTTAATAAGAAGCAAACTTTCGGTACGTACGGTTTCGTTGTTTTCCTTATTCGTTCGTTGATTTCGTTCGTAAAACGCAAAATTTCTCACTCTTTTCCCGAACTCGTATCGTCGCCGGGTATTTTTCATAAGAACGCTCGTCCGTGACGAATGTTTCGCGTTGCGTGTCCGAGCGTTTGTAGCCGGCCGGCCATCTCAATTTAGCACACGGTTCGTGACTCATTCCGCGTGGCACACGCGCCGCATTCCAACTTTACACACAGCTGCGCCGCACGCCGCAAATAAGTTTCGAAAGTGCTTTGATCAATTGTCACCGCGTGATCATGCATTCTTCTCGTTAGCCAGACCATGGCCCGAACAATCGACGCTTTAAACGACAGATTCGTTATAACTGAATCGTGCCTTTTCTGAATCCGACCAAAACATCGTCCACCTGGCAAGATATACCTGTTCATCGTTTGAATCGACGGAAATTGAAAGAATTTGTAAAAAAGAAATTAATAAATTTTTTATATCTATGGTTTTGTGATATAATAATTTTTAATATAATTAAAAATTAACATAATTCATTAAATATTATATAATATTACATAATAAAATTAATATAATTCTATAATATATAATAGCACGGGACGACCGAAGGTACGTTTTTCTATTTGCCAATAATACGTAGGTGTTAAAGTAAAAATATTATTCTCTAGAATTTCTATCTATCAAAATTTACTCCTTTCCTTATTTGGAAATATGAAATTATCGCACATATTGCATCAATCTTATTTAAATTTCTGTCCGCTTAAACAACGAAATTTAGAAATTTCGACCTCAAGAAAGCAACTTAAATCTGAATTGATTCTGCTCGATACGTTGCTTTTAAAACCTTATGCTCTATTATTTCTCAATGTTTGCGTTCACCGTCCCTTGCGTATCTCCCCTTTGTCCACTATCAAAATTGCTTTTCTCGAGGCACAATATATACATATATATTATATATTCACAGTAGCTGAACTACAAATACGGGAATCGAGTTCGGTAACAACTAACTAATTAATCTCTCGCAGTTTGCGTGATTTAATTAACGTGTACTAACGTGAAATTCGTCTACCCTTAGCTATGTTGCAAGTTACATCGGATTGAATTTCGACAATTTCATATCGGAACGATTAAGAGAAGTAATATTAGTTTCTGGAAAATTCATATTTGCGCGGGACAATCGGATTGATGTACATACCGTTCGGCAACAATGCTCAGCCGAATGTCGATTAATAATCGCGTCGATTTTCAGACCGATCCATTCAATCCAGCGTTAATAAGTAAGAAAGTTTATTGATTGTATTGTGGAACCGATAATGTCAATGTACATGCTTTACATGTCAACAAAATTTATGCCTACAAATAATACAAATATGCGGAAAGTTTTTCGATGGAAATAGAATTATCCCCGTTTTCGTTTTAATCGGACAAGTATCAGATTTGACAAAGAAAAAAAAGGGAAGAATACGCAAATTGCGAAAATGCAATTTTTAGTCAGCGAAGGAGGGGAGGACAGAAAAAGGACACAACGTCTTTTCATATTTAACTATCGTCGAGTTTGTATTTTTCGTATTTTTTAATCGACAAGGTAAACGTGTGCCTTTGCTTCTATCTTGGATAAAATTTCGAAAATATCGTACTACAATTCCCTGGACTTTGTTTGAAGGAAAAATTTGCGAGCCGGGAGGCAAATGTTTAAAATACAAGTTAACCGTCTGTTGCGTAATATCCCACAGTTGCACTGTTGGCTCAGTGGTATCAGAGTTTAACTACGGAATTCCGGAAGCCTTAGAAACTTGAGGAACTCCCGGAGAACCTTAGAAATTACACATCACTGTCCTAAAATAATTCTAAGGTCCGTTTCAAAATTGCGCGGCTGAAAGCGATTACGATTTCATGTAATTTCGTCGATATCAAATTGTGCTCCGTGCCGATTATTTCACTTCGATTCGCTTTGCTCTAATCCGATAAAAGTAAAGTTATTCCTGTTCAATTGAATATCGAATTCTACGATCTTATAATCTTATAACGATCTGTTTTAACATTATTACTTTAAATGATGTAATTCGATGAAGTATCGGTTCTAAAAGGTGATCCCCTTAAATTTGGTAATAATCATGATGATAAAACAAATTGGCTAGAATCGCACGAAAATCTCTGACAAGAATTTTGGCGTCGCGATTTACATTCATCTCTATCTTATATGTTTTTTATTTTTCGTGCTTTCTTAATATTTCGTTCACATCGTTCATTACATTTCGAAATAACTCGCTTAGATATTCACGCCGCTTCAAAACTATTATCCGATAAATATTTCATATGGAATTCTCTTTAACAACGTTGTACTATAATATTTAGATGAATCATCTATCGAAATCATAATATTTAAAAAAGCGTCATCGGATCCATTTGTCAGCTGCAATTGTGGCTCGAATATAAATAGTTTACCAATATTCGATTAATATTTATGTTACAAATATTATCTACTGCGAAATGTGTATCAGAACCAGAAGTTACAAAATCGATGTTTCATTTTACATTAGCATAAGCAATAACTGATATATTTCAATTAATAATATGATCGATTTTCGTTCGGGATTCATCAAATTACTAATTCACGCATACCGCGAACCACCAAATTCAATTCTTCGCTTTCAATTTATTCCAACAGTGTATGTACTCTAATTTTTCCATGAATTGACATCAATTTTAATAACATTTTAATTTATTATTCGTAAATCGTTCAAAACATTTGTCCGATATCGGTTAAGATTGCTAGACTTTAATAGATCGCCGGAATATATTCGATACTCGACATCTTTCGATTTCAACTATCGTCTGGATAGATTTTTGGAAATTACCGAATTTGATCAGCTGTATACCTTAGCCCAATGTTCCATGAATATTTATAAGTTCGTGCAAAGCATAAACACATGTTAATTAATTATACGTGGTCGGGTAGGCGATCTCGATGTTCCGCCGCGGTTGTATTAGCGAAACGCGGAGAAAACACATTATGTGGAAAGTTGGAAAATGTTCGCTTGGAAATTTCTGGCGAGCTTGTATTTGTCGCCGCGAGATTGAAGCGTTTCCGCGACGATTCTTCGGTGTACCGGCTATTTACGAGCGAACTTTCAAGTTCAGAAAAAGCGAAACAACCATAGCGGACGATCGTACTTTCGGACAAAAAGCTTGCTGCCTCGTTGGAGTGTCGTTTTGATAGCGAAAAGGAATTTATAGGTCAGACGGGATTATTTCACGATAAATCGTTTCGCGATAACGCGATGAAAATATAATGTTTAACGGTAACTTATTGTGCTACTGCGCTTTATGTGAGTAAGCTATTCAGGATTGATATCGCATTGCTATTGGCAAATTAAAAAGAATAAAGAATAATGGACTGATGTTTGAAGAATGAAAGACAAATTGCAACATAATTGAGAAGAGTTGCCCCTTTCTTCTTTTCTTTTTTCTGCCTGCGTGAAAAATCCCATCAATTTTAATAGATTAAAGTTTTCAAACTTATTTGCAAGTTATATTAAAAGTTATTTCGTTTACATACATAGATTATTGCGTATCAGTTATAATGAACAGACAGCGTTCACGCCTGGCGTTAGCATAAAATATCTCTTTTCCCCCTTTCGACACCTTCCATTTGTTTTCTGAAATCTCCCATCGTGTCTACCCTTCGTACACACATATTGTTTTATGTGTTTTTCTTCCTTACATTCTCCAGACGTATTCGCTCGTTTATCAAACGTCATTTATTATCGCTTAATTACTTTTCATCGACTCGATATAATTTCTCTGCGTTGACAATTTCTAAAATCTGACGTAGCGAGACACAGAGATGCATACTTGATACGTGAAACATGACGAATGAAACGAGGACTGGCAGCAGTAAAACCGTAAAACAAACTCGAAGAAAAAGATAGTGAAAGAAAAAGCGAGTATGCATATTTGAAGAGCGATGCATACCAGTTCGAAGGCGTGAGCGAGAGACTGGAAAAAATGATACGAAGGAAAAAATGCGCGTATAGGAGATGAGGAGAAATGAGAGAACGCGTGGTTCGTGGTATACTTCCGGTACGATTTACAACCCCATTTCGCTCGCAGGAAGGCACTCGTTTCATTGAATTTGCAACGCGTTAACGCGCAGATAAAAACTGCAATGACTTTTAGAAGAATGCACTTCACGATCGATAAAACAATAATAGACGCATGATACGTTTCGTGTGTTTTGTATGATTTAAACAAACGAATTCCATATCCATCCGTTAATTACTATTTTAATCTCTAAGAAGAAAAATTTGTATTTCGCGAATTGAATCTTATTCTTAATTAAAAAACAACATTGCTTTTTTTTATCTTAGTCTGTATCTGACACACTGTTTTACAATTTCCCTTCTTTTCTCTTTGACGGCGAGAATATGAAACATAAAAAGATTAATTTGTACGTTATGATGTTTTATTATATCGTACCTTACAATTTTTGTACAATTTTTATTTAATTTCGACGATGAATTATTTCGTTTATCTTTCTCTCGTTTTTCCTTCTCTAGGACAGTTCCCGTTATCATATTTTAATATTTTTAAATATCGTATTTCTGCTTTTGTAAATAATAGGGCTCACAATATAGGGTCGAATCAAATAACGATTTTTATCACTGTATTGATCAAATATAATGTAACGAAAGGAATTTTTCATCGTGAGAAAAATGGACACAACGATACGAACCAATTAAAAACTGATTTCTGTCTGAAAAAAACCGCATTTTCACATGAATTCATGATAGAACGCGCGCGGATAGAAATTTACCGAATAACATAAATAAAAAATCCAATGATAAAAGGTTCAATGTTACCATCCATTTAGATTTAGATATTCGAACTAGAAAGGAAATGGTAGAATAAACCAATTTCATCTTTAAAAAGGTTCGACCGACTTATTTTCGCAACACTGTGATCTTGTTTATTTCTACGTCGTGCAAACATATGACTCACCGAACTAACGGGCTACTATGTAACCGATTCGTGCTGTTACGAAATCATTTGGCTCGTAATTTGTCACTAAGATACATAAGTATGTACATCAATTAAATTGTTTTGCAATTTTCGATAAACTAGACCATGTTCAGGTAAAAACGTGGATCTAATAATAACTCCTGCGCAATATTAAAACATCTAGATACTTCACTCTACATTTAGAAACTAGTATTTCTTTGAAGATTGAATTCTTCTTCAATTACCGTTTGTAACTCATTTTTAATATCCTTATTTCTATCAAAAAACGAAAATTTGTTCTACGATATGCGAATTAAACTACAATTGCTTGCGATCGATTACAATTTGAAAATCAATCACGTGCCGTAAGAAAATGGCTCTACAGAGAAAAGATTTAGGAAATGCCTTGAGAGTGCAACGTTCTTACAAGAAGTTTGTATCCTACATATTTTTATCTTGTATTCGCTCTTCCTTCGATCCTTCCCGCAGATATAAAAGTCTACAAGCTTCCTCTGCTGAGAATTCGCATATTGCTCCCGGCGGAGCCACAGTTTTATTTGCATAACCGAAAAATAATATCCGCGCAGAATGCATTGAATGATAATTTCGAAGATAGCGACGTTGCCTCCATTAATTCTCCGCGCAATATGAAACCCTGCAGCGCTAACACTGCATAGATAATATTCAGAGAAGGAAAAAAGATGGTAAAAGGTGGTTGGAAGTTCGAATAACGAGATAAGGATATTCTAGTTCAAGATGTTTTATCATAAGAAACGGAAGAGTTTTATAAACAGGTCAGGAAGACACCTTCTACCAGCAGTGAAAAATCTAGACTATGATATTTTCAATCTTTGCGTGTATTCTACACGTAATATCGTTCAAAATATTGACAAGAGATATCGACAAAGCTAAATGATTTGTCAAATCGATTATTCATGCGTCCATTTCCGTCGACTCTAAACATTTCTGACGCGCAGAATATTTAATAGACTTGGGAAATCCAATCCAATAACAACTGAATTCTGACATTTAGCGCAAAAAAATAGTTTACTTACGATGGATGGATATTGAAATTCTTGTAAACCCATTTAATAATATTTCTAGCCGCATGAAGGTATTTTTGGATCGCTGAAAATATAATATAATTCCAATTCAATTATTAAATAAAAAATAGTGTAATTACAGTTTGCAAATATTTCGTAACGAATACAGAGCAAATATCTTCCGTACTCTAAATTGCCAAGATCGTCACGAGCTTATAACGATTTATATAAAATAACCTGGCCATCTTTGGCAAAACCAGTGAAACGAACACGTATTCGTCGATGTATCTTCGAAGACGCAGCCCTCGAAAAGCGGCTATTCTCTGTTTGCCACATTCAAGGAGACTACAGAGTGCGGCCTAAAATTACCAACGGACTGAAAGATATTTATGGTCACCGGTACCTAAAATTATTGTGGCTTGGGAAATTCTAACCGATACTAGGTGCAACCAGTGCTGTGGCCTGCGATACACGCGGCCAGGTGTACACACACAACCTAGCCTGTCTGTGTGTGTAGTTGGACGCGCATTCGCGGACAGACCTGGCCTATGTGAACGTACGCGCATGTTACGTGTGTCGTGAACCGATTTGCTTAATCCATTCGCCAGTTCCGCGTGTAATGGACATTATACAGTCACGTGTGACTGATGAGCCAACATGGGGATCCGGAATCGTCGGGAATCAGAGAACTGGAGGAGTTTCAAAATTTCCGAATCCGCGCATTACATTCAACGCGTTCTGATGAACTTTGTCTATTGTTAGCATAAATCGGCCGGATTCCTTGCAGCCTTCACGGATGGGGATGACGAGGCAGAAATTACTTGACCGCGTGTTGGGCTTCTTCGGCTGTTGCTATTATTGCGCGATCATCGTCATAAATCATTGCATTCCAAGCGAAACACTTGCCTCCTAATGCAGCATTCTCCTTTAATTTTCTCTTTCCTTTTCTCATTTTTGTTTCAAACGTATTCTGTTCTTCTTCCTCTTTCATTTCGAGAAGTAGATCGTTCGGAGATTAAAAATCATTGTAGAAAATATGTATGTGTTTCTCTTTTGCAATATCGAGCGTAGCGTATAATATTTCAATTCTGTCGTATGAGAGTACTCGATTCGAGCGTGATTCTAATTTCGATAACAGTACTATCCTGACTCGTTTCTATTCAATCGGTAATCGGTTATCTTTTCCCGAATTCTATCACGCGATTTATATAATGTTATTCTAGATTTATAACGTAACAGTTCACTTGGCACGAGTTAAAAGAAATTACATACAATCAGTATTTAAATGTATCCATCTAAATTCCATTTAATTATTCCTATTACATAAAAATATCAATTTGCATAACGAGGCAACTAACAACGTTGATTCGAAGAACAGATCGCCAAATCTGTCGATTTTATTATTCATATGATCAAATTAGAGTAAATGCACAAATGCACGAACGCACGAATTAGGTGTCGCCTCGTGCAATTATGCGAGAATGCAGCCGCACGTTGTTGCCTAATATACTTTGCAAGCGATACGCACGGCAAACGTAGCGAATTTACGTTTCTGGTGGTTCTTTGACTGATTAGTGATGGAGCATTCAGAAACGAAGCTTACTGCTTCGATGATAGAATGCGATGTTTAATTACCTTATCACCTATCTACGTAAACCGCAGATCTGCCTTTAACGCGTTGCGTGGATTAAATGACGCGTTCCATTTGGCGAGTGGGTGTGTGTTCCGCAATGAACAACTTGTGATACTTTCATAGATTTCGGCTAAAGGCGTCGCTTCAGAAAATAAGTAACAAAGGAATTTTTACCAAACGAAACGCCCTAGATTTTCTACGCGATATTTGGAACGTTCCGCGTTCTTCGTTATTAGTGGATTTGAACTTATCTATCAAATAACAGTGATTTGTTATTTATAGAAGAATCAGAATTTATCTCATCGATTAGGAAAATGTTTTGATAGAACGTTGGAAATTCTGTTACGGAATTTGTATAGATGCAAGCGAGAAATCCACATGAAAGCTGTTAAACACGGTTGAAGTTACTCATTATTAATTCGATGAATATGCCCGGTAATTATTTAAATGACACCGCTCGGACAGTTGACTCGACAACGAGCGACACTGCCAACGTCGCCTGTCACTCAATTAGGTAAATTTCTGATACATTACTACAATTTGAAAAGTATTTAAGTCTCGTTTCCTGTCAACAGAAACCACGATAATATTCCATCTTACGTAATAGCTCTTAAATAATTATAGGTGAAAACGTAGGCGTTATAACTTAAAAAAAGGGGACGCTGGTTCTGGATTTATTTGAAGTTTCGTAGCAAAAATTTCGTTCCCGAAATTTTTCCCCGAGGATTCCCCCCCCCCCATTGATAAAACAAGAAGAATACGTTTGAATAAAGAATCATTTAAATATCTGAAACGTTCGGATCGTTTCATCGAGCGGCGAAGCGGGAGCAAGAATTTTCTATATGACAAACGTGACAAACGACCGCAATTCGAGCGACCGGCAAACAAAATTATTCGATTTAAACAACCGATTCTGTGTCACCGAATCACACCGAAAATCGTTCCACGGAAGGGCAGAGTGAATTTTTTATTTTTTCAAATCCGTTTTGTTCAGCATCGCTGCTTCGCCATATCCTACGGGTGTAAAATTATATTTGCTCCCGGACCGAGCATCCGGCAAGCCTGGTAAAAATTTCAGTCTGGCTACACCTATCGGCCGCCAAACGCTATAATGCTGCATCGAAATCGTGCGTGCACTTTGACAAGACCTGTATAATGACGTTACTAGCGATATCGATCGGATGCATACTGTTGGAGTATCGCATAAGTAACTGAACGAGATTTTGACACGATTCGTGAGAAACAAACGTGCTTTGTCTCGCGTTGTACTATCGGTTTGTTCGAAAAGCTAACGGCAAAATTGTGGAGAATCTCAAAAGTAAGGACCTTCCTAGGATTTATATCTTTCGTATTTCGTTTTATTTGTTTATCGTTATACCACTTTCAGTATTTCGACAAATGTGACCTACTTTTGCAGCAATCGTTACAGTATTTCGTGCAGCAAGTTATATAAAATTCCGCGAAGAGTAATAATTACGAAGAATAGATCGATTATTTCGGGAGAATAATTTTCACAAGATCAAACTTTCTAACTGTCAATCTCCCAGAAGCTTCGGAAAATCTAATTTCACCTTTCGTTACGTGAGCAATGTGACAGATTCGGTGAGAGTTACTAAAAAAATCAGTTTCACCCTACGAGTCTACCAACGAGACGAAATACGTTGCTCATGCAGTGTTGGCAACTTCAACATTCCCCGCTGACGCCTCGAGCGTGAAGAAAAAAAAATAAAACAAAAGGAGGAGGAAAAAGAAACTACAGAGAAAAGACGAAGATGAGCAAGCAAAGAAGAAACGAGCACGACGCGGCGTCTAACAGCTTCCCAGAGACATTTAAAAGCAAGAGCGAGGCAGCATCTGCAATTCTCACGTGTCGGGAAAGTTGTCAGCCAACCAGTTGCGCACATTCTCACTGCACTTCATCCAGGCCTGCTACGGCTGCTGGGTCAAGGTAAAACTTTACGAAAGGAAACTTAGAGGCGCCTTTGAAAAGGGGTAGGGTAAGTTTGTCAGGGAAGTTGCGCAGAAATGTTCGCAGCTTTTCTTAAGATCCCCGCGGAGAATAAGCGGAAATCTTTTCTTCTTTGGCTAAACGCAAAATTTCTCGCGGTTATTTTCTGGATACAATGAAATCCACTTTTCAGATGACCGTTTTCCACTCGCCACTGTTTGCCTCCTGAATTGTTAAAATTTACAATTTATGGGGTCTAAGACATCTCTGATCGTTATTTTTTTAAATGATTCTTTCCGACCTGTCCCTTTCCTAAGCGATGGACGAAGTTCGTAAAGAAATTTAAAAAAGACTGGAAAGTAAGCTATCTCATCTTGCGTACTTCGTCCACTTTCTATCGAAATTAATTTAATAATCTCCTTATTTTAAAATAAAAAATTACTTTCGCTATTCGCGTTATTTCAAACTAACAATTATCTGTTCTTCTATCCTATTCTACTGCACAGTGCAATATTTCATCTCGGAAAAATAAAGGTGGAAAAAGGTGGTACTAAATGATATAGAGTTAACATTTTAATACCGAAATTTAAACAGTTCCTCGCACCCGGCATGGGACCAGCGATACCGGTAAAGAGCAATGCAATTTATGAAATTATTTGTCGTGCTGTACGCGAAACCTATACCGTTATTAAAACTGGAAAACAGCAATTTTCTGCTGGTAACATTTTAAGGGATTTTTACGCGTGAACGGTAAAAAAAATGTCGGTGGTATTAAACTGACGATCAATGGCAACATAAACCTGCCTTATACTGTTAATTTGCGCTGCCGGTGAACCTTGTATTTTAACCCTCTGCACGAACAGCCTGTCGCGTACCGAAAATAAATCATCGTTCTCTAAATAGATATAATTCACCGGTCCAATCGTCCCTATCCTTATTTACTATGATTTATTAATAGCTCAATTTGCCCAATCTTTCATATACGCGATGATATACCTTGAGTGACTTTTAATCGAAACTATCGATGTGATTGGTAAGATTTTACGAATCATAGACAGCATAAATAATTACAAATTTGTTAGAAATATTTATCATTAAAGAAATAATGCACTGATCGTACTAAGAAGAAAGTTACAATCTTTGACAGGTGCCTGGGCAACTCTATGCATTTCTAAAGTCGTGTGAATATTTAATCGGTCGATAAACCATACGAATTAATTATCATTCGTCTTTCTACTCTTGCTTGCTTTCCGATAAACTGCAGGACAAATTCATGGTAACATCAACACGTACATTTATGATTACGTTTGCCTATTTATCTGGACAACCAGTTCTGTTTCGATCGTAGGAAGCGAATATTGCATACACCGGGAGATTTCATAACATAATGATCGTCACTTTTTCTAGATATTTAGACAATTATCGCGGTATCCAAACACACGATGGAACTGGAGGAGAGAAAATAATTAAATTCGCGCAATACCTGGAACTGTAAAAATCATGCAAACTAGTCTCGACAAACTGTCTCGCTCGAATCGTAGTGGCACGCTTCGCTAAAGCATCGAGTTGCAAAACAACGAAAACGTTCGTACAACTTCCAACTGTGACGGGTAAACTCTTAACGAGTAAAATATCGTCGTACAACGATAGAAAACTCTAGCGTCGTCCACATTTTTAACGAGTTATGTTATGCGTTAGGTGAGAACGGGATAATTTGAAATGGCTATGAGTTTCGACTTCGACTCTGATCGTCATACGTTTTATAATGAAACGAAACGAAAAATAAAACGACGAATAAAATCATTCACCGATAGAAAAATCATTAAACTCATCTAGCCTTAGAGGTGCGATCGATCACAAATTTCAGATCGCTTGTACCAAAAATTAGCCGAAAGTATTAGCAATAGTCAACGAATAGGGAAAAGGCAGTTCCAGTGGCTGCGATATAAAAGCGGGGCAACAATATCGATACGAACGAACGATAAATTCGAACAATCGAGTCGCCTCAGTATCAACAAGTCACGAACACACCCGGGCGTTTACAAAAGCAAAAATTAAACGAACGAATTATAAAAATTTACGAGTCCACAGGAACGGTCAATCAACGTTCGTTCTTTCCACGGAAACGCAGCTGCCCTCTCGCAAAATGACACACGACGTATTTGTTTTTTCAACGGCGGTGTGGCAATGTTCCCGAGCTGAATAATGGCCGGGGAAAATTCATTGAAGACGAACCGGTGCAATTAGTTTTTCCGCACGCAGAAGAATGCGGCGGTTACCAATCCGTCGTCGGAGAATTTAATTTTGTTACGCATAGAAAGGAATGCTGTCCACCCCCTTTTCCACCGCCGATGCTAGCCATCCTCGTAGATACGGCGAGCAGGGCTCACAGAGAAAAACCAAACGCGACTGCCATTTAAAAATAGAATCTGAAAATTAAATGGGCCGTCGATCGATCGAATCTTCCTTCCTACATATTTCCCTACCGATCCGGCTTCTATCTCAGGCCATATTTTTACAGAGAATTTTTCCTGCCAACGTTGTACCGCGTATCAGCGAATGTTTTCCAAGTTGGAACTTGCAGCGCAAAATATCAAAATATTCCTGTAAAAATGGTAACAACGGACTGGTATCGAAGGTGAAACGATTGTTCGAAACGTGAGCCATACATAGTGGTTTTCCTGAGGAATATCGGTCGCCCCCGTTCGATCGACGATTAAATTGATATCTTCGATTTTATTTGCGTTTCGTTTGTGATAATAGCGATTTGTATAGATAAGGTGTATATACTCCTCTGGCGGGGTTATTTCACGATCAAACAACGAAGCTTCTACAAAGAAGAAATCGAAAAACTCGTGGAAATATCGATAATCCTGTAAATATAACATGACGATATCTAATACGGTAAAAACGCAACAACTTTTCTACTCGAATCAATAAAAGAACGAACGAAGATCGAGTGGTAACTGTACACGACAGCCTGCAGCGATTTTCATAGAATAAAAATAACAGTGGAACGGCCGAACCTGCAATCTGTTCGCCATAGGGCAAAGGGCCTAAAACTTTATCCTCCAATAATTTCCCCTACCTCCGAACGATCTTTCAAGTGAAAACCCACTTTCCACTCCCTTTTCTTCGACGACCGTGGTACATGGTCCTTCGGGTCTCGCTGCCTACTCAGCTGCGCTGCGGTCAGTTTCAGTCGAAAAGAAGTTGTCCCTCGAAAGAGTCCCGTAGAAAGGAACTCCATTTTCTGCCGGTACGAAGGGAACGAGTGCAAGGAACCTCATAGAACGGCACAGGCCAGAACTCGAGCACCAACGGACGCTATTCAGCCGTAACAAAAGGCAATCACCATAGAAGTGGTGGAACTGGAAGCAGCAGCCGTCATAAGTTATCGGAATCGCGTCGATATTTCGCCGAGAATTTCGAAGGGAACGAGTTGCCGCAGGATGGCCGACCTTCCTGTCCGTACGCTCTCTCTCTCTCTCCCCCTCTCTCTCTCTCCTTCTAAACGCGACCTTAAGGATCCTCGTTCATGAAAGTGATTTCTCGGGTGTCACCGACCCATTCAACCTGGTCGAGGCGTTTTCGATAACTGATACACTTCTGAGCACTTTTTAACGAGACCTTCTCGGGCTCTGAGAGTTGTTCGAGAGCAGTTTCACTTCGAACGGGCGAACTTGCGCTCGCTGTTTCAGCCGTGCACGTGTTTCTTCATATTCTTCATTCGTTAACGCTTTAGTCATTAGCGGCGGGTGCAAAGAATCGGCTGATTACGAGTGGAAAATAGTTTTCCAGCGTTTCTCGAAATTGAATTCCGAATCAGTAAGTAATTTCCGAGTTCTTGGACCGTGGTTCTGTTTTTAATGAACTTTGTTAGGACGGGTAAATATCTTTTTCAGTATATCGTTGCAGGAAAGAGAAGAGAAACGCAGCGAGAACAGGAAGAATTACGAAAGTTTTCTCGGTGCTCATTGATTAAAGAGTCGAAGAGCCAGGAGAAAAGGAGTCTGAGATGAGACTGCGTTTCTGACTTCCTTTTTTTATTAAATATTTAAGCTTCGCTTTTTTCGAATCGTTTCGTACGTTCCTCGTGAATTTCGACTCGAACCTCTGAGTAATTAAACTGTCCCTTTCCTTGCCCTCTTCCTTCCTTCAAAGACATTAATAACAAGCAGCAAACAGTACGAATTTTTCAATTAAAACGAACTTTCTTCGTTATTAAATTATTGTTCTATTATGCAATTAAATCCTATCCTTTACCAATGTCTCGAATGAAGTAATTCAAGTAGAAATGGATGCCTCTGTCAAATACTTAAATTAGATAGCCAAAAGTCTACGAAGAGATAAGACGTGACTCCGATATCTCGCACCGTTCATATTTCGTTATAAATTCTCTCTCGATAAACGTTACAAACTTCATCAGAGAAAAAATTAATTAATTGTACGCTCTCGAATCTGTCTGGCCTCTTCTGCCTGAGCCAGCCGACTCAAGTTACTCGTTTAAATTCCAAACAAGCTAGACACGGTGTGTCGCAACATCGTACCCTGTGCCTGCTAATAGCGCGCCTCTTTCGGCGTTCAATCTTCAAAGTCCTCCGTTCGATTTCTTAAAGCACTCGAGAACGCTCGATAAAGCGCTGGCTGTGTCGCGCTATTCCTCCACTAATCGACTATTGCGAATAATAAACGGCATCTTTGACGATTTCACTGAGAGCGTGGCTTAAATCAACATCATCAGACGCGAGTAGATCGGATGTAATTGCTCCGGCTACGATTTAATGGTCCACTCGATACTTCCACCCTATAATCGGTCCATCGTACGACCTGGCTGTCTCGATAAAAAGTCACCTTCTTCCCTTCCCTTCCTTCTTTCCAGCCTCCTACACAACTAGATCGTTACGACTTCCAGCTGACTTTTCGCTTTTTAACCCAAGGATACGCGACGCGACGACCAAATCACTTTCTGGCTCATGAAAATTGAGAATACAATTTGTAAGGCGCTCGACGATGAATATTAAGTCGATCCAATACAAGTCGATCCTCTTCTGCCTAGTTCGATGCATTAAAATAATCACGAGTTTTCTCGGGACAGACATCAGATTACGATCGTTTCCACGGCGACGTTCTTCACGGTCATGGAGAGACGATTCCGCCAATTGAATCGGGAATTACACGTCGCCCAATATAGTTATACGAGGTTTATTAACGTTTATCGGTTACGCGGGCATCGTTGTCGCGCGATCGACGCGAATAATCGCTAATATGCGTATTCAGCCGTGTTGCAATCCATGGCCGAGAGATAAAGTCGAAATTGTTTCGCCGATTAGAGCGAAGATTAGGCTAACGGGGTTTGCACTGTGGCAAATTTAGTTACCTTTACGTTATAAAATGGCACAATTGGAATTTAGGTTCGTTACATTTCAAATTAGAAAATTTTGGTAGGTTTGAATAATTCAAATCTATTCTTTCAAGAAATTCCATGGCTACGGCAATACGTTTTCATCCTATATACGTATTTATGGTTTTCACGTTGAGAGGAATGTCCAAGGAAATACATAATCATAATATGATTTAAACTTCAAATTACCTGGAAATTCGTTGCGAATTTAGGACGACTAGAACAGATAACTGAAAATTGGGTCCGACAGGAATTCCAAGGTAACATTATGGAATGGAATAGCAACTTTTTAGCGCGATAATGACTTTCCGGTAAATTAGAATCGATAAGCCACATCGGTATACCATTTCTAGATCCCGCTAACGATCTTTTTGCAGGTGTCGGCGTTGAACGGAGGCAAACATACGCGACAAAAACCCGATGGAGGTCACCTAGTCAAACGTCCCTTTTTATCCTCTGGCTTGTACAAAAATCTCCCCATTCGTTTCGCGGCCGGACAATGATTCCGTGCGATTATTAATGCGAAAAGTTTTACGCGCGGCAAGGAAATGCGGCAAAAATTTCGTCAATCTCTCGCCGCGTAATTGTTTTAAACGTCCCGCTTTTGTCCAGATTTTTCAGTTAACGACCAACGGCCCGTGTTTGCTTTAAAAAATACACCGGTGAAAATTCTTACCGGCACCTGTCTGTCCTGTAAATTGGGTTATACAAATATTTCCAAAAGCTCGGTAATCCCTAGACGCGATACTATTTTTCGCTTACATCTTTCTCTTTCGTGATTTTTTTCCTAATTCTTTTATTCGCTCCCCTGAGAGTATTTTCAGTTACGCGATATTTTGTTCGAACATTTTTATTCGAAGATACCTTTGTCCATTTTAACAATTTTGAAATCGAGAGTTAATCTGTATTCCTATCGATTAATTTTTAACCTGTTAATTGAGACGGGTTCACGCGATAATTTATTCAGCAATCTACTATCTTTTTACGCTTTGTTCAATTGTATTAAAATTTTTACTAAAATCCAGGACCAACGTGAAATCGATATCATATCTTCATGGAACTTTTAAATAATTAAGGGTTGACTCGGCCAATAGATTAAAAAAACATGAATAAATTAACCTGAATTTCTAGCCGAATAAATTTGAAGTACAGCGTTGAGTTGACAAAAGGAACAACGGCTAGGGACAAAACGAAACAAGCGCGAAGCTGGCTGGCACGAATTCATAAAGATAGCATCCAGCACGGATGGACTTTATTAGCTTCTTTATGACGCACTTTGTGGCAATGAGCCGATCGTAAAAGCGTGCATTAGCACGAAGCTAAAGGTCTCGTGATTTATAATCTGCCTTTGCTTGATATCCGAGCGTAAGCGGACCGTATAGTGTCAATTATATTTTGGTAGTATATCGTGGCAAACTTACGGGTTGCAGAAGTTGGACGTGGCAGCCGCACTTGCCGATTTCTGAAACAGGAGAAGGAATTAATATCATTATCTCCCCGAAACGATTTATTACAAATGAATCATTCTACGTTAATTTGTCATATACAATTCAAGCACCTTCTTCTATTCATTTAACGCTATATTATAATATAATAATTTTCTTCTATTATTATGTTCCTAAGATAATATTTTAGATTATACTTTTAGGATTACTACTTTGCCGATCACTAACCGAACTACATAGAAATCAACACACAGAATCAAACGTCCATCGAGGATAATCATTTTGCTTCTGAAAACAATTGTGTATTTTGGTAAATACTAATAGTATATGACGATAGATAAGAATAGATAAAAATAGAGATGACAGGAATTTTTGTTCCTGAGCAACTTCATTACGAACCAAAAGCAATTTAGAAAATAGTACATATAAATAGTAACAATTTTATTTAATTTTGGCATAGCTTAATCCTCCGCGGTGACAACGTACGAGAAGTATATTTGCGTAAACGTTCTCCTATAATTTTCTTGTGCATCCCGATGCCATATCGTCGTTGTATAACCACATAGAACTCAAGTGCAACGGTACCAGGCAACGCGTAAACTTTCTACTTTACACTGTCCCCTTATTTTCTTCTGGAAAGCCCATACACCGTTCTACGATCGGATACACTTCGTATATCGATACTTTTACGCGTGTCTATATACCCTAACTTTTCTACGTCCATGACTTTTCGTCAATGGTTATAAATCGCCGGTAAATTGCTGCGGCTGAAATACGACGCACTTCCTTCGATGTCGAAACACGAAGCATTCGACCCATTGGCCTTTCACGATGCGATCGGAAGCGGCAAGATGACGCGAGGCCTTGTCTATGAATTTTAGACGCGCGGGTAAAAGCTTTTCTACGATGGCCAAGTGAATTTAAGAAAGTAAATATATTGCAACGTAGAGAAATAAACTTTCTATATTTCAAATGCTTCTGCTGTAAATTGAAATTGTTCAACCACCGAAGAAGCACGTGATAAAATTAACGTAAACGGCAGCATTGTTTCTTTCGAACGTTTAAAAATCCCGTTGCTTTATTCTCTGGAAAAATTTCTGCCGTACATTCCATCTGTCGAATAAATCACCGAAAGTGTGAAAGGCATGTAGAATCGTTGGCGGTATGATCCGTGAAAGGATGGCCAGTTATATAACTGTAAACACGAAAGAATGGCTGACAGTCAAACGTCGAACATGAAGTTTAGTTGAAAAAGCGGAGAAGGGTGATGGTTGCGCGCGGTTAAGATAGCCTCCATTGTCCCGACGGATTTTTTTTCCATGGGTCCGTCACTTGCATTTCAGTTACACACACGCACATGCACGCACACACACACACAGCCGCAAGATTTCAACAGAACTGCAGGACAGAGCAATTCAATAGAGGGAAATCAATTTCGTGCCTAGCAATTTGCTTTTCACCGCAGCGATCGCGTCGGGATAATACCGGCGATTCGGTGATTGTTTTGCGATAAGACAAACAACGCGCCAAACGACACCGAAAACCCTCACCTGGCTTCTTTTCAATATTTTATAACATCATCTCTCTGCTTTGTTCCGTTCGTTTGCGCGAACAAGCAATTTCGCATACCGTTTCAATTATTCCACCGTTTCCTTGTCATTCTACTCTCTCTCTCTCTCTCTCTTGCCTACACGTACGAAATTCGTGATTAACAATTGGAAACGCCTGTATAACCTCGATATTTCGGTGTTTCCCTTTTTATTTGATATTCGGCACTCGTTTTTATTTTATTAGTCTGAATATCCGAGCAGGACAACCACCTTGCAACGCAAAAGCAGGCAACGCAAATTCGATATTTAAGAACGGAGAATTTTGAGCAAAATTTATCACAAAATTTGGTGGTTTTCTGGGAAGCTCGTCGACCTTAGGATCACGCGACTGAAAACTACACTTTATCGCGGAGCAGCCGATTTTGTCAGAGCTGGAGCGCATTCGCATGCTGGATGCCTAGCGATAAATCCTGTCTTATCCAAAACGAAAAGTTTCCACTGGTAAATCTCATTTCGAAAACTGGCGCATTACCGTCAGAAAAAAATGTGACTTTTTTCCCCGCGGAAATCTACTTCAGACTCTCGAGTGAACGAGGGTCAAAGTGCACCGACAACGGTGCCGTTGTAAGTACAAATATCCTCGAGGACGAAGATCGTGGAATATCTGGTAGAAATCCGAGTAGAATCCAAAACGTATATATATCTCGACAATTTAAAAAATAAAACGGATATTTCTTTCTTCTTTTATCATACAATGAAATGGAAAAAGTAAAGGAAAGGGGATTTTAGACGATCGTTTATTGCGAATGATTGAGTTTCAAGTGATCGATACACGCGAATGGGCCGACCGCTTGAATTGGATCACGTTGCGTTGTATCGCGTTGCATTCTACTCTCGCTCATCTAATATATCTAATAAGAATTTTAGTTTGCTTTCGAAGATACTTTCCATCTTCGTAATACTTTCATTTTTGCAGAAGTAAAATGATGGAAATTCTTCGACTAATTAATCAACGCAGCCCAGGTTTGGAGAAATGGTACGAGCATAGACGAGGAAACGTGGTGCTATAGTACGATAGTGCATTATCGTGTAGCAAGTCGTGCTTTTGTCCGTCGAGAGATTTGGTTACAAGTACAATCGATCAGAGAGAGAGTCTATCTAATTGCTGTATGTCTCGTAACGCAGTGTTAATGACGTAGCACAATGATATTCGATTCAGGATGCGCGGCTATGAATCGCAACGGGTGATGTTGCTTGTTCACAGGAATCTATCAGCCCGGTCTGACGTTCTACGTAAACGGTATATTATAGCAGGGAGCATCGCGGGAATAACAATAGCCCCTCTTCCCTCGAAATGTTCCCGTGGAAAATTATTCTAACGCGGTTACACGCCAGACCGTGACAATATTCCGCACGATAAATTTCACAGCTTCGAGATGGAGTGCCTCTCTCTAGTTGGCTAACGATTCGCCAAACTTGCAATTAACGATATTTACTGTCGAGTACAGTTTTGTGGAGACCAGGGGGGAAAAAGCAACTTTCGATGAACAGAATGGACATTTTGCAAAGTAACAGTTGTAGCAAATTGGCAGAAAAGTAAAGTCTGATATAATACACTCTACGTTACAAAGGACTTACGATATTCGTCCCCGAACGCTGGTATTAAGTTGATTGAACATCTTTCGAGTAGTCAACTCGAAAGTCACGAACGTTTTCTTTGCGTTAGCCAGTTCCCGAGGCGAATCTGTTTTCTCCGAATAAGACAATTTTTCCCCAGAGATCGAGCACACGGAGCGTACAGATAATGGTGGCTGAGTCGAGGACGCTTCAATTACATCGAATGGTAGTTAAATTCCGTCGGATCAACAGACTTGGAGGCTGGCAGAACGCCATAGAAAGTTAATTCGTCCCGGCGCCGAATTAATTCCTGCGTATAAATATATGGCGCGACTCTAGGAATCCGTGGCCAGGCAGATTTTCCATTTTCAACGCGTCCTGTCCCGTTTCCTTCTCTCTCCTTTCTCTCGTTTCATTATGTAATCATTCTATTATTCCCTCGTCGATGCCAAGCCCAAATTACTAAATTTTCAGAAAATCTTGCAAGTCTTAAACAAGAGCAAAAGTTTCGTAATCAAAGACTATCTCGAGGAGCTCTCTCCAAATTACCGGAACAACTTCTCGCAAACTTTACGTATAAGATTTACATCGTTTATCGTTACGTATTTCGATAATAAATCGCATTAAACAAGTTCGTTTCATTAAGTCGAATGGAAATCGCGTACAACCTCGTTTCCATTTTTCTTCCGGGAAGATCTGTTGACGTAGGAAGGAAAAAATGAAGGGAGCAGAGGTCGAAGGAAGACGAGGAAACCGAACACGATATATCGTGCAAGATGATCCGATGAGAGAGAATTTACACTTAACCAATGCTCGTCTACTCTATCAAGTCTTTAATCACCCATCATGTAACGTTGTGCCATCTAAACCGTAACTCCAGACGTGCTAACAATTACGGAGTCTACTAACTGCTAACGAATCTGTCTGCCCATACGTGTGTGTTCCGTGAACATAGGACCTTCCAGACCACCAGGATTTTACCTTGGAGCTTGTTAAACAAATACCTTGCGCAGAACAATCGCAACAAAATTCTACTCGGATTACGCGTATCCAATTTCCTTTGTTCTATCTTAGTTCCCTTGTCCAATACCTTCGTATAAATCAAATTATGATGATCATTATCTTGTTCGTCGTTCGGTTCGGTTAGTCAAGTAATTATAAACAATATCCATTGTTTGGACGCACGCTTATGCAGAAAGTTCATTAAACCTACATGAATTACGCTCTAGCGATGAAAAGAATATTAGGCAAATCCTTGGAATTCCCTTTCATAATCACGATGATGAAACAAACATAATTGTTAATGTAAAGTCAGTAAAGAAATCGCAAATTAAATGTTAAGGCAAAATTGATCCTCCGTAGGTTGAAACTACTCGAACTTCAACTAAATAACATTTTAGAGATATTAGTAATTTTTCGATAAAACTAAGGCCAACAGTAAGGTTGAAGTTATTCTTTCGTTATACTTTTAGATCCATGTCGATACGACTTTCGATTCTCGAGATATTGTCCACCAAAGTGCACCGTAATTTTTAAGACTTTACTCTTCTATCCTCGTGGCATATACTCGGGCGCGTCTCTTCTGATCTATCCCACGCTTGTCACAAGTGCAATGGTCAGTGACAAATGTTGAGTCAGCGTTTTTTTCCTGTTACTACTACTACGCGATGTACGCATTTCCAGGAGACAATGTAAGTCACGACACTCCGTGACTTCGTTCACTATTTCGCGCGTACATTGGAACGTCATGCTTGCAAGTTTTATATCCTGGAAACTAATTGAGATATCGACTCGAATGAAATTGCGTTATCAGAGGTATACTTTCTATTATGTACCGAGAAGACTATTGCTACAAGTTTTAAATTGCTTTGAATCGTATAATTTTTGCTCTTTTTAATTTTAATTGTTAACTTTGATACGTTTAAAGATCACTCTTACTCTATCATATTATTATTCTTGCATTGAAACAATGTCCGAATCAAGAAGTTTCGTAATTAGTGACTTTTTCGAGAATCTCTTTTGAAATATCTGTATCTTTGCCAAATAAACGAACGTATAACAAACGTATTAAGAAGCTTGACCTGTTTCCGATCGTCCTCGTCACAAATGTTTCCGCGTAAGTACACTCGTTCGATACGAAACCTATTTAACGAGAAAACTTCGATAGATACTTTCGGTACGCAAGGTAACAAATAACAACGATCTCGATAGCCAACGAAGCAACGTTGATGAAACACCAAGATAATTCTCGGAAAGAGTGCTTTAACCCAGGCGAGCGGACGAGTAAGAAGGAGAACCGCAAAAGAAACCCTCGAACGCAGCCGTTCCCCTCGATCACCTGCCACGGGCACTCGACATCAAAGAAATCAACCTTCGTATAAGCGTGCCAGCCGGGGCGCTGTGCAAAAGCCAGGTAGCTCGGCAACAACAGCCAGAAGCAGACAGAGCAAGAGAGAGAATCAGGCCGTGGAAATCGGGAAAAAAGAAGAATGCATTTGTGTGCGAGGTGCTCGCACAACGGCTAATTACGGATCACCCGCGGCGCGAGACCGTGTATAAATTCTAACGTGAGCGTGGCAAGGACGAGGATGACGCCTCTCACGGTGGTAAAACCGCGTATTAAAATTCCGGACGCCTGCTGAAATACTGATCTGCGTCGAGGGTGCTACCACAAAGGTACATGTTAGATAGGTGGGCGGCGAGGTGCAGAGTGGGAGGGTGTTGGCTCGGTAGGAAGCGAAAAAGAGAGAAGGAGAGGTAACATACAAGACGAGGTAAGAGGGGTTTTGCAGAAAGAGGGTGCTGAAGGTGGTGAGATGCACCGCTGGTACTGCCAGCCCGTACCCCGAGGGATTAATCACGGGGCATTATGGCGGTGTTGGCTCAAAAGCGGCCAAGGAACGAGCAGGGCTGAATCATAACTCAACCTCCTCGATCTCCGACCATATCTGCTAGGACTCGCATTAATAAGGGCATAAACGCTGTATAATTTCAAAGTAGGTACTGTCGACAGTCAAAGAGCCACCCTTCTCTTCGTTCATTTCTACCCTCTTCTTCCCATTGCCCTCCACCTTCCATCTAAACCGAAACCTGTACCGCACCGGCTTCTCAACAAACGAGAATTCTCAACATTCGCCGCTTCTTCGCCGAGCAACATCGAAACTATGACGCTCAAGGTTATAGGGTGTATTGCGGATTCGCCTTAAGCTCTTTCTCCCCGTAGTTTTCCGAGAGGAACCTCCGCTATTGCCTCGGCGCACGAATTATGAAATATTTCGAAAACGTGAACGTTAAACCGCGAATATCATTTTCCACTCTGCCAACGAATCTGTTACGCCACGAGGCTTACTATAGGCCGTATTCCTAACCGTCGCTCACGGTACTACAGTGTCGCAGACAGATCGTTTTATCCGCCCGACGGAAAATATACAATGCAGCGCGCATAATTGTCACCAAGCAGCGAGTTCCAGAAACATCGATTTCGGTCCGTTATTTTATCCACACAAAGGTGGCATATGTGATCATAGGCGCGAACGGTGGCGTGGCCCGAGCGTAGTGGGAAAGATCGAAGGGCAATCAGTCTCATTTGAAGATTCTAACAGCATACATCGAGAGGTCTGACGAATAAAATTAAAGTCGCTAAGTCTAACGAATATATCGAGAGATATCAGAAAGTCGGGTCGAATTTCTGTAACACATTAACTGTATTTATCGCTAAGTAATTTGTTTATTATTATATCGTTTTTATTATTATATTAATTATTGTTAAATATACAAGTTTATATTAACTCTGTTAACACAGTGTTAAATTCATTGAACTACCTCTGTTATCTTAAGCGAAACAGGGGAACGACTAATTCGCGGCGTCGATTATACGAATCGTAGCGAGAATTTACGCCTCTCGCTGACGCGTTTTCCTCGCGATCGTGTCTCTCCGCGAACAGTCGTAACAGAATCCAATGAATCTTTCCGGATAATCTCTGACTTTTTGACAGCAACTTCTTATCTTGCTTAACAATAGGGCGATTGGTTTATCCCAATTACTAATTTTAAGGATTCAGTTTGCTGCTTAGCTCTGTAACCGAACGAAACAATATTGATGTTCAACGAAAAAGATTATCGCAGCTTTTCAATTTTGGTAATCTTCTTCCGATTGTTTAAATGAAAATTTAATATCGATAAAAACGATAAAAAATAGCGAGCAGCGATGAGTCAGACTGTTACCGAGTCGGATTTCGTATTATGCTCGGTATTATTGTTGGCTTAGTATTGTAATCCACGTTAACTTAACCATATTAAATTAGTTTCGAATTAATTTAAAGTGAAATTTATGCATCCCCTATTTTCTAGCGTGGCGAAAGCCTTGCCGCTTGCCCGTCTACACGCCTGTTGCTGCTTCCATCGAGCAACGTTTGCTCCCAAATAATTGATACACGCGCACGGTCTAATATAAAATTATAATTGAATTTTCAGCTTTGTCTGAATTAATTAACAGCAAAAACTTCGGTTTTATGACCAAGTTAAACATTCATCGACTGATAACCGTGGACACTGCCAGGCAACCGCCACCCATTGCTCGCTAATTAAGCGCAAAGTTGAAACTCTATCCTATAGTACACCGTAATCAGATTATGAATTTGGTCCTGAATGCAACGTTACATGGTTGCTGCGAGAAAATTGATAAGACAATGCTTTGTCCACCGTACCGGTTTCGGTATCGTTTTAGCTGTAAATAGGCGAAAAATTGATTTAATAAATAATCTTGTTGCTATCCGCGTACAAAGCCGTAATTAGCTAAATACGGTTCATCAAGTCGATCTTTCACGAAACTCAATCGTCGTCGTCGTTTCTCGTGGCAAACAGCCGATTCATTGGGACACAGCGTCGTGTCGCTACGAAAGCCCAGAGGAGACGTACAAAGTTTTGACAAATAAAGTCAATTTCGCCTGATAACGCAGAAACGTAATGAATTGTCGTGACGAGACATCGTAGAGGAAGTCGAATGCACCTTAAATTTGACGAGATCAAGGATAGGCCATGGATCTGGAACCTGTTGTATGCAACAAACAAAGTTGAACAATAATTCAATCTTGCCAATCTCCGTTTGAATCCCTTCGTTTCTCGTCGTTCTCTCTTATTATCTCGACTAGCGACTCCTTTCAACCTGGAAACTGCACTTACGATACGTGAGTGTTCGAGTCAGCGTAACGCCGCTGTATACACCTATAACGGAAACTACTGGAATTCTGGCGCAAATGCACAATAGGAAAGCTCATATTGCATACAGGCTCGTACACAAGGCACAAGGCATCGGTGGAGAGAGAGAGAGAGAGAGTTTGGTAATTTAAGTGAAATCCAGAATCTCATTTCATCGACCCCTCTAATATCGCAAAAAGCCATTGACACTACTGCAAGCGCCGCGCGCTCTCCACGATTCTCGATAAAATTTCATTTCGCCGATCTTGCGATTGACATTCTTCAACGAACGGCACCATTTTTTAATAACGCGATACCGGCTGACAGTCACGACTGTAATTTTAGTTATATCGAAAGGTGGCTTTTCAAAAGAGGCAGATAAAGTTCTCAAAGGGACAGAAAAATATTTTCTGTAAAGATAGATGAATCGATTGCGTAAACTGATTTAGTAGTGGTTCACGGTGGTGATTCGATTCGTTATCAATCCTTTGATACGAGAAGTAAAGAAAACCATTGATACTTTAGTTGGAATTTGCGAAATTGAAATGTCCGCTTGTTTATAAGAATTATGTCTTTTTAATTTTTATCTAAATTCTTAGAAATTGCATGCAGGCGCGTTCGATATTGGAAAGTGAATAACAAATACCATTTTTCCACCGAAAAATTTTTCGATATAATCAATCAGCTGACTGTTGAATCGTTGAACTCTTATCGATGGTTACCCAAAAGTAGTTACAACTCGCAAACGCGTGTATTAATTTCTGCGAACCAGCATGAAAATTTCAATGATAGTACCTGCATTCTGCCAAAATGGCCATTAGTGATCCATCGGGCGTATCAGCATATGTAATCGCTAATTAAAATGAGCCACAAAGAGAATTTCATACATAGCCAACCACGCGATACCGTATCGGATAGCCTTGTCGTTACACTTCCAAAACCACTCTAGTCTAACCCTTAAACTGATTTCCAAACGAATCCAAAAAAATTTTCCCAACAAACATAAAAAAAAGAAGAACGAATCCAAAGGATCGAAACGAAACAGAATTTCAACGAAAATTCCTTATGACCATGGTGTTCCGTATCAGAGCGCTCATTAACGCACTTACTGTTCCGCGTATCTGTAACAAGGGTGGTCGATCGAAGCTGCAAGGCGGAAGGGAAATCAGGTTTCGGGTATCACAGATCGGCCGATCGTCGTGTAAAAACTTGTAAACCAGCCGTGGCACAAGCTTAGTATCCGTGTGTGCAAATAGCTACAGATAAACGCCAACACGAGCATACAACTCTCGGTAAGGGAGACTAGGAAGAAGAACGAGAGAGAGAGAGAGAGAGAGAAGAAGGAAGGCGAATGGAAGAAAAGGTATCTAAAGGGTGAAGGGACGCTTGCGCGTACGAGCCTTAGGCTTAATCGAGGCTCAGATGCAGAGGGTTTCTTCTTATCGGGCGAGAAATATATTGGGTTCCGGTTCGCGTTACGTACGATCTGAAATCTCATATAGTAGGCGTGTTCGCGTAATTAAGCCGCAAGAGATTTGCATACGATCCGACAGATACACCGCCGTACAAACCGGCGCCGCGAAGAAGAAACCTTCCGCGGATGAGCCAGTTTTACTGCCTCAACCAGACGGCTGTTAAACACTTTTTCGCCAACCGTCCATTCCGTAAAAATTCTTCGGTTTTAATGCAGTTTCGTCTGCCCTCGCTCGTAATTAACGTGGAAACGTCGCCTGGGACAATATGAAGCGTTTAATTGCACAATTATAATTCTAAGGAGCTTCGAGGACAGATGCACCGGTGCCGCGCTCTCTAAAGTAAAAAATAATCCCTATTGTGCAGAATAATTAGTATTTCCCATTTTCCTACTACGTTTCCGCGCCACTGTGCGTGACTGCGAGTGTCTTCGATGTTACTCTGAAAGTTTATTATCTCAAAAATGTTACTCTCTGCTATATATTGTTTATTCCTACCTTGTTTTTAACGAGATAATCCCAACGTTGTATACAGAAATTGTTATTTTAAGCGATTGCTATCCGTTCCAACTAATTCACCGTGATATTCGTCGGCGTGTACTACAAACGCTAACAAGGAATATTCAATGATCGATAAAGAAAGTCCCTAAAGAGATTGAAAGTATTGTGATATTGTGGAAACATGATCCCGAATACACGAGTAAACGACGTGGATCATTTTGGACGCCACGTTTCCATACATACGGTGGTTCCATTAAATCAAATATAAGCTGAAATCAACCACGTTACCACATTAATTGGGCTGCAATTTGGGATGGGTCCCCGAGCGCGAATGATTAGGATGATTCACGAAACAGGCTCCATCCCCTGACTCCGTGACAGGGTCTGAATCGATTTAGGTCTAAATAAAATTTAGCAGAAAAGCTACGACATCTGCCGCGTCCATTAGATCATGATATCAGGTAATCATTAGTGGACCAACGTGTAGAATATACTACCTCGTTAGTGCGATCCAGTGTACATACATACGTATGTGCACACAGCCAGTGCATATACATGGCCAGAGCCATTTACAAACGCAGTCGTCGCACTGCACCATTCCTCCGAGCGATAAACTTTCTTAATTTATACTTGTCGATACCGTTGACCGGTTAAATCGTTTGGGGAATAGGTTCACAAAAATAAAAACGAGAAAGGAGAAAGGGGTTAGACGATTTCCAATTATTCTTATAACCTTTTATAAAAGATATTTATTTCGACTACTCGGTTGTCCTCTTTGTGTTTCAACTTTTGTCAGATCGAAACGGAACGAAATCACCGGGGAACGATTCCAACGTTCCTGAGAATTTCATAAATCTGAACTATAACAGTCGACAAAAATACGTACTCTCGTGGAACATATTGTTTTATGGAATTGGTCTCTTATAGTAGGGAAAATATTCTTTGATTCTACTTTTTGTTAAAGAAGGATATTTTTTCGCTACTTGGTGAATTTACCCTGGCTTTGGCTCCTTTTTGAAAATACATTTTTCATACTGATACGATAGTTCCATTTTCTCTGCGCGTTGTATAAGTGTAGGAATATCGCGTGCGTTCTATTATTTCATCGAATATAATCTGAACTATCACGACAGAGAAGCGTAATCCTATCGGTTGTCATTTTTGCAAACGTAATACATATATATTACGTTATATACGTATAACAGTGATATTAAATGTATTAAATATTCTATGTAATACGCAAATAGAATTACCAGAGCTGCAACTCTTGAGCGGAAAGCTTCATTTTTGAAAATAGAAGTAAATTTCCTAATTAAAAGTTTCGTTTCTATTATTTCGAGTCCTTAAATTTAAAAAGAGAATGTGCGCATGTGCCAACGGTGATTAGATCGACTAATGCAGTGTTTGAGTTAATTAATTTTTGCTTAGTTAGTTTAGAAAAATTGTCCAGAAAAACTTTCTCCTCTATTTTACTATAAACTAGGGGAACAGAGTTGTTCGATTAAACAAAACAAAAAAGAGAAAATATCGAATCGCGTTCCCCCGAGGTAACTAAAATTAAATTCGACAAAAATATTTTTCGTACCTATAACCTCTTTCCGGCATCGAACCGTTTTCTTTTTTCTCTTTTTTTTTCGCCAAGCGAGCGAGCGAGCGAGTCACTTCGTTTTATAGCGCGATATCTTTCGAAGAAAAATGTTGGAGCAACACAGGAAGACACAGTTCTAAGCAAGAATTTTTCTCGACGTTCTAATTTTACGCGAGAAAAAACAAATAACCATGTTCGCCGATGCGTAGTTTGTTATTCTGTTTCCCGCAATGTTGCGTCACGAAAATGCAAATATTGTTATACCATGAAGTTTAAACACTACTACCCCAAATAGACAGAGCACTCATTGGAGGGTTAGCTGGTTGAACGCTGGAAGAAGATAAATGCACGTCTCGCATGTACATATGTAGTTTGAGCTAGTACGTTACAACAGCAGAGAGAGAGAGAGAGAGAGAGAGAGAGAGATTGCCATCTGAGAAAAAACTCAATTTGATAAAACGCAGATAAGACCTTCGCGCCTTCTAATTAAGATAGACTGATTAATTGGACGAACGTTTATCTCGTCGATGCAGAAATGATGAAAGAAATAACGGATTCCGCTGTTTCGATCATTAGCGAACTTTTCCGCGAATACTTTTCGATACTTTTTCATATATCACATATGGCATGCAAGATAAATGGAGAGTTATAAAATGAAATTTTACAAAATTCCTACGTGACGAGTTCCATTGTTTTATATGTAGGTGCCGAAAATTCGCGTAGCTCGTCGAACGATATGATAGAATAGTAGCAATTCCAAAAAATGTTCTTCAAGAAAAGCATTTAGTATCAGTTATAATATATTTGCCATCACTCCGCTGCACGCCAGGATTTTTAATCTCGCAAATCTATCGTACGCGAGGAACAAAGTATTTTTGCAAACAATAAACGCATCCCGTAAATGTGCCCGTGTGCACACGTTGCGCTGATATTCAGTTTACCGTGTGAACGAATATTTTTCATTTTATACATCAAAGTGCACTTTTGCGCTCGCCAGAGAACTATACGCATTTCCAAATGCAATTAATGGGAAGAACATTCAGCCCGAAAATAGTTGCAAATTTTCTAAACATTCGCCCCTCTTTAAAAATAAAATGGACAAAAAGCTTTTCAATGCGATAATGCCGAATCATGTGTAAAAATAGGAAAATTTTGTTCTTTCTTTTTTTAAAAGCATATTTTTTTTGCTTTTTTGTTTTTTTTTTTTTTGTATACTATCAATCATGTGGAAACTGGGTTGCATTTTCTTCATATATTTCAAAAGTAAATGTAAAAAGTCCTATGTCTGTATTCCCAAAATTGACGATGTTATAATCATTCGATCAAAGCGAGAATTAACGGCTGATTGGTATACAGTTTTTTGGTAAAAAACAAAGAAGAAAAGTTAAAAAAGGCCCAGGAAACAGGTTTTGCAATGGAATAGCCATCTTCGCCACCGTGAAGACATAACATCGAAATTGAGCAGGATATTTCGCTTCTCCGTGGAACAGTTTGGCGAGCCTCAAAGATAATCGAGCAAGTTAAACTCTTGCGAATTCAACTTGAAGGCTGTAACCAAAGTTGGTGCTATCGCCTAGCGACTCTAATCGAATTGGCACCCGGGCAAAAGTTCAGCGAGAACTACGCAACTTTCGACCCATGCCACACACATTTGGAAACAGAAATTCATATCGGACCTTTTTCGCGGGGCTCCATCTGATTTTTACCAAGTCACGAACTAACCTTTGAACTCCGACGTCGCTCCGATTTTCAACCTTTTTATAACAACCGTGATTTTATCCCCCACGTTTCTATTTCTATTTAAACCTGTCTTTTCATCGTTTCACGTTAACGTTAGAAAAACTAGCTGAATCGTTTTCATCCGCGAGCGAATTCATAAAAGTCGTTATTTCCTAACATTAATATCAATATTGTGTATTTGCAAATTTATTTCTTCAAAAGCAGAAATCTTCTCGTCTTTGCTTAAAATAGTAGATATTATTAGATCAATAAGCCTTTATTGTCTCCATGGTTAAACATTATCCTAAATACATATGTATGTGTATAGTTGGTGAAATCGTGAAGCGAAATACGGGTCCGCCTAACTTCACACCCCAACTATCTGCTTAATAATCTAAAATCTAAGAGCTTGACCCCTCTGATAATTTCCTTGCCACGCTGGGCGAGGTCAGATCGTAATCTAATAAACGTACCGCGATACCGAGGTCGGTACTTCTCGTAATTATCAAACGCGACACAATACCACGACCATTGTCGAATACACAATTTCCTTCGAAATGTATTACACCTGCTCGATGAACTTTATACACGTAGTATCGTTTCGTATCGTTCCTTGTTATTTTATTGCCGAATATCGTGTGCAGGTGAAGGAAATACTTGGAGAAAATTATGGAAAATTTTCTAATACTAATAAAATGATTAATTGCAAATAGATTATTGTTATTATCGGTATTATCTGAGTTCCTTTACGTAATTTATCTAATATTGTTTTACATAACACATTTAACTAACGATGGAACAAGTAATGCGTGCAATACGTGTGATTTATGCTGGTATGGTAAAAAATTCATAGGAAGGTTTTATTGTCAGTGAAAACTAACTAGTCAACTTCTAACCGACACTGGTGCAAAATCCAAGAAAACCAGACGAATATATCTAAGTTCTCCAATTAAATGGTGCAACGAAGTATGTTTTCAAAAATGGAGTGTACTCGGTGCTCGAGGGTTGTAGCATGGTGACAAAAAATAATAAAGATAATAGAACAATAACTGTGTGCTGTTTGATGGGTAAAAGCCTGGGCGAGAAAGAACCACGAGAGAAAGCTCTATAAAACTATCTTCTGACGATTAAACTCGATTCGACCGATAATTTCCTCTTCAAAGCCCACTCGAGTTCATGTCTAAAGCCGGCCACAAAGCAGCCACACGGCCGCGTCATTATATTTTTCGCAATTATCCGTAGGATGGGCACTCGGTCGACTCGTTGAAAATAAAAGAGAAAAAATGAGAGAAGAGAGAGGAAGAAAGAGAGGGAGAGAGAGAGAGAAAGAGAGAAGGAGAGAGAAAAAATGGAGAAGAACGAAGAAAATAAAACGACCACCGCTTCGGTCGCTTCATCAGTTCGTTAAAAAGTTGCGGGGCCGGCGTTTGGCGGTGATTTCTCGTGTGACGTCGCTTTTCCGCGCCAGCTTCTCATCCCGTGCAATAACAACCGGTGTCCCTGCCATTTAAAGCCCGGGAAATGAACGAATACCTGCATTGGATGGTAACAGAATTCATGACCACTTTTTCGGAATAAATTTTTCGCGTGCAATATCCGCATTTCGTAAGATATTCTACTGATTTTAAAAGGTATCGGACGATAAAGTATTTCCAGTTTCTTTACTCTACGTTCATTATTGGGCAAAACAATCTTCAAATTTATGTTAATTTCTTTATCTCCATAAAATATCTATTTTACCGTGAACGATAAAATGTTGCGTTCGAACAAGATTGTTGCAGTCCCTTCGATTCTTTTTAATTACCACGAGCTACCCGTAGCGGGGCAAGATGAACACTAAATACAATACACGATATTTGAACAAATTCGAGCAAACATTTACAAATTGTGAAGCTCACTATCATCCGCAAACAGATCGTTTCAGAGAAAAAATAAATAATCTGGAAAAATATTTCCCAATACCGTACGCAATTGTATTTAATTCTCCCTTTGGAAAACAGTCGAATTACTCGATCATTCGCAGGAAAAAATGGTACGTTTTCCGAGCGGTGTTATTCGCTCACCACTTTTCACCTGGTGCAATAGCGCCGTTTTCCTACCGGATTCTCATTTTGCGCATCAACAATACACGCAAACAGGCCGATGTATTTCTGCATGGGCCGTTCGATGCGGTTTCGCCAAATCGACATGGGGTTGTTCCTATGCGGCATGACCTTCTCTATTTATTTCGCCGTTATCCACCAACGCCATTGTCCCCCGGGGGCGGAAAACGCAAAAATGTATTTTTCGAGAACGATTCGCGGTAATCGGAAGTCATCACTGACTCTCGCGAAAAAGGTCGCTTTTAAACGTTATTCTCTTTTCCATGAATCGCTGCACTTTGCCACACACGCGGCTGCATCATCCAGCTGAATTATTGGCGAGCATGGCGTTCGACGGTCCGCACTGTAAACGCCGCCGTTGCATTTTTCACCGTTCATAACGTGCCCGTAAACAGATTAAATGTTAAAATTCTCCGCCTTCATTATCTTTCAGGTTGTGTATCGTCGGGCGTTTTACACGAGATCAGCGCCGATCCGAGATCCAACAGGATAGATCGCTTTTGTTGCTCGTTCATTGCTCGAAAAAAAGTACCGAGAATTCTCAATGAATACTAAAGTACAGTGAAAAGATTATAGCGGAGTATCGTGGAAGTGATTACCAGCGTTAAAGCGTGTCTCGACTTTATAAAGAGCGAATGTGCACATGCAAAAGGAAATAGCTGAAGCAGTTGAAACGAGAGAAAGGCATTGAGAATGAGAGAAATTACAAAGAAGAAAGTTGAAAGAGAGTTTCTAGAGAAGTGAGAGTGTGAGTTTTAAGCAGCAGTATGCCTCTGGCTAATTCGAATTTAACAAGAGTTACGATATAGCAGCTATCAGTGTATCGTTTTGATTAACTGTATGTCCGGTCGTTTTATTCCACAGCTAGAAACCTATCGAGAATTGCTAGAGACATTCAATATTTTGAATGCAAGCAAACGCGGCAGATTTTCGAACCGTCGCTACTACGCGAAGAAAACCGCAGAGAAATATTTTTCCCGTCGAGTGCGCGAATTACGAGGCGCGAATGAAACAAAAACGGTAGTAAAGGAAAGAGGAAGGAAGAAAAAGGTACAACCGGAAAGGTCAGCCAAGATTGGAATAATTTCGAGCACGTGGGTCGAGCAGACTGACTGAAAGCCGTTTTATCGCCAAAGGGCTAGAAAAACGAGAAATCAGGAAAAAGAATATGTACTTCCTAGCAAGGGTGTGCATAAACTTTACAGTCAGCCTGTAAAACACGGCCTGTCTGCGTCGGTGGCAGTTTATTTTCATCAAAATCGCGACAGAATGTTTAAAGTGTAGGTATTTTGAATTTCTTATTTTGAAATAGAGAAGAATTGTTCGCGTATCGCGTAGGATTGGACTAGAACGCTTATGATTAAAACATCCTGTTCGCGATGCAAAGCGACCTGCTTGACTTGAGAATTCCTGATGCACTGTAAACGAAGGAATTTTTATAGCTGTTCTAGTCGAAGGGGAAACTACCGTCTAACGAGAAAAGTAGTGAGTCTCGGGTGGAAAGTTTCCCCGATACGGGCGACCAGATTTTTCCGCGATTTCGTCAACAATCTTATCGGCGAGGATAAACACCGGGAACGGTGCATATCTAATGGAAGAGAAATAACGCGGAGAGTAGCGCGTTTCGTGACAACTCACTTAAGGCTGTTTGACTCGATGAATCAATGTTTCAGATGTAGCGTGTAACTGATAAATTCATCGCTTTTGATTCGTTATATTCGATATAAGATCAAACGGAAGTGAACAATGAAGAGCAAAGGAGGAGACTTGATATTTAGATTCTAATTGTTTGTAATTTACATATTTGGAAATGTTTGCAGTTTTAATTTTGAATGAATTTGGACGAGCGAATTCGGATCCTTAAAATTCGAGTTCTTCAAATTCTACCCGATAAGAAATTGTTTTCAATATAATAACCGGCTCGGTTACCGAATTCTACCCTTAATTAAGGGTTAATAGTTTACGTAAGCACATGATGATTAATGGATCCCTTCTTACGGCGTAACGTTTAATAACGAGCAACGTGTACATCATTAAACTAGCAGATTAAATGTAGAAAGTTCAGAAAGCTTTCATCGTCGGGGCAAACCTTTCGCAACGAGTTGCAGGTAAAGCGAACAACATGGAACAAGGAACGATACGGAGTCGCGGAATAATTGCAAAGACGTGCATTAACCGATATACGATATACATCCTCCTGGTAAAAGGGAAACTTTTGCGTACCTGTAATCATCATGATGCCAGAGGGTTAATACACGTTTAAACGTAGAGGCGACGCATAATAGCAAGGTTGCTCTCTAATTTGCGTGAACTTTACGCGCCGCGCGAAGCTACTTTGTTTACTTAATGTCCAACTTTATTCCATCAATTTAGGGCAAGTTTGGAGAAGTCCTGTTAAATTTGCATGTTTCTAGTCGAAGTCAGGAACATCTATCCCGGCTGTAACATCAATCATCATCCCAGCGTCTTTGTACATGTTGTGTAGTAGTTAATAAACTCAAAATATCGAGTGTTGTTTAAAACACGCCTTTATCGCGAGAAACTGATTAAGTTTCTGACAAATTTCCCCGTTGAAATTTTCTTAAAACGAGTTGTTACATCGTTATTGCGTTATCGAAAAATTACAATCAAAGAACTGGGTAGAAAAATTGTACGAGCGCATCTTTCTCAAAGAACTCTTTCAATAAATCAAATTGACCAGCTGCACTTCCTGTAGATTATTCGGACGTAAGAAAAATGAAAAAAAAAAAAAGGAATTTCACTTCAGTCTAATTAATCGAGAGACGTAGCTCGAATTCTAGGATAAAATCGATAAGGTGTTACTTTTATCTCTTGCAGGTTTTTCAGTGGAATATATCAATGGATTACGGACACCAATCCCGAGCGTCTGATGGTCACCATTCGGGAAAGAAAGCCAGTCATTGCAAAGAATAGTGAACGTCTCTCACGATAATATATGTCCCCATATCAGCCCGGAAACCACGATGCATTCTCCAGCCGTCATTCAGAAGTTTTCAATCACTCGACATGCAATCCGAGTCTTTGATCCACCGAATTTTTACACGTTCGTCGTGATAACGAGACGCTTAACTTTTGACTCGTGGAGAATATTGTTGATCCGACCCTCGTATTTCTTCTCTTAATCTCGCTATTTTCTTACCTTGTAATATATAAAATGTCCGGATGAAAGTTGTTCGTTGTATCGCCAAGTAGGTATGTAGCAAAAGTAAATTGTTTCCAACAAAACGATATTTTCTTTAATGAACTTACAGTAATGAAAAATAAGAGCGTATTTCTTTCCACCAAACAAGACGGACGTTTAATACGTTACAGCTTGATGTATCTCTTGTACCTCTAAGACGAAGTAATTACAGTAAATTAAGAAAAAGTAGTCATCTAGCGACAACGGAGCAGATGCATGGAGCTAAAATCGAGCAGCAATCGCGAACCAACGAAACTCGCGAATCGACGGCGATTAAACGAAATGATCGGTCTGTTCGATAGGAATGGGGAAGGGGAGAGCTTTGAATCCGGAAGCCGGCAGGGATCGAACACGATGTTTCTGTTGAATGCAGGGGTTGACGTAGACATAATCGAACGGGTGCGAAGAACGTCATACGCACTTCGTGTTCACGCGGACGACGTGACCGGATTGCTGGCTCGACCGATTTGAAAGAATTGCGAGTCCATCCACGTAACATAAAATATAGTAAATCGGGCAGAGAGTAATGCCTGGCTCGTAAATAACATGACATATGTTCGTAGGAGGCACGGCTGGCATGCACGCGGTAAATCTCCCTCCCAAACGATCGATATAATGGCGGCCGATTGCAACGTTACGCGCGTGCACCGATCGATCGAACCGGACCGGGTTTAGCCGTGTTACTTCAAAAACTTTCACAGACTTGAAAGCTGCCAAGGGCCCGACCTGCACCGATCAACGTCAAGTTTCCAGGACGTTTCGCGGCAAAACACGGCTTCCGCCGTCCTCACCGCCTTCAGATACCGCCATTGTTACCGGTGGTTACTTACGAACAAGAAGAATACCTACGTGCCCCTTATTTAAACTTCTCTCCTCATGTGGAAAACAATATCCAAGCGCGTAATGGCATCTGGATGTCCATATCGTTTTTAGCATGGATTGTTTCTCACGACAGAAATATTAGTGTTAAAACTTTCACAGCGAGAATTGACAAGGAATAGATGCAGACAAGGGGTTGTTGTATTATCCTAAGAATAATAAGAAATTCAGAAATTACGATATGCGTTACTTTACTATCTGTTACTCTATCTTTCTTATTCAGTGAAACCAAAATTAGTTCTGAAGCGTGATAATCTTTTAATGGAACTGGATTATTCGTGGTTTGAGAAGAAAAAGGGAATACTTTTCTGTTAATTGTTAAGCACTGGAAAAATTGTCAACGCAAATAGGCTGGTTAACATATTCTGTTATTATCAGCCAAGCCAATAGATCGACTTATGCAGAAGCTTCTACGCAGCTTCAGTAACGTTGTAAACAACTTTGCCGCAAGTTTCTCACCACACGATGAATCAATTCAACCATTGAGAGATCAAAGCCAAGTTCGCAGAAAGCTAATGTTCGCCGATTAACTCGATCATTGAACACGTCTCGGCAAACAATCCTCTGTCATGGACAATAGTTTGCAACTTTATATGAACAGTTCGATAAACATTTTTACATACCCTTGATTTGATAAAAACGATATTACAAGAAAAATACTACAAATATCTTCGATCTCGTTCATAAAATATCTAATCTTCCAACACTTTATAGTATGTTGCGCGTGCCCCCCCCCACACACACACACATAACAATACAGTTACTGCAATGTTTCCATAAAATGCATTCGAGGGTGGAATTAATCCAGGAAAGACAAGAGAAACGATTACGTAGATCCGGAGAAAACCGCGCGGAGGTAACCGGAAGCACATGGGCAAGCCATGACGCGACGACCATCGCTGAGAGCATGGCGTTCGTATGCAGAAAAATGCAAATTCCCTCGTCGTTCAGGATTATATACTCGCCGGCTAAGTGTCTAAGAGGAAAATAGAGGAGATCAAGCCCACTACGGAAGCGATACAATCGCTTCCACGGTGATTCAGCCGGAGCTTATTTAATTTTACGTCTTGCCTGTAGCCGGCCATCACGCGAGATTCGGCCGAGATGCGGGGCTTTGATTTGACGGGAGATTGATTAAAACTGATTGCTCAATTACTTCCAATGAAATTTGTTTTCGAGTCGCAGATTTTCCACCATCTTGACCTCTTACCATTGCGCGAGTTTATTAAATTCGTTAAGGAGAGAAATTAAAAATTCGCTTACACGGTTACGCCCGGAAGAGTTTTAACGAGCTGAAACATACGACCGCTTCGTTAGGCCGGCGTAAAGAGGAAACTGGCACGCGATAGTTTCGTTTACCTGCAATAATCGAAATGAACTTGCCAATTTTAATGGAATAATTTTAACAAAGTAATATAACGACTCCTTAATTTAGAAAGAAAAAAAAATGATGTATTTCTAGTTCCTGCCGCAAGAAATTATCTAAAAGAAAAAAAAGGAGAAAGAAAATCAAAAACATACGATTGCCATTTTATTCGTGCATTCACATTCAAACCTATAAAAAGAAAACCTATAAAAGGAAGAAATATAAATCTTCAATATCTCGCTATACCATACAAGGAATTTCAATTCTATTCCGTGGTCTCTGTCGACAAATAACCTATGGGACAAATGACCAACGAGTCATTACTATTTATTCTCCTATTTCACACTCCGATCGAAGTAGAAGGAAAAAAAGGAATCGTCTTGCTTTATCGGAAGCAAAGCGTCGCGCCGTGCTTAACGCGAAAATGAAAGAGGCTGATTCGACCTCGGTTTTCAATCTGAAAGTGCTCGACACACGCCCGATTGCTCGGTTTTCCATACAGTGCCGATCGACGATTAATACTCTTCCCTTTTTGATCGCTCCTTTGGTCTATCTAGATGTGTACGCGACCACGGGCACGATTCACACGAACAGAAACAAGCCAAAGTAACTCGATGTTCCGCGTGTATCCAGCCAGTTTCATCAACCGATTTCGCAATTATCGAAGAAATAAGGGGACAATTGCATTTAGCTGCGACAAATCGCCACGCGGAACTCTGGACAGGCAGTACATCGTCGGAAACGAGAGGCACGGGAGGAAACAAACATGCCCGGAAACGTAATATGAAGTTCCAGGCTACGCGGCCCGTTAATCTAACAGCCTGATGATGGCCGAAACCGTTTTACTCATCAAGATTGGCTTGTCGTTAGGGGGTTCCGTTCCCCGAAAATTTACTGACTCTTGATTGCTTTCTCCGACGTATAACCCGCCCTTTTCAAGACCGCCGCGTCATGCCAACTACGATCACCTCCTATCCTTAAATCGACAAATTAAAGTTACTATTTCATAGCATCGGAATAGAATCGACGCCGGATTCACAATTCTATTGAATTTTCATTGATCTTGGTTTTTTCAATATTTCTTTTACTTATAAATGAAATATACATACTTAAATTTGTATACGTAATAAATAATCCTAAAATCGTCTTAGTTCGAAAAGTAGTTAAATTATTCATCCCTTCTGCATCGTATCGAGTCAAGCGATCAAACTCCTTTTCCAAAATTTATAGACTTAAAAACAGGGAATCGTAAATCCATCTGAACATTATTCCGCTTAAGGAAAAATAAGCAGCTGCTAAAATACGGCTATCCACCGGCTGTTTTAATTATTTTATCTAACATTAATATTAAAACTAAGAGGTAACAGCAGCGTTATTTGAATAATTGGATGATCGCAACATAAGTATCGGTAGCAAAGGATGTTTTTAGTTCTAAGTTTCAAGAACGTACGATCATCTTCTAAAAGTGCCCTCGAATCCTGGCCAAGTACCAGATTTTTAACAGTTTTCCCATGTCCGGACTCGACGATCCATCGCTTCTATTAAAAGACTTTCATCGCCAGCCAATAACCATTAAATAACGCCAAAAAAAATCTATAAGATCAGGCTGACCTCCGCTTCATTCTGTCCCATAAAACAGCGGAACCACCGAAACGTGGAACCGTCGACGCGACGGTTCAACGAATGAGCACAGGCGAGGGTATCGGATAATACAGAGACCTGGAAACAGGCGGGGTGAAACGGTGTGGCGGAGGATGGAGAACCGAGCAAGGCAGCCTAAGTGAAACGAATGTCGGTAGTTTCCCGAAGCAGTTTCGGGATGTTGTAACGGTGTCAACTTTGTCCATTAACCATCGATTTCTCTCGGCGCGTTAGCCAACTGGGCTGAAGCGTTTACCCCTTTTCGCTGATAGCAGTAACTTCGCTCCGGCCTGACAACCTTTACAGTTTTACGCTTTCTCACCAACTTTTTTCCTTACACCTGGCTGTCGTGATGCGGTTAATTGCGATCGTTGATGAAATACGTTGTCCAACGAGACTCGAACTTTATTCGCGTACTTCCATCGGGGGCAAATCGGATTTTGTCGTATAAGTTCAGCGAAACGAAGCAATTTCAACGCGAATTTTATAGATCATTTAATAGAAATTTTATCGTAAAAACTTTTAACTCGTGGACGAGTTCGTTTTCCACCAATTGATCTTTACCTCCAATGGACATATAACGTGTACGTACCTCGACGGTATTTAAAATTCAACTGTCGCCTATTACAATTTCACGCGCAATTTCCAGGATAGAGGCAAACACTAAAAACCAACGTTCTTCTGTTCCCCGTATAATCTGCCAAAATTCCCAAGCTTTTTGTCGCGACGACGAAGGGAGGGTCGCGTTACTAGTCACCTTTTGCGTGCACTCCCATGTCTCAGGAGATGAATATAAATAAGGGTATTAAAGCAATAATAATACTCGGCTTACATTAAGTCAAGTTACGTTCATGGGGACTTACCGTCGCACTTGAAATTAGGTTTCACGCGTAGAGCTGTCGCTCTTTCCCCTTGACTACGAACGAATGATGGGTGTTCACCGAATGCCGACGAACAAACACCATGAATATTTTAACCGGTGAATTAACGCCAAGGTAACACACATCTTGTTTTATGAAGCAGCCTGACAATAAGACCATAACACGGATTTAGCAAGTTAATCCGTTCGGTCGGAACGCGCGTGGCCTTGTTCCACCCCACTTTTAATTAAGAGCGCAATCATTCCATCGTAATCCAATACTCGATCCCCCTTCCTACCTGTTCATCGCAATTCCCGTCCCCCTCCCGACTTACCCGCACTAAAGTTAAATTCGCCATAAAAAAGTTTCCACTTGTTCTTCTTTCATTACTCGTCGACGTTAACTTTCGCACCAAACTTTTGTCACTTGAAAATGAATTTTTACACCGATGGCGATTGCTATATTAACAAGCCGGCGCGGCGACTGATCGTTACAACTCAGTTAAATTAATATTTTGCTTTATTTTCTTTTTCTTTTTCTTTAAGCGACGAGTTAAAAATATTTTGTACGATCGCAAATATATAAATGATTGTAAATATTAATTCTTTCGTTGATAACGTCGATTTTACGCCCACTTTACGTCTACTTTAGGTGTCGTTGTAGAGGAAATCTGTGCAACACGAATCGCTACAATTGGTAAATACGTTACAGCGCTAAATACATATCAACCACGACGCTATGTATCAAATGCAAATAATAAATCGCAGTTACGAGCAGATATAAACGAAATATTCTATGATACGATATTAATGCGTTACGATGTGCGAGATATCACGAGCGTGACCAATTTTCGTAAACTGTTCCCTTTGATGCAGTAATAAAGCGTTTACTATCGCACACGGATGCGTATCTCGAATCATAAAGTCCGTTTTATAACCCTAAACTCTTCTGTCGTTTCCCTGATCATCGTTCACGAATCAGTGGGCGCTCAGCTCCCTTGCTTTGTGCTCGGCCGCTTTTACGTTTGAATTTTAAGCAGTGCTTTTTCCTCTCGGCGCTCAACTTTTCCGCTCGTTGATCACGCTCAAGTGGCTAGCGTAAAATCACCGCGTTATTTTCGTACTTTCAATTTCCTCGCTTCTTTGATAATCCTTGAAATTAACCTAAATCTTTATTTGGTGCGTTTCGCAGCTTTACGTAACTTTCTGACACACCTTCGTAGCTATAACTTCTACTAATAACGTAATTAATAAAAACAAAAAGTATATATCATCATCGTGGACAAATGTCGTAAGACATCGGAAAATTTTAATAAAGTTCAGTATCGAAGAAGAAAAATTTCCCGCGTGTACTATTCCAAGAATCGATAATAATGTATTAACTGTAATGATAAGCAAACATACGATTCCTTGTTTACGTTTACCAGGCTCAGAGAACTATGTAATGCAGCATCGCGAGCTAAAAACGTACCGACTCCGTACATCGTTTCAGACATTTATTACGGATCATAAAGTACAAAGGAAGATAGCACACGCGCCCAAAATTCAATTTAACATCGAATCGATAGGAATTTGTTATCTCAACCTTCCTTTTTTTGTTTTTCGAAAAATTTCTTCCATCTATATAAAACACTTTAACCACGATGATGATTATTCACCGATATAGATATGGAAATAGATCGCAAATACGATTTGAGGACAGCAAACTCACCAGTGAATCACCAAACTCGGACATGCACAGCTGAGGTGCTCGTACAGCCTCAATCGACGTCTTAAAGAGAATCCTTGATATCGTCAACAGAATCGATTCTGTAATCAGAGAACCATAGAATTAACTCCACACGAAATTCACCAACATCGTTTAATTTTAAGTTACAACTGTATATAATGAATATAAAAGTCTTTCGTTTTGTCATTGAAAATACTTAACATCCTTCGCTACGTTGTAGCGATATAAATTTTTAATTGAACAGCTTTTCGGGCAAGAGTGTATTAACCGATTAACCGATTAGTCGACTAACCGGCGTTGTTAATTCACTATGAAGCCAAAAATTCGGTGTAACTCGATAACAAGAAAATAAGCGGCAAAGATGGTTGATGGGGTACAAAAATAGCGATGGTACGTTAAAAATGGTGAATCAAAATTCGCGTTTCACCCGGTTGAAGTATAGTTACAAGACGAGTACGCCCTATTAGCTCCATAGCTTTGCCGCGATGCGCTGGAAGCTGCTTAAACTTAATAGCACAGAGTAAGCTTAATGTAAGGGGTATTTTTATATATTTCGCGGTGATATTTTATAGAGAGACTTCATGGTGAAAACAGATATCAAGCCAATTCAAAAGTCGATTGACCAAAGGGCATAACCAGCAACCCCCTCGAAAATGTTGCGAATTATTAGATTGAGTACAATGCTTTACATAAAAATGATAATTATAAAATATAAATAATTACTTAGTAAGTTATTTAATATATTATTGAATAAATAATTGATAAATAATTATGATTATAATTATAAAAATATTTTATACAAAAATATTGGTAAAAATACGAAAATACCAATATGTTACAGAGATTAAGGTCTTCTACTTTCAAACCATAATTTTAGAATTTCCTAACATCATAGATCAGTATTGACAGAGGTAAGAATGATGGAAATACCCTTTTCCATCTAATTACTGACTAATTATCATAATTATCGTGGATAACCCACAGTTTATTCACAACTTTTCTTATTTTCAGATGTCGCATCTGTTTGTCGCACCTTAGCATATTTTTAAACCGTCACTAGTAATACCGTCTATGATTTATTCAAAGAAATTCTTACGATTATGGGCTCGTATAATAGTCATGATTAACCTCGTTAATAACTCCTTATATAGATTCTTGGAGGATATCCTCCAAATTATGAAATCATTTTATTATCGAATTGTCAAATCATACCAAATTATCTTCAAATTACCTCAGATCACATTTCAACCTTCGTAACATATTCGGTACTTCTACTTTAGTTTCTGATTAACTTTATAATCTCGTTATATTCTTTCCACCAACTATACCTAATAAAAGTATTATATTGCCGGACGATAGTATGTAATATTAATACTGGAACGATGAAATTTTTTCTACACTTTGACCGTTAAACGATTCAATTGAACTGATGTAATTTCTGACGCACGCCTCCTCGTCATTTATAGAGAATGGGAATACTTTGCGCACCAGTAAATCTACGGCGTATTTCTATTTTCGTATCACGCGAGAGTTATTAAGGTCTGTACACCGCGTTGCATTTAGCCGACACCCCATAAAACTGCAAACACGTTGTCAACATTGGTTTTATCGTGTGCTCATCGTGACGTAGCCGATTCGCCCGGATACATACGGTTGCCGGTTATAAACTTCGCCGTTGTTGCGTTTGAAACATTTCCAACCGGTTTATTCGATTGACTTTTGTCATTGCGACGCGAAAATCGCTAAATAGTAATAGCATAGCTTGATTTTAGGTATCGCGAGTTAATCGAAAAAATAAAATGATATATAATGTACTAAAGAAGAAAGAGGAAGGATAGCATTTTAAAATTAATTTCAATTTCCTTTTGATATTTTTCAAGTCGGGCGATATCGAAACGAATGATCATTGAAGTTCATTTACTCGAGCGTAAGAATATTTTACAAAGCGCAAGTAGCTTCGCGATATTACCTACACGAACAAAAGCGTTTATGATGGTCTCGAAAGTACTGACACCTAAGGCGAGAAGTTGCGCCAAGTTATATGCGCACTTACGATTAAATGAAACGACTCGTAAAGGGATACGTACAAATCCTATCTAGTAAAATCCAGGTTAGAGAATTTATTCGTTCGAAAACTAGCCCTCCTGTTTTACCATCTTCGTATTATTAGACAAAATTACGTGCCTAAATCCGCGTGGGTGTGCCAGAAAATAGAGCAAAATAGCCGACGTCGCGTTCAATAGGTCGTTACAAGACACGGCGTGTGTTCCTCCGACTCGAGTTACCGTCCGTTAATTATATTTCAAAGACAAGCATTATTTCGATGCAGCGGAGGCTAAATCCCTATTAACGGATTCCTCGCGAGCAACTATAAATTCCTGTCTGTCAGAAATCGCGCGTTTCACCCATCATTTACGTGCTCAACGACGTACGCAGAGACACGTTAGAAGTTGGGGAACGTTCAACAGTCGCCCGCATTGTCTCCATCAATCGTCTAATACTCCAACTCGATTAATTCTCATTAAATTCTCCGACTTACCCCCTGCCCACCCTCTGCAGAGCTCCTCCTTTTCCCAAGCAAATCAGATTAATTCCGACCGCGACGTGTTCTCCGGCAACTATTGTACTTCCGGCTACTCGTTAGCCCACATTCAGAACGGTCTAAGGGTACAATTAAACGTTGAAGTACAATTTTAACATCACCCCTGTTAACCGCGTTTCTGCTACGGTGGCCCGTCCAAATTGCCCCTCTCCTTTGGATAGTATCGGAAAATTGAGTTAAAACAGCGCCTCGCATCCTTAACACCGTGTTCCGAATACATGGAAAGGCTAAAGAGTGAGAGAGAGAGGGGAAGCATTTTCACCGCGGTCGGGAGGCCAATGGCCGCCCGCCGACGTTGGTGTGGCCGCCGCCGCCGCCTGCACCGCAGCCAAGAAATTTCCATAGATCCTTAACGCGTCGGTGGAGCGTACGCAAAGCGGCAGACTTTGCGGCAACGCCGCGTCGTGCATCAGCCACAGGTGCCCTCTCACCGACGCGATGTCTCACCGACGCGAGGCGTTTATGGCTGTTGTAAAAGCGTCATCTCCCCTGCACGGTTCGGTAACGTATCGGCGTCCTTCGGTGTACGTGCACCCCTTTGTAACGTTCTGCTGTCACCGGTTCACACCTATCTCCCCTCTACTTCAGACCACCCTTCGATGGATGAAACGACGGCTATCGCAACATGAGCATTCCGCGTTTCATGTGAGACACGAGACGAGGGAAGAGAGATTATACGACACGACGATGATATCCGAATTTTAGCGTTCAAAGAGCTTGGACTCTTGATATTTCCGCGTCTATGTCTATTGTTTTAAGATCGGGATGAGAGAAGAGGAAATTTTAATAGATTTCTTTCTCTCTCCCTCTCTCTCTCTCTCTCTCTCTCTCTCTCTCTCTCTCTCTCTCGGAAGCTTTGAACGCTTTCTCTCTTAGTAGATCTATAAAATTTCTACGAAGCAATTTGACCGCTTTCTTAATTTTGGTGTTAACCCTTACGCCGCCGCGTTGGATTACGATCGCGATTTCACTTTAAATTTTAACGACCACGTGTCGCTGAAATTTATTCTCCTCCCTTACGAGGATCGATATAGTAGTATTAAAATGTTCCTTGGCCTCTATACCTAAAAAGGGGCTAATATTGCCGCACAAAAAGGAAAGAGTCGCATACAGCTCTGTAGATTTTTTGCAGTCCTTTTTCCCCCGTATCGACAATGTGTATAAAGGACTACGCTTTCAGACAATATGGCGAAACACAGTTACATAGATCGTTATCCAGCGTGGTTTTCGCCAGCTCTTCGCGTATCATAGTCGCCTGTACCTTCGTGGCGTAGATATTAAAATCAATACGGTATGCATTTGACTGGTACACCGTAGCCACCGCTATTACCGCACGCGGGAGCCACCAGGTCGTACATACAGTTAGCTGTTACTAGCTACCTCTCTATTTCGCTTCTCGCTCTCTCCCCTTCCTTTCATTCTCTCTCTCTAGCCTCTCCTTACCGATACACACGGGAATTGTAGCTGCAACTGCAGTGCCTTGCATCGGACAAGCAACCGCTACGGTATGCCCGAGCCTGCCAAACAGCTGAGTGAATGGATAGCTCGACTATAGGGTGTGAAACTGTTACGAAGCTAGGCTGGAGAGCGATAGAAAGGGATGGAAAGGGGATGGTTTGTTGTTTGGTGGGTAAAGGCGAAAAGGAGTTGGACCAAGTCGCTGGATAATTTCATATCAGTTAATCAGACGCGGCTACAGCCTCCGGATGATGTATGCGATGCGGAGGAGAAGTGAAGAACCGGAGAAGCTGAGGGGTTTGCGCGAGGCTACCAAAGGAGTTGCAAGAGAGTGAAAAGGAAAGAGAGAGAAAGAGCAGAAAAAGAGAGAGCACGAAGGAGAAGAAGAGCACACGAGCATATAAGCCACGACATCAAATACTGTCCAAGACGCGCCGATGTCACGTAACAGCTGCTGCTAATAGCCTGTTTAACCGGCAGCCCGAAACCTCTCGTTCTCACGCCTAGACTAATTATAGTGTAGGTTCTTAAATTCGCGCGTGTTGCGAGCCGACATTCTGCACGCGGATACAAATAGTGCTGGCATTCTTTTAAACCGGCTGTGAGTTCGCGGGAAGGAATAAAGGTACGAAAATTATAGAAGAAATTGGAATGTAAGGAAATACGTAAAAATAACTAAAATATTCAAATTGAAATAGTCGTTATAATATCCAGTAGTTTCATTGTTTTACTTGTGTCAGCAACGCTTGCAATGCGTCAGTACTATCAACCAGCGATGAACTACAAAACTGAAAGCATTATTTTTCGTTCGACTTCTGTATTTTTGAAATATTTCATGAAAAAAGCTTTTATGGAAGAGAATAATCGTTCAATTGTTGTTTGATATGCTATCGATACCAAAAAAAAAAAAAAACGAGGGTTAACACACAATCAAGATTATGGGCTTTCATCGATCGTCTTGCAATTTACAGGAAACACGTTTTTCGTTTATCGGAACGATTTATCGAATTAACCGTGAATAATTGTTACAACATGCCGGCTGTTTGCCCACCGCGGACACCGACTAAAATCTGCGATACACATCCACCAATGTCAAATATTTTTCCACCAAATACTCTTCAAATATTTAAGTTACAATGTGAGTGCGCTCGAAAGACTTCAAATTCCCAGTGGCTACGGATCCCGAATAACAGTATGCAAAACAGGCGACGTGGCAATTTTCGAAAGCGAATTCCACGCAAGGATATTAACTCCCAATGTGTATCTTTGAGTCGTCTCGGAAAAGATCCGGTTATTTTTAATTTTCGACTACTTCGGTTCCATCTATATACTATACCTCGCGCGATGAGAATCATCGACAAAATAAACATTCGCGTATATCAAATGTTCAATTACTAATAACTGTGTAGAAAATTGCAGAGTTAAGGATAACAAGCTATAATTAAACAAGCCAAACTATCGTGGCCATTCGTGACTCTGCGATGCTGATTACGGGTTAATACAGCGATTAAGGCATCTAATAAACACCAGCATCAAAGTATCCCTATAACTTTGCAATTTCTCTGGAATTGAGTTTACGTGTACACCAACTGCGAACCAGTTAGGATTTTCCGTCTGCGCGCTTAATCACCGGCTGTATCAAATGCCGTGCAGTGTAACAAGCGGTATGGCGGATAGAATACCGTTGCGGAGGGAGTTACATTTGATATTAATTAATTAGCTACTGTCACTTCCCAGCAGCGTGTTCGTCATCCACCAAGGTTGCGGCGTGTATGTCAGTAGCTGGGGGTAGTTGCGCTCGAATCACCGTAATACCTTGTGCGCCCGACATCCACCGAAAATTAGACGTTTAATTGTCCCGGACTACGAACGCAATCGACTTAACAATTTATGCGAGACCCTATAGTAAATCCGACCGCGTGTCAAATGGGACAAAGCACAATTTCGTTTATATTTCCACTCCTCGATTATTAATCGCTCCCGAAAGATAATTAAGTGCTCTTTCTCTACAGTGTATGTACTTGCAACCATCTTATCTGATTCCTAATTAAATAATCCTATTAGTGACTTGTGTCACGTCTCTTGAAACGTGCCTATAAGACACCGTCTAGAGGGCTACAGGTTAAGCTTCCCTATTTAGACGTACATTAGCGATCGTGGGACCACAAACCTAGTTAAGGCCCCCGACGACGTCTTACAGGAAAAGATCCAATAATAGTCTATCTTACCCTGTAGATAGACGTCGTGATATTGCAGCGCGAGTCTATTTTTCCTTGTCCAATGTCCGAAAACAAGATTTTTGAGCGAATCCATGAAATTGTAGTCTGGCATCGAGTCCAGCGTGGAATTCCGAAAAATTGAAGTCGCTGTGCGCGGTAAATTCTTTATTAGAAAAAGTTGCGAGCGCAGCCAGTCGTTCGCCTTTCCCGCTGGAGAACGCAGGGAAACGTGCTTAGTGGAAAGTTAGAAAAATTTCACGTCATACGTAGCGTTCTCCGGGTAACTCGGCAAATTGTTATGGGGGCAACTGTTTTAAGTTCCGGTTCCGTCAGAAAAGTACATTGCGCCTGAGTACACGCGTCGAGGGTCTCTGTTATCGGCCGAGTATCGAGGAAGAACGGGAGGAATGGAAGTTAAAATTTTATGAAGCACACAGCTCGCAACGACGCACGATATGCCACCGAACCGAATTGCAATTGGAGATGTTCTTGCCCCATGGGGTGTAATCAGCCAGTGCAACGAAAACATTCCCGTTTGGAGTGAACATTCAGCATTCAGATACACGCGCGTTTCCGCATTTCGAAATTGATCTTTCGTGCAGATGGAAGCTTTTGGCCTTATAATTTAAGAAATTGCGAGATTTAATTAAGAAGCGTAGTAGAATAGCCGGGAACAAATTTTATCTCGGAATTAATCCTACCTCCGGCCTTCCGGTGTAAAAAGAAACCCGTGGAGACAAAAGGGTTTTCCTTTCTCGTCTGTACACACTGCAAGATATCATGAGAAAATATGAAACTTTGTCGTATCAACTTCCTAAGCAAAAGAAAATACCGGATACTGCTGCTTTTCAGAAAAATTATATTAAAGAGAACAGATTTTTATTTAACATTTCCAAACGAGTATTTAGTTATCTGTTTCTGCTTACTTTGTTGCGTATACGAACCCCTAGGCAAGGAAACAAAATCATCGTTCTTATAATGCATTACAAGTTTCTTGGCGAACAGTTTCTGTTTCAATCCAACTTTTACAGGTTGGGTGTTTCCGATAATTCATCGATATTTCACCATAAACAAGCGCGAAGAGTGCTTGCTTCTAGCCACGATCAATTATCGTTTGTATGTACAAAACATAATTACAATAATTATAACCTCGTTTAATCTAAAAATTTGGATTGGATTAACGACTGGATTAACGATTGGATTAAATGATTGTCTCGCAAATATGTTCATGTGTCTCTATGTTGCTTATTCGCGTCACGTTGTGATTCGACGTGGGATGAATAGCAGACATTCTTGGAATAATAATCTAAATATCGTTGAATCGCTAAGGAAGAAACTATTCGAAACGCATTAGCTCGACGAAAAGACGAATCCCCGGCCGCGATAAAAAAGATCTTTGTTATCACGACCGAAAGAAATTAGACGTCGTTCAAAGCACGTCCAAACTACGTTCCACCCCAATCGCCATCTTCGCCGGAACTGATCCCTCGGTAACTAAGTTTGTACACGGCACGAATACAAAATGCCGGCACGCAATCAGCCCGATTTGAATATCGTAGTTATAATGCGAGCCTGTGTAGATGTATAACAGGAAGATGTATCGCACGCTTATTTCTTTTAATGTTAATGGTGACGGGAGAATTTATTACTGTGCGACGACTGGGAAATTTCGAAGCGGCTGGATCATCATAAAACGTTAATGAGAGGCCGCGTATTGTACCCATCCATTGATATGGTAACCGCGAAAATTCTGCTTGCCCAGTAAATACCGAGTCGCTGAAATACAGGATGACACTGCATATAGTGGGCGAACGTTGCAAATTTTGTGGCCGTTTCGTAAATGCACGGAAATTGATTCGAATGTTTATTTAATTGCACACCATCAACGACGACGAATCAACGACCTCTCTTTTCTATTAGCGACTATCAATTAATCGATACTCTTCTCGTAACATCCAACACACTTGATGAAACGATGTAACGTTATGGACAACACTCTAGTTAAGACGATCAGCGAGTAGTTGCGAGTAATTTTAAAATCTTACTGAAACTTTCGGATGGAACTAAAAAGATCAGCTACGAGGAAAGAATCACCTTCGTGAGTCATAAAAGAGGAAAAGAAGACGCGACAGATCTCTGGCGATCTATCGTCGAGTTAGGGCTCGAGCAAAATCCCGCGGTTAACTTGCAGACAAACAGTTCCTACGAAACGCGGCGAGGACAGAAGCGATTACCTAAACTACTTTCGGATAATCTGGCAACGGACCGCGTTAATTGCTCGCTCGGTTTCCCCCTGGAAAACCATTTAAAATCCCTGTCATACCGTATCAATCCGTCAAGGGATCGAGTCGTTAATTAAAACTAACAAGGGAAAAAAACAACGGGAAATTAGCGAAAACAAAAAGGAAACTATGAAATGGCAGAGAGTGGGATAGGGTTAGGTGGAAGAAAGAACGAATCGCAATTGTCGAAAACTCGAAATACGTAATCCGGACTAACAATGCATAATACTTCAAACACTATCAAGCTGACGCTCTTTTGCTCGCGATTCGAAAACTCGCATGGGGCAGAGACCGGTCAAGCTGCCACGAAAAACACGGATCTTAATAAGCCGCGCCATTCAAACGTCCAGTTCAAACGGCCTACCGGGGATTACCGGACGGGGCCGAGAGTGAAATTCTACAGATATTTCCTCTCTCCCGCCGGAACGACGGCAGGTAAGCGTACTTTCTGCTTGTTTAGCTCTCCATGTTGGATTAATCCGTCTGTCGATGAAGAGCAAGGGAGAAAGGAACGGACAAAAAAATGATAGAAAGGGAAAAGCAGGGGGGAGAGGAGGGAGGTTGGTGAGGATCGTGCGCGAACGAGTCGCGAATATATCCTGAAGGGGCCACTGGCTCTCCCAACTGACGAAGGCGCGGCAGGATTTGTGGCCTTGATTTATGCCAAAACTGGCGCCGTTTATTATCGGTACTGCTGGATGTGTGCATGCGTGAAATTGGAAACGCAGACAAGCGTCCATGCAAATTTAACCCGTCCGTCTGCCTCCGCACGCTATTCACCGCGCCCATCCGACAAAGAAGGAACTTTACTGTCTAGCCCGTTCGCGCCCTTCTCTCCAACCCTCGCGCCCGAAACCAACCTGCGGCACCCCATCAACCGACTACCGTGTTCCTTCCTCTAGCTAACCCTTTCTACTATCTAGACCGGAGAAATTTCAGGAACCGATCCAAGGAAGGGTCGTACCTCTTCAATCGTCGTTTTCTCGTTCAACTTTTTAATCGTCTTGGGGAGAGAAAACTCGCCTCGTTAAACGACCGAAGAGCCACGAGTCGGAGGTCTGAGGTGAGCAAAAATATTTGGTAAGTGAGCTAAGAGTCGACGAAATGTAGGATGCGCGGGCAACTTTTTCGCAGAGCTTGTTTTAACGCGATAGTTATTTGCTTCGGGACGTTTCAGTTTATAAGGCACGGTGTATGGCGATCGGCGAAATGTCGGTGAAACGTTGAAAATGAATTTTTACAGAAAGTTCATAGACCATGTGGGACGTTCCAATAAAAAAAAATTCCTACAAAGAGATTCACTGGTACGAAAGAACGCAGCGTGAAATCATCATTCGGAAAACTTCAAAAGTCCAGGGGAATTGGATTGGCCGTAAAGAATGGGGAGGAAGCCACAAGCCAATTAGCCCGACACAATCGGACAACAAACCGAGGCTCGTGCGGCACTCGTTCGATACTCAAAAACCAACGGACTCCAAACTCTTTGGCTATCGACTTTCCGGGTGCCTGGAGTCAGCAGCGCGTCAGGTAGCACGATTGAATTGAATCGCGTCGGTTTAATGCCGCAAGCATCCTTCTGAAAGCGTGTACGGTGTACACCCTCTTAATGCTTACACTCTGCTCGCTTGTCCGTGTGTACAGGTTTGGTGGACGAGCGACGAACGAAGGACGAGGACCAGGTCTCCTCGACAATGCCGCGGAATTTATCAATGTCTTGGTAATTGATGGTGGCCATCAGAGAACTGAGTCGTACTAACGTCATCCAACAGCGAGGAAAAGTAATGTCACGCCGGAAGAACAACCGGGCTAGCCGGGGCGCATTTACATAGCCGGCTGGGTGACTGTTTCCAACCGTTATACCGTGTCTCGAGTATTCGAAGACGTCTCTCCTCGAGCGGAAAGGGAATGTCGGGTTGCGTGGTACGATCGAGGCAAGGACGAGGTGTTTGCGTATTGCATATTACAACGGTGGATCCCAACTCCTATTCTCGTGGCCGTCTACAAGCCGTTACTTGCTACTTTTATTTCCACGATAGAGGCTCGGTCTCGTTGCACGGTATCCGTTCTTTCCACCAGATTTCCGTCTTATTGTGCCGCTTCGCAGTATGCTGATAAGGGAACGCCTCAGGGCGCAGAAAGGAAGTGTCGGTGCAGCTTGTAATCTCGAGAATTTTATCGTCCACGTATAGAAACACTTTTACGTGTTCCGAGTAAGATACTGGTTGCTCGCATTTCTCTACCAACGCGCGAGTTATCTCGCGGAAACGCGAATACTTGGTCCTGCCGCTCGTTCGCCGCTTAATTATCGATTCTCGTAACTCGAGAGACAGACACGGATAGAATTGAAAATTCTAGAGTTCAGATTCACAGGTTTCCTTGGAAAGTAGTAGTATGATTGCGATGCTCGGATGGAAATAGAGTTAATCGCGTTGAAAGGTTATTTAATTTCCGAAGAAATCTGACGATAAATGCGGATATATTTAATTTACGATAACTATATTTTTTTAGCTATACTCTTAATGCATACTCGTTTAACTCTTACTTATTGTCAAAACGGCTTGATTATTACGAATAAATAGAAACCGCAAGTTACTCCGCGTATATTAAAATAGGTGACTCCGGGTCACACTACTCGAGGTTGTTAATTAATCTACCCTCCAGGGAAGGTAATAAGATTTCAAATAGCTAATCCAAGTCCTTTCAGAATTATCTTCCATGAATCTGGATAATTAGACTTGCTTTAACAAGCATGGGTTATTCAAATATCGAGTCTGTGGACGAAAAATTAAAAAAATTTATTCGAACGTGCAACTATTCCTGAACACGACTGTTATACATTTTCTATTCAAAAGCATATTGCTCTGCGTATGTTCTTTTTTCGGCAGCTAGCAAATATGTATACACACGAAAGTGACGCTGCGAACCATTTGGTGCATTCTTATAAATCTTTTAAAGCTGAAAGCTCAGAAACATGAGCTCGCCAGTCAGTCGATCGTTCTGTACGTAAAGTCATAAATCATAAGCGACCGTATTGCTTCGTTGCTCTATTGTACCTCAGTTCAGGCGAAATATTTGAATATTTCATTGACCGTCGGGGATAAATAAAATAGCAGCGAAATTCTCCGCTTCGAAATCATCGCTGCGGTACGATTTTCTCGCGCCGTTACGATCGTAATAAAGATAACAGTTTGTACACGCGATGAAACTTCGCATCGAAACGAGTTGGTTTATATCTGCAGCGAGATTGTGAAGTTAGCAAAAATAGCGATATTTCTCCTAGAACAATAAAAAGTACCTCGAATCTCTTTTGCCCAGCTATGTTTTCCAATACGTTGCATTGAACGTTCGATCATGTTTAATTTTTATCGGAAACCGGTGGTACGAAATATTTTCCACCTCGTGTTTTCCTAAGGTGAAAATATTGTACCGACTCAAATAAAACAATTAAATAAAAAACTGTAAATAAATGGAAATTAAAGTGTTAAAAATACAAAAGCAGCGTGATATGCGCTCACTGTGTAATATTGTATTACAAACATTTTTAGCAGTTTTAATTAATTTCGCTATTTCGTTATAAATTCCAATTACAATTTTTCATAAATCTCACTACGCGTCAATTCGACGGATTTGAATTTTTAACTTATATTTTTTTTGTTTTTTGTTTTTTTTTACCAAAAACTGATAAATTAATCCATCGATTTATTTATATTGGATCTCGGTAGACGTAGAAAGCGACGACGGGGGTCCGCGCAGCTTGCTTGTTTGACTTCCATATATCATTGTTTTCGTATTTACTCACGTTCTTTATACTCAGTACGAACTGCCAATATTTATGTAATATTTACTCGTGATAACGAAATATGACGGTGGGACTTTAATGCTTTTGAGAATGCTCTAAAACATATCAACAGTTTCGTCGATTCGATTCCGGACATCTGGCTCACACTGAACTTCCCTTCGAAATAATCCTGAATTATTCGCGAAATGCTTCGTCGTTCCTTAATTTAACCCGTAGGAATTCGAAAGCTTCGCTGCAGGAATATTTGCAATTGCAGATCGATTTAATCGTGTCGATATAATTTATCAACGTAGCCTTGAGATTTTGATTTTCAGATTCAGGCTAATACAAATATATTTTTCATTCCTAACTTCGAAGTATTTTCGATATTCTAAGAGTTATAGTATTGTAGTTAGAAAATCGTGGATCGTAAAGAATTACATCGTGACAGATCTGACGGTGAATTCGAAAAGATCAAGTTGGCAACGTAAGTACGTTGATACATACTCGCGAACGAAATGGTACAAGAGAAATCGAATTTTCTGAAAACCACCTGACAACAATTTTTCAGAGAACTACGACGAGAACGGAAACTCATCTTCGTGCGGAAACCTCGACTCGTCACACCGAACGTACACACGCAGATGAGAGTACGTGCTTCACGTTTCGCTTGCCAGCCGATCGAATTTTGCGCTACTTGTGTGTTCGTATCGACGCCCACGGTTGCCTGGTTGAATTTAATTTACCCGCGCGCAAAACAACTTCTCTTCCCCGCTTTCTTCGTCTCCACTTTTCCCAGCGATCGTGGAATGTATTCCACGCCACAGTTGCATATATCTGTTCGGATTATATTACGCGTACACGTACGAGTAGGCGCCTCTATTTCAGCCTGCTTCGGTTATTTCAACAACATACATCGAGATTCCTTACCAACAACTAATACGATCCAATGATCCTAAAAATGTCCTCGCACAAGACACCTGGATGTTTCTAATCGTAACATAACTTTTTTATTTACTTGATATGGAAGTTGATTCGATTACTATTTCCTTTCTTGAGGAATCAATTTTAAGGCACTAGTTACAAGCGACAAGTTGTACATCAGAAACAAATATTATCTATTAGGTCGTCCGAATAGTTTCTTTCGTTTTATAAGAAAATAATGGATGTACAATATTTTCCGTTTTATATTATTTTATCGAATTACATATGATCCGTTTTGTTTTGTCAAAATAAAAATCACAACGTTTAACAGATTAGGTTTCATGTTTGTATAAAGATGCGTTGTTATAAAAGACATGTTTGTAAAAGAAAGACACTTTCTGGACAACCTAATACAATTTTACATTGACTAAAACAATTTTATCTAATTTTATCGACAGCATGTCTACAATGGAATTTCCCTCAGAATCGCTTAAATCTTCTTTCCTTGTAAATTGCAGCAAACTATAACAGTGCTCTAACTTACGAACCAGATCCCTTCTTACGAATGCTCTGAATCACGCCGAAACCGATATAAGCCGTATCTACAGCAACGAAGAATTTTACCGGAGGATGTACGATCTCAATATTTCCAGTGGCGATCAGAAAAAGGTAGAGATAAAACTCGACACTGGTAGTTTCATTAGTTTCCTTCAAACGAAACCACGCGATCTCGCATCAATTAATCTCGGATTCCAGCCAATGTCGTAGGCGACGAACGCGAAACGATACTTTTACGAGCGCCCGAGGCGTTTCAACTTTTTGCGAAGAAAATCTGGAACGCCGATATACCAAGAGAAGTATAGAAAGTATAGCGGCGACACGCGTGCGGGCATATAAATTTTTCCGTGTGAACGCGAGGGAAACGCAAGTGGAACGCGTAAGAGTGTTGCGCTTTATCGGTGGATACAAGCCGTCATCCGCTTTTCACTGCAAAGTGAAAAAGCAAACTGACCGTATAGTCTGGAATTTTGAGCCTGTGATTAAATGCATGGGGCGCCGGTGAATTAGATTAAGTACTCTTGGGCATAGATCGTGCTTCAGGATTTTCAGTTCCCCTTCCGCGATTTCTCGTCTGCCGCTCCGGCCACACAGCGCAGCGCCGCGTTGCGTCACTCCACATATCGTTCCTCCGTGTTTCTCGCGCTCTTCTTCATCCCTTCTGTTCCACTCGTCGCTTCTCCTATCGCAGCTATATGAAATAGAATGCGTGGGTAGAGAAAATTCATTGGCTTGAAAATATCCAGCCGCGAGCTACTGCTTCTGAAGGAAAATGATGACACGCGTACTCGCTGCCAATGCTCCATCTTCACTTCTCCACACGTCACATCTTCGTCGCTTGTTTTATTAAGCAGACAATTCGACGGCTGTATCCTCGTACACTCGTGTTTTCTTTCTTATTAAAACAAAGAGGCGCTATGGTAACTGGAGAAGGCTCGTTCCTTCTCGTTTCTACAACGTGCTTCGCTTTACATTAGAATACATCCGATCTGACTAACATAGGTGCAATATTACCATCGATATCGATCTCCGTATATTTTCAATGAATTTCTCGCATGACTTTTCTCATGCATGCGGAGACACGTTCGTTTGTGCTGAAGGAGCTTCCGGCGTGTTTAACATTCCAGAGCAAAGTGAATTTGGTACCTGTTGATTAGATAAAACGTCACGGTGGCGCAGTCGAACGTTTAATTCAACTGAACGTTTAATTCGTCCCGGAAAAAAGGAACGAAAGCCAGGAAAATTCCACTATTCTGATATACGCGACTCTCGAATATTTAAAAAAAAAGGGAAAGAAATATAAGGTGCAGAGCCTACCGTTTCGGATGAGTCCAGCCGCTGCTAAGCGAATTACGATGAAACAATGGAAACGCTCGAGAGATAAACGGCGAGAACCCATTCTACCTTCGGCGATGACGACACGGCATCTCATAAAATTAACCTGACGATTACGCGGGCATTTTTAATCAAGGAACGAAAAAACGCTTATTAAACCGCGACGCCGAGTGAAATGTATATTTGGACGCCGATTTCCAACCGTACAATTGCTCACGCGGGAAATATCATAAACTGATAAGGTGCATATGCAAATATCAATACGACAGCGTTTCAACTTTTTATCGCAGATGTTACGCAATCTGATCGCGAATCAATTTTCATTTTCTGCCTGGTGTTTCTCTCGGGCAACGAGGCCGATTTTGCTACATCGATTAACCAGAAAAACGAGACAACAGAATATTCTGCTTTCCACGGGATTCGTTGCATAATCGAATTTTCCATCGACAATGTTTAACTGAACGATACCTTTTAACATCGTTAATAACCAAACCTACCCCAAAGGTAACTGAAAACTTTCGGATAAGCGAATCCAGTTCTCAAAAATTCGATTAGACTAACATTTCATTTTCCCCTATTCGCAAAAATTCAATGCTTCATCCCTAAAAACATTACTAAATGATATATATAACAATCGCTCTAACGAAACAGCGTGTCACTGGTTGACAATAGAACTGGTTAAGAGCGTGAGAATCAAGTTGCCAGTGAAACGTCAACAGAGAGCAAAAGAGAATTTCTTAGCCGCTTTTGGAAAACGTTTCATCACGTAGCAGAGGAGCAGTGGCCCAAGCAAAAGGCCTCAAATATGTCGTTGCTGATAAAGCGAGCGCGCGGCTGCTGGCATGTAAACGTTGAAGCTCGAAGCTGAGGGATTACAATCGTTTTCGTAGGTGACTTTGTAAGCAGTGCCATCTCATTTCAGACTCGCGTCCCCGAGTTTAGCAGAAACCTAATAAACAGCCGTTTACCTCCGTCTAACGTTATTTTGCTTTGTATGTAGCCAGAGGCATTCAGTTTGTTACTTGCCCCGGTACACACATACCTGGACCCACTCGAGGGTCCTGTCACATTTCGCGCGAGGTACGATTATAAAGCTTCTACCAGGATTTCCGCCAGTCATTTATTAGGGAAACGGGTTCTCCGTTGGGACGGCTCAGACGGTGAATTTCCGAGCACGGCCATGACGAAACGAGATTTTCGCGATATTTCCATATTTTCCACGCTGGGAAAAAAACGTTGACGCGCGTAACGCTTCGTGTCTCGTCGCAACGCCACGCGTTCTCCCTGTCCACCTATTTTTTTCACGGTGAGTACGCTCGTTCGTCCGTTCGTCTGTCCGTTCCTACACGCGTTCGTTTGTGTCTCTGTGTGTGAGCGCGCGTTTAATATAACGCAAATAAGGACGTTAATTACTTCGTTGAACGCGCGATTCGCAATAAAAAAAGCATCGACCGCGAACGCTACCTTGAAAGTTACGTGTGTACTTGTGGCTGAATTTTTCGACGTGGGAAACGCGCATAGTACCGGACACAGATATGAACCTGTTGTTTCCTACATCCGGTTTAATCGTTGAGAATAATTAAACGGGAATTCTCGGTAATTATCGTCTGTTTTGTCTCGCGATGATTCGTGATATGAAAGTTTCTACGTCTGTAAAAAGATTTCACTTTTCGGTGAATTAATATTGTGAGAAATATATACATATGTATATAATTTATATAAATTTTCCATAATATTATGAGAAATATGTATAATTTATATACATTTTCCGTAACATTAATGTATATAAATGTATATAATTGTAATACGTATATAATTTATGATCGAAGACAAGTTATACCAGCACTGCAAATTTCGCGAAACTTTTATGCTTTTTACTTTGTACCCGCAAAGAGGAAGTTTCGTAAACTGTTCAAAATTATCCTGCGACAATCTTTTGTTGTTTCTTTCCAGAGACTAAAATTTTCCCTACTCCCTAACATCAAAGCAAAACATACCGCAACCTCGGCTTTCAAACAATTTAAAAGAACAAAACGGGAGAACGCCGTTCTGAAAGAATAATACGGCTGCAACGTTCAGTGGAATAATGGAAGCAGAAACTAAAGAACCCTTTATCTTGATCCAAAGTGACTAAACTTAAGACTGAATCTTTGAAAGGCTCAACATATGGTCCATATAACTCTTTTACGATCGTCAAAAAACATTTCAACCGATTTCTAATTGCTCGTGCGGTATAGCGTTACAAAAATTCGGGTAAATCTGGATCAAGGGAATATGAATCGAGTTTACAAAAATTTTCATCATCAGAAACGATAAGTAGACTGTTGATGTTCACGCGAATTCGTATGTTTGTGAATATAATGCACAAAATTAAATATTATATTAAATATCGCAAGGGCTACTGTACATTGAATATTTTACATATTTCTACACATTCTCTGCACTCTGTGCATTTTTACATCTTCAAATTTCCCATAAATGGATAAAAATCCGCAGTCAAATGATAAGTCATGGAGTATATTTCTGATATCGTAAATATTTTTGGTGGAAAAGCCCATGCGCAGAGCTGCGAAAAATTATCTAGAACAAAAAAAAAATGCTTGAAAAAAGAGGGATTAACGCGCGAAAGAATGCAGCTGACCGATTAGAAGTCATAAAACGTCCAATGTCGGTGATTAAGCGTAGAAGTTGAAAAAGCACCGGTTGGCGGGGAATTTATGCGCGCATCAAATACACAGCTTCACTTGGTCGGTCATTCGAACGAGGGCAGACGCGAAACACACGACGCATAATATTTGATTCATAAACCCGTTTTTGCCGTCTTGTCGCGGCTTCCACTTCACTCGCCCCGTGGAAGCTATTGTTTGTAAAGCACGTTCAGGCTGTCGTACTCCATGGAATGCGTGATGGCCGCCAGCTGCATTATATTTTCGGCCGTCATTCCGATATCACGTGGCCGTCTTGTCCGCTTTGCGATCCTCTTCGTATTCGCGGAATCCCGCAATCCGATTATTGTCATTACAGACCTTTAACCTATGATACGTCGTCAATTCGGCTCGCCATTACGGTCGCACGCGTTTGGTGAAATAGAAATTCGAGGCCCGATTTATTAAAACGGTGACAGACAATTATGAAAAATTATATGAACGGAAAGGAAAATTTATTTGCTTGTAAAAATAGAAACGAAGAAATTATGAATAAACCGCGGATTTTCGACCAAATTCATACTTTTGAGAATATAATTAAATAAGTAGAGCCTCGGTGGAAGATTGTTTTTTATTTTTTATTGATTTCATTGATTTTTTATTTAGATATTTTTTCTCGTATCGTGTGTGATCCTAATTTGAATGTAACTTAATATAACAATCAGGAGTCCTGTACGTACTGTCCAGGAATCGAAGAAGAGAAAGAACGTGCGAAATGGTCACAGAAACAGAAAGAGAAAACGATTCTTCGATAGAAAATTGGTGAAAAGCGGAGGAAAGTGACAGGAGAAATAGCGGATAAATGGGTAAAGAAAGCAGAACAAACGGCGCGTCGCATCGCTGACAAGACAGCAAAAATGAGTTTATGAATCGAATATCACGGGAACATGGCGTTGGTCGGCCGTTTAAACGAATGCCAAAGCGAAACTGCATTCGCTCGGCGTTGCCGTGTGTTCCGGCCGTCATGGATTATCCGACGACGTGCATATAGTTGGATGCAGGAACTTGGAAACGTGGAAACGGCCGTGTGTGTTCTAATAAAGTCTAATGAAACGAATTTACGCTCGATAATGCGTTCCCTAGAATGCTATGGAAATGCTTCATGTCGCATCGCTCCATTAAATTGCCAACGCATCGTTGTCCCAGCCGTGTTTGCACCAAACGTTTCACCCGTATTTTATTGAACAATCGATTGAAAATATTCCCAACGATTGAATCAGATGAAACACACACGACTTCCAAAGTATTACACAGTGTAGCGTTCATTCTTAAACGATCGATGAGAGAAATGTTTGCGAATCTATCTGCTCTATATCGAAGGAAAAGTAATTATTTGATTTAAAAATGTCGAACGGACTTAAGGCCAGATTTAGTCTAACAAAAGGCTGGCCTTAATTTTGTTGCAGACTTTTACGGAAAAGAAAATGCTACAAGCGTAAAAACTACTCCGGAAAAAGATAAAACATACAGAAACGTGTAATAACAATTCCATAAACCTAGTACTTTAAATGAGTTTTCGAGTTTACAATACACGGCCTGTCTTATTTTAATTAACCTGTGTGGTACGAAAAAATTTAATATAATATACGGTATGAGCTCTCTTTACAGCGGCGAGGGTAAAAATTTTTCCGGGATAAGTGTCCTGTTACCATTTTTACGTCCGTGATTCTCGGAAACGTGCGAAAGCCAGATGGGAAAATATAAAGTGCTTTATTGCGTGGTAAATCTTCTATGCAATAGATCTGGAGGAGATAGCCCAAAGGATGCGATCTGCATAGACATTAAAAAAACTAATTAAAATCTAACGTGCTCTTCATCCACTGCCTCGTCGATTCAATTATGCGAATTCCTAAGTCTCGTTATTTCGATCCACAGCGCGGCTCGCGGCTAATTTCGTGCGAAAAAAGTGTAGTTTTGTAAAACGGTGCAACAAGTAGAAAACTTGCTACTCCGAATAATTTTTTTTACTAAAATTTTAACGAAATCTCCGCCAACGATCAGCAGAATCAACTTCGAGTAAATAAAAAAAAAAAAATTAGCAGGAGACGTGACTGAAAAAGTAATTCCAAACTTTCGATCGATAAATGTATGTGAAAAACGAAATATCGTGTATCGTAAACGACTGATAATGCGTTGGTAAATACTTCAAGTAATATTCGATCGTAGCTCAGCCTTCTTAACCTTTCTCCTAGTTATCATTTATCCGCTCGATAAATCTGAAACCGGAGAAATTGTTATTGACTATCCAATGAATTCGCTTTCGCACTAATTCTATTCCGCTACTTTGATTATCATTCACGCGCTCCGAAATGGCCAGCGGAATCAGATACGAGCAGGACAGTCTGTAAAACGTTTCGTCGTTACGCCAGGAGTTTGAGCGTAAATGTAAATTTCAAGCGATGCTCTTCTTGCATATTCAATGCGAAAGGGGAGAAAAGGTATCATCTCCGTCTGTAACCATAAAGCGTGCAGAAATTGAGGGGTTGTTAGATTACAGCTACGCTCTTCTAAAACACCCTCTACTCTTTCTCTCTCTCTCTCTCCTTCCCGTACCCTTTCTCGCGTTCTCCGCCACGGATAGGGAGAAAATTGCACGCTCGATTTGAAAGGTGTAATGTATCCATCGTTTATTTACGATTCTGCGAAGTGCAGAAGCGACTTTCTGGAATTTCGACTGGCTGAACTTTATTGCTTCACTGTTTCACCCAAGATTTCAAAAATATTGGAAAATTTGAGCAGCTTGTTACGTGCGATAAATTATCGCTGATAAACGTTTCTCTAATTCCAGTTCGTTTCGATCAAGTTCCCTATTTGTTACTTTGTCGAAACTGCAACTTAGTTGTAATTAAATGAAATTATAACAAAAGTAAATAAATTTAGAATTCCGCGAAAGTTAAGTCATTGAAAAATAACAGACAGATTGACTGAAGCCTGTCTTTTTTATGTGATCATTTTTATAAGTTTCATACCTTTGCTGCGCGAAACGAAGAAGTCTTCCGATATAAGCAGCTTATCTTGCAGTCAGTATTGATTAACACGCTCGACTCGCGATGACTTCTTTTACATTTACGCTTATCCCAGTGCATTTAAGCTGATTGAATTTTCCTCCAGACACGCTATACACCATTTCACTTCTCTCACCTTATCGAACATATTTTTTTTTTTTTTTTTTTTTTTTGTTAGATACCACGGTGCTGTTTGCCTCACTTTCGTTATATTAGCATTTGCTGCACAGCCACATTTATTTCCAACTTTTATCTAGAACCAGGGTTTATTTTAATTACCCAGCACTTGTAAATAGTTTATCACCGATTTGTCCTATCTAAGTTATCCACTAGTTTGAAAAATTATAATTGGACGATATGATATGTTATAATTTAACATTTTATGTTTCTTTACATCCTAAAAGATAATTTTGAATATTTCGCGGAACGAATCAGGCATTTGATATAATCTACTTTGTTCGCCTCTACACATAATTAATGGGGTCTAGCACTGCGTTTTTTTCCCCCGATTCTTCTTTTCTTTTTGTATTTTTCGTGTCAGTATACGATCTGCAAACTGTTGACACGATGCGAGCGGATCTTTCTACTTATCGTCATAAATCATACACTTTCAATTTATCTCGCATGAATTTCATTTTTCTTTTGCTCTGTGCTCGACATTTATACATTTTTACATTCATGTAAAAATCATTTCAGTTTTTCCGAATGACCGCATATCCGCGAATATTCTTCTATCTCTCGGCTAAATAATGATTGAAATTGTTTGTATTAATATTTTTGTCACATCATTTTATTCTTTAATGCGATGATAATCGATCAATAATAATTCAACCGAATAATAATTTAATCATTTTAATTAACTACATTGCTTAACGTGTTCTAATTGAATTTTAATTATCTACCGTGCTATATAATAACAAATAATTATCATACGTGAATTGTACCTATATCTCAATTGAACTTTCATCGTTCATCACAAAGTTTCGTAGCAAAATTATCGATACGTGTTACTATAGCGAATATCTTAATATAGTCTACCTTCCAATATAAATCTTAATTTAATCTAGTATACTAAAGAACGAAAATTCATAGAAGCTACATTGTCTATCTTGTTATCAGTCACATACGTAACTCTCCTTAAATATAACACCGACCGATAAAATGTGCCCCGACCGTTTCGTGTAAGCCATCTCGTTCACTTTTGAAACACTTTAGACGACAAGAAGTGCTAAATACGATCGTGATATCGTAGTTATATATGTTATAGTTACTTGACATAAGGTACAAATCCAATACTCTATCATTGGAGCGAACGTGGTCCACGCTTGTTCATGAGCTATAAAGGATTGTAGTGATAAGGTAAATGATGAAAACCGACACGTACGTGCCTGGTCGACGTGAACCGGTTTTATGAGCTTGGTTAAACGTTTCGTGAATCGTTTTACGCGTTTACGACCTCATATAGTGCATGTAAAATATCATTTTTACGCTTTAGAAGCATGTAACGGTAAAGTATTCTTGAATATTCCAAAGAGTTTTTATACCTTTGTTGCAGATCCTGAGAAATTTCTCCGAAAGCTAGTATCTCCAAGTCTGACAATCGAACGAAAAAAAGATAATGAAAAAAAAAGAAATCCTTGTATAAAACAATATACCATGTTTATTTGAAATTTCAAAAATCTTTTCAACGTTCAACGATCGTTTTTTTCATTTTATTTCATTTTCAGCGAGTTTGATCCTATCTCCGATCTTTATTTCAAAAATAATTAATTCCCGAGCCACGCGGAGAAATATATCAATCCTTTGCAAATAATTATATTTCTGTTATAAACAAACGTAAAGAAAGATGCGATGTAATATCCTTTCTTGCTATGTATGTCTGTTTCAAGGTAGAAATCCTTTGAATTACGCTTGTTTTCAACGAATGATACAGCTACAAACTACAACTCTAATACACGGGAAAAGATATCCGCGTTTCCACTGGTTACGAAGGAAACAAAGTTTCAAGCAAATTACCTGGATTAAAATGCACATTTTCCCGAACTTGCGATATATGTTGTGCATATTGCAACAATTTGCGATAATCACTATGATACATCAGATTAGATGATACAAGCTTTTACGTGAATTGATTCATGAATATTTCATTTTCCTGTTCGCTTACATCCATTGCTCTCTATGTAAACATAAATTTCATTGCCTTTCAAAATTATTCTATCGAATAAAAGTCAATAAATCACTCGTTACTGTCCATGCTACCATTCCTAAATTGACAGCATATTTTTCAGTTATCCAATTTAAGGTAGTTGGAATAAAAATCTCGATGATACTTCTCCAAAGAAAAAAAAAAGGAGAAGGAAATGTTAAAGTCACTTTAAATTTTCATGCAATTAAAAAGCGAACAATCGCTAAAAATTGTGGAACAAGTTCTACCCCAAGGTAGTATTCATAATTTCTCCTCGCACAAAGATTATATTTACTCGAGCAAATTAATTAAATTCACCGAAGAAATCGTATAGATAACCAGATTTTTCCAAAGTTCGGTTAAAAAAGCCAAGACAGCGTGGTGAATACTAAAGAAGACCATCTCAAAGGCAGTCTCTTCTCTCTTATCTGTACTTCAAGAAGCGATAAGTCTTGCACATAATTGAATTCTGTTTTATGCATGACGTCTGCCGGTGAAAGGGCTAGGATTTTCGTGGGCTGAGACACTCGAAAGGTATTAAGTGAACAGTGGTATGCTCGATTAAACATTTACGTTACAAAAATACGTCCGCGGGAAAAACTTGGAAGGACAATAACTAACTTCACCTGAAGAGAAGATATGGAAAAGATAAGATTGGAGAAACTGTCGGAAGTTCTTTCGCTTTTCAAAACTTTTCAATTATCCATCGAGCAATTAAATTACAAGACGAAAAGAAAACGAGTCCGAATCCCAATTCCTTAATCGTCCCGACGGTGAAAGAAAAATAATTTTCAAGCGTAATAATTTTACGATTCCCCGGTGGTCGTTTTATTAATCGAATGTTTCGCCTCGTTGCACGGTAATGCATTTTCCCTTCAAAGACGGGCGAGATGCAAAAACAAATTCAATTACGATTATACGAGAGAAAATACGACATCGTTGTATCTGAAAGTACAAAGGCGGCCAAAGTTACGGGATTTCTTCATTTATGTAAAAGTCCACCAAGAAGTTGTCTCCGAAGCAAGAGCTCGTAAGTACAATTTTCCCTTGCCTCAGCCCTTGTCTCAACCCCGTGAACGAATTGTCGTGCCGTCTTGCTTAGAGGCAATTAAAGTTTTCATTATCCGGCAAATGCAGCTACATCTTCGCAAACGCGCGGCAATTCCGTGTCGTCAGAAAACGCGACCGTTGGATAAATGAAACGATGCCCGGTTCCTGATAATAAACACAAATAGAGATTTTTTCACCTCCCCCCCTCCCCTACCCTATCAGGAAGAATTCTTTTGAATCGAATATTGCTCGCGTTTAATCAACAGAAATTTCATTTCTCTATTCTTCTCTTCTTTTCTGTGCGTCTATTGCAAGAGAGTTAAGATATTTTTCACTCTTAAAAAAGTGCGCAAATCCTGTGCTCAAAAACACAAACGTGTGCTTGCGGATTTATCAATTGTGAGTAAGAAAAGAATAAAGAAACGGGTATTGTTACCGTTATCTGGTGTTGATAATAATTAAAAATGTCAAAGTTTGACACAGCCAAAAATTGTTAGGAATCGATTACACGATTTAGCTACGAGCATACGTTTCCTTTCGCTCGTGAATTAACTAACACCGCACCGGTGAATTCTATTCTCCCGAAATTAAGTAAAGAAAAGAGCTAACTTTGAGACGTGTAGCCTCGCTGCCTCGTTGCACGATTCCAAAGTCGTTTTTTTTTTTTTTTTTACCGTAAGATCAAGGCGGTGCTTCATTAGACATTCTTTGCCGCTCTCTTGCAGGGTGAGCGACAAAAGAACGACATTTAAAAGCAGACTGAGGAAACAAAAGAAAGTGCACTGCTGACGGGTCTTTTGGTTTGTATTACGGCACTGTTGGGTGTCATCAAGATACATGAAATTACACGTCCTAAAACAATGGAGGCCACACCTAGAAAAGTAATTTCGCTGTAACTTCAAAGAAATAACCTCGCAGCAAAAAACGCGTGTGTTGGTGGAAATGTGTTAACCGAAACTCGCCAATCTCTCGATTTATCGCGTAGTAGCTATCGTTTAGTATTAAAATTTAAATTAAAGAACCGTCTCGTTACGATTCAGAGCACGTTAACGTACGCTCGTAAACGAGCGATTTAACAAATTTTCCACCGACTTTCTTCCGACGAATATCCCGTAGAAACATCGTGACAGTCGGCTGATAGTTCTTCGTTATAAACGACTCCAGAGAGCAGGAAAATAAAGGTGCGCCTGATCCTTCTCCGTTGCACCAAAATAAATGAAATTCAACGTTCGAGGGAAATTTTTATTTCGTTAATCAACGGGCAGCTAAAGTGCCATTTGAATTATGTCTACGAGTGGATGCTGGATATTTAAAAATCCTGCGCGACGGAATTTAAACCAGCGTAAACTACGTTCATTAAAACAAAGAACGGCACCGTTGCGGATACGCGGCAATGCGTGCACACGGCATTCGCATGGAGAACAGGCTTGCGGAGGGGCTGAAAAAAGGAATAAAAAATAAACTCTCAGAAATACAACCTATGTAAAACACCCGGAGACAGGGAACGTAGCGAGTTGCAAGGCGTTTTTGTATTCCGCTAAATCTACAGTAGTTATAAAACGTAATCTCTCACATCGACTTTTGCTTTTTAATCCGTTTTACGATTTACATAAAACTATTTCTACTCAACTTTTTTAACCTCTATACATGTTCCTAGATTAAAATGTCATTAAATTAAATGAAATTATAATTCCAGATCAACATAACAATCGTACCGTTGATATTTATGTATTTGCAGATACTTATGCAAAAATATATCGAGTAGCCAAAGTAAATGAACATTCTCAATCTGCTAACGATGATTTTCAAAGTTCAGATCAGTTCGACTCGCATCTGGTAATGTATAATCGATATTAGAAACGCATTCTTTCGCGATCGTGGCTAACGATTTAAGATAGAAAGTGACGTCGTTGAGACTGACCCTATAAGCAACAGTACTGCCGTAACAGATACCAGCAACATCGGCTGAGTCGATTTTCGCAGTTCTGCCTGTTATTGTAAAATCGATACCCGATGAAGTTTGCATGAACAGAGTGCATTTCAAGAAAGACCCGGCTGGTGCAGGGCGCAGTAATGATTGCAGTCTACAAAATGCACCCGTACAATTTAGCAGGGCTGGGTATTAATGTCATTTACACATTCTTCCTTCCAGAAATATCAATTTTCGTTCGACGTATTTCCAGCCGTTTTACCTAGCTTTGTACAGAAATGATTTATGCATATGCGCTCGCGTACACGATACACGACGAGCCAGATAATTGTGTGGTTCTTTAATTCAGTCGCGAGCATGCAATCTCTGTTAAAGACAATAACGATAGCACTGGGAGGAAACGGATTTCCAGATTAATGGTCGATGGGCACGTTACCATCGAGATAATTAACATGGTGAACTCGGAAACGTATCGAACAAATTACCGATTGGATAGATTAAAAATGGATAATAATAATACCTAACTCGTTTCGACTATCAATTATATCTCTTCCAAACAAATTACACCCAATGAACGATGAATAAACGAAAGAAATAAGAAGCTTCTTATTTCTTTCTTATATCGTTTTACGAGCATCACGAAATAGCAACGTGCTTCGACGATCTCGAAGAAAATAGCCGGCGTAATATCAGGTAGAAGGAAACTTTTTTTTTCACCCGTCTCGTCTAACCCATTCATTAAACGAGACATTACAATAGCGCAATAACAGGATTCTCCTATGGATTACGATAGTTGTGGATTCAGAAAGGAGAGAGAACTCGCGAAAGAAGATAGCCGAGCGATCGCAGCGAAAGGAAACCTTTTTTCATCCACTCGTTCCAGGCTCGTGTTAGCCCGTTCATTAACTTCTTGAGAGATTCCATACATTACGGACGCGCCTTATCCAGGTGAAACGTATGGACTGTTTGCGTGCATGAGGAAAAGCCTTGGTTTAGGACTGTCGGGAGTGGGAAGGGTGTAAGAGGGTGGCAGGGTGGGAGATGTCTCGGTATCGGGGTAGATCTATAGATCGTGGCGGTTGTCCCCCATGAATCACACCCCTATCTAGTGGAATACGGGCTGTATTTACAACGGCACGCTAGCCCTCCCTTACGAGCGTCAGCCACCCTTCCCGGTGCCTATACGACGTCGAGGCACACCTATATCTTTCTAATCAACTGTTTGTCTAATGTCTATGTAAATACGGTATGTTAATTATCTCGATGGTAACGTGTACGCCAGCTATTAATCTGTGAAACATGTTTCTTCCTAGTAGCTGCACTTCCTGTCCGCTCGAATACCGGGATGTTACAAATCGGCGCTCGGCAACTTAACGTTCACGATTGATCTCTACCACTCACGACTCTTCATCTATCTAATATGTCGGTGCATAATGAAGCGTTCTTACAAGGATTTGCAGATTTAAAAATTCTCAAATCTGGAATAAAACAAGTTCCTGAAATTTCTATGGAATGATTTTAGCTGGTACAAAGTATGTCTCTATCCGTCGCTAAATAAATTCATATTCTCGGCATCCTTCATGATGCTGTTTCAAAATTGAGAGATTTCTCTTATAATAAAGTTTGTTAAATCGTTAATTCGTTTGAACTCTGTTTGTACTTGTTTTCTCGCAGCACCAGTAATATTTCGCGCAAGAAATATTTTGAATTCACGGTTGTTCGTAATTTATGACAAAACGCAAATATTTTATACTCGGGTATCTCTGGTAGCTTTAACGGGCAATATTGTAAGAAAACTCGTAGAAACGACTACGCAGGAGCTGGTTACAAACAGTAATTAACGTGAGTATGTTGGTGTTCATTACCTAAATATCCGCGTGGAGAGCTTACGGAGGTTTCTGCGAGACTAAGATTCTCAGAAATACTACTTAGGCTGCCCACCACTTTCCCATGCGCTACATGCCGGAGTTACATTAGCAAACATAATTATAGAAATTTGTTGACATTACGCGAGCGTCATATCAAGCAAGGTATTATTATATCATATACTTCGTGTTGGTGCAGATACGCCCGAGAGCGTTGACTTAACGACAAATTTTATAAATTTCATACATACACGATATATATAACAGTTTGGAAGTCAGTAAATTTCCTAAAAACAAATGAAAACGTTGAGAAATACGATACTTTCTGAACAAAGGTTGTCGGTCGTTTCTCCGATTCAAATTTATTTTTAGTTCAATAATATAATGACGTTTGCGAATTACCCAATAACATTCGATAGGTAGCATGCGAAGCTCGTTGAATTTCTTTCGGCTCTGTACAAATAAAGCAAAAAGTTCTTCGCTTACAAACATTGTCCGTCATTTCTCAAAGTCAAACTTTTGCTCTTTAACCTGAATTTCTCCTAAAGGCGAAATCGTCGGTCTGCGAGTGTGTGCTTTAAATGAAAGGGGTTAAATTGAAGGGTACGAAACAGCGCTAATACCACATACCACCCTCAAAAAAGAAGTGGCTAGACCGTACCAGGTCGTACCGCTTTTACTCCCGCGTAATATGCAGTAAAGAGACTCGTGGCTTGCAAGCTTCAAACACTAATTAACCCTGCAGTAACTGCAGTCTTGAAATTACTGATTTCCGGGGACACGAGCCTATCCTCGTTTCCTATTAAGCTGTACGATCGTTTACAAGATGCGAATTATTTATCATTAAATCGTACAATATCGTTAAATTCACAGTTCACAGTTTCGTTTAGTCTCTCCACGTGCTTCAAATTTAATCATTCTAAATCGATCGCAATTTCCAATAGACGTACTGCGCGATTTTATTTTTATCGACTACGACACACAACCGTCGTAGACAGTCTGCGATCTGAAGACGCCGCCTGAGACCAAAGGCTTAGTCCAGCAATTTGTTTTTAAAACAGTGATCGTAAACCGACGAAACGCCATTTCTGTGGCCAAATATCGGGATTGAATTACACGCTGACACGGCTCTCAGAGGTAATTTGCAATTAAGGTGAGATTTTGTTAAGGAGATTAATGTCTCCCTATCGATCGGGCTAGCCGGTGGTAACTAAGGGTAACGAACTGGAGCTTGGCGAGCACAAGCCTGACTTTTTGTTGTAGTGGGAACAACATGGATAATGGGAATCCATAAATCTATGAATTTTTCATTCTTATAAATTATTAGCGCGCTGAAGCATTCCACTTTCCATTACTTTTCCCGTCCTGATTTTTAATACTAATTTCCGATTTTTCGATGCAAAATTATTAGTTATCTTTTATTCCACGTAACAATGATGTAATCCTTCCGAACGACGATCAAACGAGCCACGATGTGTACAATATTTTAGAACAGTACGATATTCTTAGTCGCGTGAAGGTACCGAGCAGAAAATACGTCTACTTTATTATACAAGACGGAACTAAATTCATGCAACAAGAATTTACTGCGTCATTTCACTGCATGGAACAGCATAAAAAGTTAGACACCGGAACAAGAACCGAGAAATCCTCGAGTGAAGTATCTACCATACTCTCTGCGGCCGCGCTATAACCCTCTAGCCTTATCCTGTGATTACGATGTTCTTACTAAATTAGAAAACTCTTACGAAACGTTATTTACAAAGTGAAAAAGAGTTAGTATTCTTCGATCCAGTGATCAACGATTAGGAATGCTTACAGCGACGAAACGGATTTTTGTAGTAGGAAATTAAACACTTCCATCTGTCTCGCTTATGGTTCACGCGAACTATATTATAGATATGTAAACATTTTTCCACTTCAGAAGCTTTTATTATTTTGCTTACACAAATCTACAGCCATCTGCAGGAGTGGCTTATCTCATGTTCCTATTTCATGTTAAAATCTCTATTTTTAAACAAACCATACACTGCTAGCTTTATTTTAGTGCCCTGGTGATTTCATAACCCTTTTTAGCAGTTCCTAAAGCAATTTCGAATAGCATAGATTTTTAGTTAGCCGTACGATTAAAAAATATTTTATCCCTATGGCTAATTACGAAAATATCGTACCAAACTGATTTACGAAGACTACGAAACTGTCGATATACTGGAAAAAATCGTTAACCGTTTATTTTCGTATCCTTGAAAATGGATTGTTTTAATTGAACGGCTCAATGCAGGATAATTTATCCAGAATTAGACTACGTCGAAAAGCGGAAGTGAGAAAGATAAATTCTATAGGTGTAGAACATTTAATCGGTGCATCAACCGCACCAACAGCCTAAAATTCCCCATTGAATATTTTCTAGTTCTGTCGAGTCGATACAGAATGTCAATATAATTCTTCAATCTCGCTCCCTAACGTTATAAAATTATCTGCTTTCAACGTGAAAAAAATTTCGCGGTACGTGAAACTTTTGCAAAACGAAAAATACGAATCTTGGTCGAAAGTCGGAGAAAAATGTTCTATCGCAAATGTGATTGAAAGTTCCATCGTTAAAATACAATAAATGAAACCTGGGATATATAGTATTCGTCGCTTTATATATTTCGTGGGAATTGGATTCTGAAGAGCATAAAATCTTTCAGCGGCGGTGGTGCAGAGTCGCTGAAAAGTCATAATAAATAAATCGGCGTATAAAGCGTATCCTGGCAACATGGTGGAGGTATTGTTGTGCAAGTGATGATACATAACGTTTCAGGTTCTTGTCCGATTGGTAGGTGCGAGAATCATTTGTCAGCCAGGAAAAAATTGAAACCACATTCTTCCTTACGTTTCGTTGATCGCAACCCTCATCGATCATACTTCCAGCAGAAAAGAACGCGAGTTGACCGGCGATTTATGCACATGTTGAAAAATTTTGATACGCAGTTCCTTTTTTATCGGTGACTTATGCAACTCCCGTGCCATCTACGGAGGAGATTTCGTCGTGTAAATAAAAAGTCTGCTCTAAAAACATATAGCCTTGTCATAAATTCTGTCGCACAGTGATAGATATTGTACTCTCTGACAAGAAGCTAATTTCTTATTGACATCCCGAACGGTAATTATTTTATGACTAATTACGGATTAGTTACGAATATTACATATTGCTCGGTTAAATGATATTCCCCACATTTTTGTACAATCACTAGGTATCTTTGTAATAGAACTTACGAAGGCGTTAGGTACGTGTTTTCTTCCTATTCCATAAATGTTACACGATGGATAAAAATTCTTGGCTCTGTAAGAGTAGCAAGATAATTTCTGTAATTCCAGCGGAATTTTGATTAAGCTAAAATGGAGATAAAACACATTGTTGGCTGTCACGGTGTCCTGAAATATATCGCAAATAGAATTCGTTTTCTGGATTATGTGGCAAACACACGACGACACGATATTTCTAAAATTAAACATTATAGGGTACTAAGATATTCCAATCCAAATAGCTACAAACCGACTGGAGCTACAAACTTCTTTCCTGTTAGTTATTAGCAATACTCATTTAAACAAGTCGGTGGACTTGTTATTGATTTTGCTGCCCGCGTAAAGTAAATGTGCATTTGGAAATGTTTCGCAAACCTCAAAGTGGCTCGCAATGTTATTTCGCCGCTGTTTGGATTTTGCAAAGTGCACCGGTAATTCGAAAATCCAACGAAGTATGTTTTAAAGGGGCTGTCTAGCAGACAGTAGTCTGTAAACGATTGTGCACAACATTAATGGCGTGCTATAAACTGTTCGTGTTTATTTTCGCGAGTATTCGAAACGCATTTGTTCAGTCGAACAACCGATGCTGTAAATTCTTCATAGGGACACATGGTAGACCGATCAAAGCGCGTATTGAATTCCAAACATATTGGCGAGACGATCAAACGAAAACAGAATAGATTAACTTATTTGTTGCGAGATCCAAACTTTCGGCAATGCCATTCAAATTATGCCGTTTTTCACGTTCGTTTAACCATTGGCGAATCGAGCGGCAAGCGACGAGCATAATCCTCGAATTCCCGAGGGAATGGAACAGTCTTCGAGCGAGATCAATCGAGTACGCTCTGTGCATTCTTCAAGCTTTCAGCTTTCTAGAAATAAATAAATAGCCGTAATTGACTAATCGATCATTCGGAAGACGAACGACTGAGATCGTTGGAGGAAATCGTAAGGAACGAACGGAAGGAAAATCTTCGCTGGTTGCTCGACTGCCTCGACAAACTTTCGTCGACGTCATTGGCAGCCGAAGTTGCTACGGGGCGACTCGTGTTTGACGTAGCGCACATCGAGGAAATGGAACCGGTGGAAATTTGGTTGCTGAAGGAATGCAAACGGTCGGCCAATTTTCCCTAGAGATTTTCACCGTATAACTTTTCTGGGTTGCACAGAGCTAAGAGAAATAAAGAAAGAGAAGAAAAAGAAGAAAAAACATCGAACTCAGCTTTTTTTGACCCGAAGCAGCCAAAGCTTTATTCGTTCATTCCTTCATTCGGCTTTTATTCCTTCCCATATCAAAGTCAATTTGTCCTCGGCCGTAGGTTTGAGCGCGAGGGCGAGCGCGAGCGTATCGTCGCGCGTGAGAAAACGTATTTTGCATAGCTATCTGCGCGGCGCAGAGAGCTCGTTAAAGCCGCTTCTGTTTTCGCGTAGCGGAATCATTTGCCATCCTCGTGGCCCCTCCCCCTCTTCTCACCCCAGTATCCCGTTCATACATCGATATCGATCTGTAATTGTGTGCATTTCGAGCCACCACCGCTCTTTATTCGGCCAGCCATCGTTTCGTTATTCTCTTCCTGTTTTCCCCGTTGATTCATTTGCGTTTAACTATAACATGGCGGCCGTCCGCGCATTCTAATTACATGTCGTTGTTGTTACAAAGCAATCGGCCCAGCGAAACGGTGTTTTGTATCCAGCAGCAGTGGTGATGGCCTCTCCGTCCTTTCTCTTCGCCCTTCTCCACCAAACCAACCCCTCTCCCCCAAAGTCGTTCATTGCGTATCCAACGTTGCCAACAACCTGTTACACAATCCCGGAAGATACACAAAGGGGCAATTTATGCCCCGGCATAGCGACAGCCTGCGAAATTCGAAGCCGGCTACGCAAATCTCCGCGTACAAGGAATGCACAATGCGATGCCGCTTACACCAGATTTCGATTAGCCGAAAGTTTATTACCTATGGACAATGCTCGATTCCACCCCCTTCCTCTATATATTCCCGACCGTGTCGATGCGATCGAATAAACGCCAACGCTTGGAAACTGTCGCGATTCGTTTTCGAAATATGCCTTGCCAGATAACGAGGCGTATTGTAGCGTTTCACGAGGGTTGTTCGCGGTTCCCGCGAACACTATAGTTTTCCATTTCACCCTCCTACTTCTGGAAAAGATCGGTGAGACGCGGTTCATTTTACCATTTGTTTTACCGTTTGTTCCACCGTTTCGCTATCAGGTTATATGAAGCACGTTGAACACGCTTACTTTATCAACGCGGTTGCATTCCGATCTAATTAATCGCGGGCCGAATTTTATTGCAATTTTCATAGCAACGTTCGCCGATAATTATAATAAAGTTCGCGTACCACGGATATTCATAAAACAACCGTGGTAACAGCGGGCATTAGTACTATCGAGCCATATAATTCCCCAATGGAATAAATTTTGTTTCGATTACGATTATTCCGTTTCGCAAATTGGTCTTATGAGATAACGTGAGATCGCTGTAACGAGCCGCGTTATAATAGCGTTTACCGCTATCTGAATGTATCGCGCGAAATGTAAGTATAACGAAGCGTTCGTCAGACTCTTTTGCTGGAATTTCCCTCTAACCTTCGCCATTCATGAAACTTCATTAGCCTTTTCTTTGAAAAGTATTTCGTTAAGAATACATGGCCGTTTCGAACGTTCCTATTCTACTTGTATTTTTCGGGCATTTTTCTTTTCCTCCTCTTTCCAATTCTTTCGACTTCGTTTCTATCACCTTGATAAGATAATCGTATTAAAATTACACCATTTGCTTCAACTTCGTCAACGTCCAACCGACGATTGCCATATTTGCGAGCAATCGAAATAATTATCCTAAAAAGGGAAAAAGAAGAAAACGAAGTTTCGCTCCGTCTCTCCGCGCCATTAATAGAATAACAAAGTATAGTGCGGCGTAATTTACATGATGAGCATTTGATCGAAGAGCGGATATAATATGGCCAGGTGAATGTAGGGTCATTCAGCTAACGACGACTCTTTTATGGAGCACTTTTAAGGTGATTACACCCCTTTCTATCCGCCACTCATCATCACAAAGCAATTTATCCGACGTACAGCGAAAAACCTCGAACGTGAAAATGGACGCGAATTCGACCAACTCGGGACGAGAAAATCAATCGAATAATCAACAATCCTCTTGACAAGCCAACGAACTAACGCCGTTCTGCAAGAACTGTTCAGAATCTCATTGTCTCGGGCCGAATAATTCACGTGGCAAGTGAAATCAAAGCTTCGAGTGTTTACATATTATACAAACACGTGTGTGCCCACATACACGATTTAAGCTTGCTGCCGAGGTTCCACCGTTGAAATATTCATAGGATTCTTGGAAGAGCGAAGCAGCCGCGAGAGACAGAGAGGAAAACGCCGAAGAAAAAGGAGTGAGAGGACGAGGAACATCAGCTGGGTAACGGAAGCAAGGGTAAAACAGGCATCGTGTTTTCTTCCTTGTCGCGAGAAGAAAACCCGGTTTAGTCAAGCGTTAAGTTCGGTCCTCGCTTGACGTGTGTACAGGCGGGTCCTCTAGCGTGTATTTGTGTGTGTTCACCAGCTCGTTCCTTATTTTCCATCGTCGTTTCTGTACGCCAGAAGCGATGTTATAGCATAGTTGACGATATAGCGAGATCGTAAAATTGCTGAGGCGTCAAAGTTTACGTGTTCCGGACAAGGGAGTCGGCATAAAATTGAATAGATAAAGATCTGAAACCTCGGGCGTGAATCGCATGAAATATGACTCGCAATTAACTATGATTCAGTGAATCGCGAGACACATTGAAAGAAGTATGTACGTATAAAACAGCGATAGATTAGCGCTTTCAATTTAACGCTTTATTGGATTGCCAAAGCTACCGTAGAATTGTTAGATCGCAGACAGATATCTTTTAACACGTTAACTGTCATATATATTAACAGTGTGACAGTAGTTGATTAAGTATTAAATAGTCCGACAAACTGTCTCGATGAACCCAGCACTCACAGGTTGACTACGGCTCGACTCTTGCGCGTTCCAATTGTAATATATACCCGATGTATCATTCGGTGAAACTTGGTTGGAACAGAACGGAGAATTTATTCTTCGAGATGAATAAAAGTTCATTAAGCGTAAAGTCCATTCTACACATCCTTGGCGACCGTGATAGAAGATGCTCGTTAAAAATTTACACGAGTATTAATGACTCTCGGAAGACTAAGTTCGCCAGAGTTTGGCAAACTTTTAAAGCTTTTCGTGGATTTGCCGCGTGCAGAGATTATCGCACAATTCATCCGTATCTAACGCGAAGTTCTGTTTTAAAGCCGGATGTCGAACGAAAAGGCGAACTGAACGTTCGCGGCGAGCGCAAACGATATTTTTACAAAAGAAACGCTCTTCCCGCGGTATCAACGAAAAGAAAACACACATATGTACACACGTTCCTTTCCTGGTATAAAATTAATTAAATTTCGCGAAATCTTCGCCCGAGTATAATACCGTTTGACTTTCCACAGAAGTACCTGAGGTGGGGAAATTGCGATGGGATTTCTAGAGAGAACCAATTTTAAATCTGCTGCGAACTAAGATATGGTCGGCTCAGTCGCCATAACTTTAGATTACGCGACAGTCCACGTTTCATAATCTATCCATTTTCAAAGGCGTGCGTGAAACGAAGGAAAATCATACGAAATACCACCGGCATAAAGTAACTTTGAAATTAAGGAAGCTCCAACCGTCTTGTCACGCGTAAGCATCGAATTTTCATTAAACCTACATTTCCCCTTAACTCCCTAAGCGACACGATATAGTTTTTGTTCCAGTTACTTTCATATATTCATGTTTAACATTTAAGAAGTTCAATCTGGAATCCGCAGCTAAATCTGAAGTTTACAAGAGTGTAAAAGAATGCAAAAAAACGCTGTTAATCTAAAGGAAGGTAACTTCTTGCACATATCTTACAAATGATCATATTCGAATTTATCAGGAAAATAATCTTAAATGCGAAGCTAATAGCATCCGGTGATCACCAAGATACTTTCACAATCTTCGAGAGTATCTACCCATCTGGCAATCCAACTATATCACAAAGTAAAGAAAACCCTGGACCAAGAGAACGATTTTTCAGAGATAGCGAAGTATATACCAGTGAACTGCTCTCTGTAAAGTGTAAAGGTCCGAGGAGTCGTGCGCCAACGACGTGCGCGAATATTATTTATACTCGAAGGTGTATGTACACGCAACTGAAAATCCTCGCACCCGTTACGGTTTGAATACCGCGTTAATAAAGCTCCGTGAGAGAAACACAAGCTAGAGAATCTTTGTTCTCCTGAAGAGGACGAGCGAAGACACGTATAGGAATGATAGAGACAATGAAAAAAAAGACCTACAGCGTACAGAATACAGTATAGTGAAAAAGAAGAAAAAGAAGGGGAGTTAGGAGTAAGGAGAAAAACGAATAAGAGAGAGAAAGAGAGAAAAAGAGAGAGAGCAGTTTATGTCTGACATGGTAATTTTTATTTCGCCGGGCAAAAAGGCGGGCTTTCATGCGGTCGGCGCTTTCATCCTGGTCTCGAATGATAAAGGCTCAAGAGAAACGGAGACGAGAACAGAGGGAAAAGGGAGAGATGGCAGGAAAAAAGGAGTAGGGGAAGAGAAGCAGCAAAAACGTTAAAATTATGGGCCTGGCTTTTCAAGAAACCATACACACATGGGAATACAAACAATAGACCCTTAGTCCTTACGTTACGGATACAGCTTAGCTCACGGCCCCGGCGTTCAACTTTGCAACAGTTTGTCGACCTTTCGCAGCTCTCGCGCTACGCTTTGCAGGATTATCAAACGTAAAAATGCTCGGGATTGCGGGATCGTGGTTCAAAGCGTATAAACTCGTCGCGACATTTTTTCCGTCAGATATATTTGAGTTTTTTTTCTACCTACAAAGGCAGCTTATGCTTGGCAAGATTAACTAAATTGATGCTAGACGTACGACGTTAATCTACTTTTCAAAATAACCAAAATACTCTGACATTCGAGTCGTTTTATTTTATTATCGCATCTTCTTTTCTATGACGTTAGACGTATGTAATTTAAAACACCCTTTTTTTCCGGAAGTACTGCCATCTTTAATTGAGACGAAACGTCGTGAAATAGGATGAACGAAAAGGATCGTTGGAAAATCTGACTGTATCTTTATCACGATATCGAAGTCGAGAATTTGTAAACGTAAAAAAGCTAGTATATTTGCAATGGTACGGCCACGAGTGCGCAATGCTTAATTTACGACTTTAATTAACCATAGTATCCCTTGATGCAATCGCTGCGGACGTTTCCCTAGAGAACCACGAAGAGCGCATCAACTAGAAACGCGTAAAAAATTCTTCTCTACAAAATTGAACGCGTTTTACGTGAAAAATAAATGAGAAGATCTCACTCGCAAAGCAAGAATTACTCGTTACGATATTGTCGTAGAGATACAGCACGATATTCCTGAGAAGCTGCAGACAAGAATTCTCGAATGTAAAGCAGTTTGCTCGGCAGATTGCAAAATTAATACAAAGGAAACGAATGAGAGAGCTTCGCCTGTTCTTTTTTCATATTTCTCCGTTCACGAAACGTCGCGTCTTCAACTGGTTGAGACGGTAAATCGAAATCTAGATTAATTGACAGACGAATCGCCTGAAACCGAAATAGGGTATCGTTAACGCTTTCTCCTTTGCTGTATTCCCTCCTAATCGTTGGACCAACGATTCGTATTCCCGGCATATCAAGAAATCCTAGAAATTCCCGAAGAAAAATATTCGAACCGGAACGCAAGAGAAACAGGTCTCATATCCAATACGGGAAAAATACAACCGTTAGAGGAGGCGGCGGAGGCGGGAGTGAAAGGAAAGGGAAAGAAATTACGCGAACGAAATTCCAGGAAGGAATGCGGATATACCGAAGCACACACAGAAAAGCACGCGTGATTCTGACTTGACGGAGGAAGAGTGGCTGCCAAGCACAGCCACTTTAAATGCAGATGCACCTTGCACACGTTGGAGACATCTTCTACTCCACAATCACCTTTACTCACTCGAACCCTCTCTACCCACTCCTCGCGTTCCCCCATCCGCCACCCATCGAACACCCAAGTTTATGGTTCTCCGATGCTCTTCTTTTAAGTACCAATAACTGTCCGGTCCTCTGAAGTATCGGAAGCATTCAGCGTACAGCTTGCACTTCTATATACATGTAAAGCAATCGATAGTGTGTACATACCATTTTCGATATCTCAAGAGCGCTTAAGTAAACGGTGTATCTCTTCCAACGAGATGTTCGTCCCTCCTGATCGACTCTTGCGCTTTTCTTACTCTTTCGCTGTCTCTCTCTCCCTCTCTTTCTCTCTCTCTCCTTTTTCAGCGACTACCGGTGTCGCTTACAAATGTACTTTTGCACGCGATTCGCCAACAAAATTTCAACGTTATCTACTCGCTGGCAAACCTGCACGAAAATTCGAGTCGGGAGAATCGTAAAAAGGCTATTACGTACGTATATTCTGTTGCGTTCTGTTGTTTCGAGCTTCTTGTTAATGCGCCCAAAAATACGCGCCAGTGTAATCAGAAACGTTCGAATTAGATTTCTACGAAACACACGGTACGAATGTGCCGTGGGTTAATTTACGAAGAGTCTGGCGTTCGTCATGCGTCCATTTTTTTGGAAGGAATACAAGGAAAATGATAACAGAGAGGAAAAGTCGTATAAGATTTTGGAACGCTATATCAGTGATTGGTAGACAACTTTTTTAAACAATTTCGAATTATATCAGAAAGGAAAAGAAATTTGTATCCTTGAGAATATTCATAACCGCACAATACGTTTTGCGAAGAAAATTCGAAGAACCGTGAAATCACGTATTATTGTACCTATGACTAACCCGACCAACACACGTATCCCGTATACATTGATTCATGCTTATTTTTAACGTGAAATGTGCGTACGATGAAATAACCGAGGTGACTGCCTTGTGGATTAATCGTAGGCGATTAAAAGATAACAATCGAGAAAGAGAATAAGATTTCGACGGAGATTTACACGCAAATATAAATCGAATGAACTCTTTTCTTCTTTTCTTTTTACGAAACATTCTGTAATTATAAAAATTGCAATTCTCTCATCCTATCGTTTCTAGGTTACAAATTGTTCTTGTTATCGTCATTTTACGCTTCCGGTTGACCATAATTTCTTTCCACGTCGTCTTTTCGTCTATTTCTTTCTCTCGATGTTGTAGATAATTTTGCACGTCATCTGTCATCGTAAATGTCCTTCTTGTCGGTGATTCAACGGCCACTACAAGACTACCTTGACACTGATTTATTATCGAGCATAGTTTGAGTAACATCAAAATACAGGCTTTTCGCGGGAATAGATTTCCAACGTTTCCTAAATTTTCCATCGGAAAAAACTGGTTTATTATGTTTTCCACCCTCGTGTTTTACACTCGCGATTCCACACGCATTAATTTATTACCTAATACAACCACCAACCTTTTCTATGTAATTACGAAAATACCACCTGTATATTTAACTTACTAAAATGCCTAAAGAACTTTACGAAATTGTTTATTACTGTTTCCTTTGGATACATCGCTGTTTCTGGTATGCCTGTATGTTCTTTTCAAGCTGTAATTGCCAGAGATGTTTATTAAACAAAGGAAAATCTCACGGAAAGTTTGTAAATTGATATCGCTTGATAGCTCGTAATATTTTCGAGGCGTTCGTAACCTGATTATTATTCGCTATATGCAGATTCGGGGCTGCACGATGCTAAACTGGATTTCAAAGGGGTCATTCGGACAGATAATTTGTACATGGTGCTATGAATTTAATAATTTCCCCTGTAACACACAGAATATAACAGAAATTATAGATTTTCCGGAATTAAATATACAATTGGAAATTTTGGAAAAATGTTCTATTACATCTGCCTTATTAGATAACTGTTTTGATTAAATATTTACAGAATGGAAAAGGCTGATGATACACCCTGATAGTAGGGTAATATAAACGATAGGATGCAAATCTATGGCACTGGACATATTTAGTAATACAAGAAGGTTCAGAAACAAGGTATGTATATATATACAAATCCCTGATAGATTTTCAAAATTATTTTTCTCGAAAACGAGGACCTGTTATCTACATTTTACTTTACTCGGGAAAATCGTGTCTCATCGGATAGTTAAATACTATTCACTTTGCAACATATTCTATTTTAAGTTTCCCTTAATTCGAACAAATTTATTTAGACGAGATATAAAGGACACGAAGCAAGAAACATATCGATATTGATACTGGCGTTTAAATAGCGTCGTATTCGAACGTTTAACCTCATTTTACGGACACCCGAAAGCTATCGACTGTCCGTGCTTCCGACTGTACATTGGTTATATCGTTCCTATTAATTATTTGTTAATATTTTAACTATTCAAAGAACGTTTAATCATACTACTTCGGCGAATATATAAACACTGAAACTTCCGATTTAATTAAGGACACAGTGAAATGAAATTCTGAGGCGCGCATATTATGGGATTCCACTCGTTATATCGTTAAACGCGCATAATTGGAAATAGATATTTAACTTAGCCAGTATAAAATATCGCGCGTATTCATCGACGAGGATAAGCATTATTACGAACAAACTTTTACCGTGTCTATCGTTTAAATTACGCTTGAAATCTCTCTATTCAGCGAATTTGTTTTTCGGTGCCGTTTAAAAAAAAAATTGCTGATCGTACTGACCATGCGGAAGAACGAGCTCTGCCTAAATATATAAATCAATGAAAATATTATGAAAAATTGAGCTTTCTTCCTGACGATAAAACGAATCATCGGTGCTGTAAATACATATAATGTGTACTTGCTCGCGCGTGGAAACATTTCTATGGAAAAAATGACTCGAGTTTGAACGGAATCGTGGTGCAACATTTCCCTGCCGTTGCATGTATTATACATATGCGTGTCTGTAGTAATAATAGCAGTAGGTAATAGTAACGCAAAACGCAAAGATATCTGTACAATTTCTGCGGTGGTTCAATTATAAAACTACGGTCATTATCGCGGTGTTAAATGTTAAATGCATATAACTGTAAGACGAGTGTTTAACTTTATAAGCATTAAATGCTGAAACAGCACTATATCCGGCGTTATTCGAAAGGAGTTGCAACGAAGCGTTCGTATGCTTAAGAACGGGAGTTTCTCGAAAGAGGAAAGTTCGGTTACGTTCGAGTTAAAGCGAATTCTCGGATTTTCTTGCGTGTATGAATAATGAACTGGGACCAAGCGCTGGAATGATAAGGCAATCTCGTCGACCGATCGATCGAAAATTAAGTGGAAGTGTAGTAACTTTCGCAACGCAACATACTTTATATTTACCGAGAAGTAAATTAAAAAACTTTCCACGCCGTCTGTTTTAATAATCATACGAAACAAGACAGGCCGATGGGATTTCTCCCCTGCTCGAACAATTATCACGCTCAACAAGATTTTTCTCCGTTCTTTCTAAAGATTTCCGCTTTGCCAGCTTTTATTATCATTTCCTCAAACGTAATTTCGCTACGTAAAATCGAATAGCAAAAATCTATACGGTTCAATTAGAACAACTCCGCCAACAATAAACGAACAAGGTACCTTAGTTTCAATGGAAGGTAAGATCCCTACTTTACTACGGAAAGTAACTTGGTATCCCCAAGTTGGATTTTCTTCGGAAACGGAACCGATATCAAATCGAAGTTTGGACCAATAACAAACGTCTGTTCTCTCCCCACTGTCTGTAATTGATTTTAACTACGTATCCATCCACATGCGCCCATGTAACTCCTGCCTATCGGTTTCCGACAGAATTTCGAATCACCGATCACCGGTCCGAAACTTTTCCCTGGAAGATCACTGTCGAGATCCAAGAGACGAGCTGAGAAACTTTCATTCGAGTTTGCAAATCCTCTTTGCACCGAGATATACTCGATTCGCCCAGAGTTTTAAGAATATTATTCGTGCCCCCATATATCGCAGTTGCTCGCCCACGGAGATGGAAATTTTCGAATTGTGCCAATATTCTACGCGGTTTCAACGATCGATGGAAATTTGGTATCTCGGAAAACACGAACGATACTCGAATTTGCCGATAATCAAAGATCAAACTTGTTAGTTTGTTCCATAGTTGCGCTTATTAAATTTAACTATTCGCTTTCAGAACACTGAGTTCGAACATAACACGATCATAGTTTTTCATAACCGTGACCGAGTATTATAGTGCAAAGGTTTAATTAAAGTCTCCTTTAAGAACATTAGCAGTCGACCAAATACTTTCAACGTGTTTTAACCGGTTCCAGTTAATCCTATCGCGAATCCAATAACACATATAGCGTATTGATCTGATGATAACCGATATAACATTGACCGACATAATAATATATAATACAATAATGTTTATCACAGAGATAAGCTGCATACGATGTTTCCAATTAAAATACCATCAAATAATGGTATTACGATAATTACATGACCGTTAATTGGAATATACAAATCCCAATTTTATCAATTTCGTTTCCCTAAACTCCCTGCAACAAACGTCTAATTTCGGATATTTATTAAACCAATAATGCAGCCACGGGTTTCGCCCAATCATTGGAAACATAATCGAACGTAATAAGAAGTAATTATGGGGCCCGGCTGGGTTTGCTCTGAAGGAAAAACGAGCAGAAGCAAATCTGGCTGCACAACGATGGAGCCAAGATGAAACAAAACGGGCATAATTCCAATTAGCATCAAGAAGCTAGATGTGTTTTTGAAACACACGGAATTGCAGCATGCGAACGAACAAGGGAGAACTTGCAATTACACACTTTTAATGGAGGAAACTTTTTAAGAGAGACATCTCGTTAAAACGAAATACCGTGGCACCCGTGCACCGCCAAGAAACTAATGCGACCCCCCAAAAGAAAGTAAAGCTAATGCGAAACGCGCTTCCAGACACTCATAAATATTAGCTCGTCCCATAAGTAAGGCGGCTGTTCTTTCATATGTTTATTTGGTGAAAATAAATGACTGTTACAGATACGTAATATCTACAATTATCCGTTATTCTTCTATCAAACTATCATAAACTTATTTCTATGCGTCTATTTTTATACAATAGATTTATCTCGGATATCCGAATAGACAGGATGAGAGTAGGAAACATGATGAATATACTAAATTTCGCTTATTTCAAACGATACCTGTGAAACTCGATAAGTTACGAATTCGTACACGATTTATCCCACTAACGATGATACTTGCTAATACAGACATGGAGATAGTCGGATTTCACTTTGGAACTTTCTCATAATTTTCCGACAACTGTATAAACAGCGGAAATCTTCGGTGTGTCGTTAGCTGACTTAAGGCCGTATCTCGAGATATATTTTCCGCGCTAAATAATCGTTCGGTACTTCCTGGGATTTGTCGAAAAGTCTGATTTATCTTCTTCGAGCGCCGCGATAACGTTTTGTTTGATTTAACGACGGCGACGTGGAATTTTATAGAAAGATCGTGTACGGATCGATAAAAATGCTTCTAAAGGAAAAAGCATTTATAGCGGCCAGCATTGTATCAACGAATAAACGATGCCAACTTTGCTTCGCACTGTTTGCCTTGCTTATTATTTCAATAAAATGTATTTACGGTAAATAACAACAACGATAATTTAATGTGTCATATAAAATGATATTGTAATATAAAATAAATTTGTATATAATATTGAAAATTTGATAAACACGATTCAATCTTGTTGCAATGAATCGTTATAGGAGGACATTAAAACGAATGAAATGTTCCATTTGATAAAATCAATGGCACATGATAAACAACACAATTGATCGTAGGACACGTAGATACATCGTTATCAATCCGTTTGTGAACAAAATTTTGAGAACTAAAATATAATTGTTTTATTGTTACCTTCCTCTTTCTTTCTTTCGCCATTCATTTTTTGATAGAAATATAAAATCTCCTTTACGCTATGCTATATCATGAAACTGAGAATTCGACTGTCTGCTTATACATAGGTTATATCACTGCTCTTGTCACTGATATTCTAGAGCAAGACACGCTTCAAAGTGAATCAAATTTATAGCACGATAAGCGAATAGGTCGTCGAAAAGGCGAATGTCACATTCTGGTGTCGAACTGTAGCAAGAATCGAAGTGTAAAATATGCAGACCTCGCTGCCGGTTTAGTACGTATTTTCATGCCGAACGAGCATAGAAAGATGTTCGACCTACTTATACCATTCTATGCGATCATTTTTTTTACGAAACGATTCCTCTATTTTAATTGCGTTTATAACAATTGTTAATTATTGAAATTTAATGCGAACATATATATATAATAGTTTGCTAAGAGAAGATCGCACTTTTTAACAATTACTCCACAGATAAACGATTGTTTTTCATTCGTCCTTTTCTACGCGTGTTTCGAATGGTAACATGTTATTTTGATAAATATGGATATGAATCTCGATCGAGATAGACTGTAATATTTTACGGAAGATGAAGAGACATCCACCTCGCGTTTTCGAAATTTATAGCCTGTGATCGAATAACAGTACAATGTAAAAATGCAATTTCTCAAACTGCCAAGGAAAAAAAACAATAAGAGATGATAGACTAGGTCGAATATTAATAACAGTATGAGTGAGAATTGTCAAACATAGTGTATTTTGCTTAATGTAATAATTCGAAATAACGACACCCTATTTCCTTGCTGGATTTTACTTAATTCGCTGCTCATAATTCATTAATAACGTATCGATTTCAAGTCAATCAATGCTATTAAACCTATCTCGAAAATGATTAAACAACCAAAGTTAGTTATTACCGGTTCGGAACTTGTTATGCAAGTGCTAGTTACGTATTACAACAGGGTAATGTTATTAGCACGTAACTACAGTAACATGGTTATTTCACTCGCAAGTCCAGTAATAGTAATTCTTCATAAATCTGACAGATTTCGGTCGTGCTAGCCTTTTTACGCTGATTTTCATTAAAACAACAAGCTTCCGAAAATCATCCTCTTTATAAGAAAATGAGGAATAAACTACTAGAATCTACGATGCTGGAACGATAAAGAGAACTGAACAATTCCTTCGTACAGAAAAAATGAAATAAGAAAAGGAAAAGAATGAACACCGTCGAACAGTCCATGGAAATTCTCTGCTTACGATTTAGTAAAATTCTTAGCGAGACAAATTTCAAATACAAGCGAAAGATTCTTCACCAACTCCATCCCATTCGCATTCTCCGCGATCGACTAAATAGATTTAAATACTTTCGAAGTTGTCGCGAATGCGAGAAGCTAATCGACCGTGAAAATTAAGTATTCCTCTCTATAATAGAAAATGGTTCACGAATAGGAGAAGCGAGAGAACATCCGCCTGACATTCCCGTTGGTTAGAAATGTGTCTACGACGTGCAATGGCCACGGTACAACATACCGTACCGGCTGCGGTCATTTTGAGTACGCTGGGTTACCCAGGAATGTTAATAGAAAATACTCGGTGTCTCCAGACTTTAATTATGAGCAGCGAACGAATATCGTGGTCCGAAGAAGCCTACGATAAATGTCTACAATCTGCTCTTCTTCAATCTTTTTCAAAAACTCATCGAAACCTTCGAAAGCCGCGATACAGGAGGAAGCGGAGAAAAATATCGGCCACTTGGAATTACCCATGAAAAAGAAGGAAATAAATAGCGAAGACAGCGTTGGTTTCTTTAAACTTGTTCGTAGAACTTGCTCAATTCTTGCAATTGAACTTGGCTGTCAGAAAGTCGTTTAAACTGGCGATTAAAATGCATCGCGTAAAATCGAGTAGACTCTGTGTAATATCGCCTGGCCGTTTCAGCGACGAGCTTGCAGCCCACGCAATCCTGCTATCACTCTGGCACGGATTTGATGAACAGTACGCGGTGCTTAAATAACTGATGATACAGTTAAGGAAAAGGAATGGAGATAAATGTTACCGCAGCTTGGCGGGATTTGAACGAGGTAGTTAAGATTAGAAGGGGCCGATGTTTGCGGCTGTTCGAGTTAGAACACTGAGAAATGATCCCTGCTTCCCAGTTTTTGCGCTGATTTAGAATTGGAAATATAGAACTCGATAAATAACGGTAATAACCCAATTGAAAATTACGAACGATATTTCTCTGATATTTCAAAGGATTATCTCTCTGGCGATTGGAAAGAAATGTAATAATAATAATAATAATATTCTGCTTAATAATTAGAAATGTAAAGTTGACAGACATAATTCGTCTTTTACGTGAATCGATATTCTACTGATATTATGGAAATTCAATGGAACGACTAGACGCGACAATCTGTAACCATTTCCTATCTTTTTTATTCATTCACGTTTCCCGATATAACATATGAATGATTAAACCGATATATTCAGCCTTCTCTCTTTTCTTCTGTGTGCGTGTACGTATGTGTATGCAGTTTTCCGCGTAATGGAAACGAATCTTCTACATCGTTCGCTACAATAAGTTTGCATTTAAGCGTTCTCATGCGACAAAGTCGCTGTACAAATTTTACCAAGAGGATAAAATGTAGAACAGTTCGATACATGGAGAAGTCCGCGTAATCTTTAAATGTAATCGGTACATACAGCGAGATGGAAACTTCGCGATCTGTACCAATACGTAGATTAACGACACAATACCGAAATTTTTTTTAGTATTTGTGTTAACTGTACGTGAAGTAACATGTTTTGTCCAATTGGAACGTTTATCGTACTGATGGGCTGGCGAGGTCATCGTTTAAAGGACACGTAAATAAATTACATAATAATAATGACGCTTCGTAATTACTCGAATAACTTTTTGTTTTCAAAAGTTGGACGTTATTTTTTGGTTACACTGACAGTTTGGAAGGATGCGCGTTCTATCTCGGCCTCAGAGGAGTCATTAATAACGGCGCTTAACAATTCCGATCATCGGTGCTTGTAATAATCTTGTTTCCGTTTAATGCTGCGTCAAAACGATCATCATAAGGGGATTAAAATTTTACGTGCTCATAATTCACATTCGCCTGGAAATTTATTGCTTCGCAGTTGAAAATCTTCGATGTCCAATTAAATGAACGATAGATATATGAAAGGCTACTTTTCAGTTAATCCATCATCATCGCCTCAACCAGTTAAAAATTAATGCAATCCGAATACCAAGCACAATTAGGATGATGTAAAATCGTATTAACAAACAATGCCTTACAATTTACGTTTAAACGCAACTGAAAATTTCATACTAAGAACAAAAGATCGTGAATATAAACGTCTAAAAATAAACGCTTGAAACTTATAATACATTGCAGCGAGGTTCTATAGCAATTCATTTTATTTATTTACTTACGGGTATATACACAGTAGTATGCAATTTAAATGACACAGGTTCGGTAATACAAAACTCGTGTAATTGCTCGAATATCTCGATTTATAAAGAAATAACTTCGTAGCTTCAGAAATCTTTCCCCTCTCAAGTTAAACACGAGAGTTACTACGATCGTATGTCATCGGCAAATGATAGTTATGATCCCTAGGGAACGCAGAATGATATCGGGCACAATATCATTTTGATTCCTTCAATCACTGACGAAACACATAAGTCGCCGGTCACTGCAATTTCCCTACGTTTTTCCTTTTTCTTTTTTTTCTCTTTTTTCTTCTTCTCATTGACCTATCTCACACCGGAATTTTCCTCGATTATCCTCGACTTTTGCCCACCGTTGTGTTATGCGGGATATGTCGGTAATGTCGCTCGTAACTTGGAAATGGTAAGAGGGCTCCAGAGCCCTATTTTTCGTGGTGCCAGGAACTCCGTTGGGTTTTGGGATCATTCTCTCTTTCTCTTCCCCAATCTCTCTTTATCCTCATCTCCTACTTCTCTATTTCTCTGTCTCTGCCCCTCCTCACTCCCCAGGTTTTCTATATTTTCTTCCATCTTTATTTCTTTGCGTATACGCTTCTCCCGTGCCTCATTCACTCCGTTTCACTATGTTTATTTCTTTCCCGTTTTTAGCCTTCTCCCCACCCTTATTCCCTTCTTACGCATTCCTATTACCTACGTCTGCATATATTTCCTCGCACCCAATATACATACGCTACTCTATTTGCTCTTGGTACTTTTAATTATCGTTACGATTGCGAAATGTTTTCGGACCAATCTAAAAAACAAACTTCACCTCTATATCTAAATGTCGTAATAAGCCGGCGGTCTCCGATAAAGTTGTCCATACATCAGCAAACGAACACGCGTACAAATGCACACGCATAATTTCATCGTACACGGAAACACGCAGGTGGTTATATAAATATATAATGTTGAATATGTATTTCGTTACTGTCTTTTTCTTTTTTTTTTTTTTTTCTTTTTTGCGATATTACAGGAACGGCACGGGCGACACACGAAATAACAGCAATGACACATCATTATTCGCAGTGAAACGAAATTATGTAGGAATGGCAGATATTTGCATTGCGCGGCAGCATTCGCATACAAAGCAATACAATGGATCATTTCAATCCAAACGTATCGCTTTTTGCAGCCGTGGGCGTCGAAACGAGAAACACCATTTGGCAATTTTGCTGCCGAGCTAGTCCTGAAAGATGACTACGTCCCGTGCTGCTTTCAGGTTTATCCAAGCACAAGCTTTCACGAAAGCTTTTTTCAAAGTAAACCATACTAACACGTTGGATTTCAGAGCGTAAGGGCCCACACATCGAAAAGTTGCGATATATCCATCGGACTTACAACGAAGAACAATCAGAATAAAAAATTGTGTAATAGCTTTTTGACGAATTAAAAAAGAAACAAATATCCTGAATTGATATGGTAACCCATGAAATACGTAACGGCGAGCAAAACTTTAACGTTTCTGAAATTACGTATTGCGAGTTTATAGATTCAAGCGGCGCGTGAATAACGTTTATTCGCGAACTTATTTATTCTACCTTGATAATTAATATTTCTTTGTAATAAATTGACCATCAGTGTATTTGATGCAAGAACGAAATATAAAATAAATAAGTCGATGATAATGGCGAAGGTTTCGTTAATTAATTTCTGTTTGATTAATGCTAATATGTCTGCCATTCTAGAAACAAAGAATAAAATATCGAAATTAATACTGTGAACGATATATGCTCTTACATGTTACTAGATAAAATCAATTAATAGCCGAAATGACCGGAAAAAGAAACAAAATGGTAATTAATTAAATGAAGCTGTTTTTAAAAATCTATTAGAATAAAAGTAGAGATCCGCTTGCTAATTAAATATCGATCAATCAATGTTTTCCATTACAATGTACTGATTATGATATTCATAATTATACGTACGAAAATAAAATCAAAGTATTACCTTTCCTCTTTTGAGGTTATAACACGTAAAATAAAAGTTCTGCTAATGATAAAACCGATACGCCCAATGTTTCCACACGCATGTAACTAATGAGTGCCATAAAGTCGCTACACTATCGAGCAATAGTATCTAATTAGTAAATGGACGTGACCCCTGTAACATATCTTTCATAAATCGCCTACCAATCGTGAAACGCGTTATCATGTATATTGATAGAAATGATTAATTGATTATCCGTAACACTGGACATTACAACAAGTTTGTTGTTCGATAATAGTTTTAGAAACACGCGTACAGGAATGTTTGACGATTTTAAAACGATACAATAAAGCTTTTTCGTCAAACAAGAAATATTTCAGTAGAATATTAAAAAGTACGCAGGCAAGCCGAAAAGATTCTTTTTAACAAAATAAATTGCAAACGTCAAGCTTTGTTTTTTAAGAAACATTCGTGTCGAAGATACGCAAGGCACACATATACGATAATTAACGCGTAAGTTTCTTCTGTACATTAATTAACGTTATTTATTTCGACATAAATTGCATTTAATAATACTTAACAAATTCATCGATATTGCTTGCCTAATTTATTCTCCAATATAAAAGATGTACGTCCAATTGCTCTTTTTCGAGGAAAAAAGTATATATAAAATTATAGTGACTTTCAAATAACTTTGTACAAGACATATTTTCAATGGATATATTTTATCGAATGTAACAATAGTTATCAATGTTTTGAACGCAATATCTCAAACAATCGAGATCAAAACGGGAAGCACTTCTCGTTACTGCGTAAACACGCTTTGTGTATAGAATTTACTGCATCGATTGCTCTCATTCGACAGCCGTGTCAACTTTGAAATACTAATACTTACTCCCATCCATAAATGATTTGACCGAAGCAATTGTTCAGCCATTCTGAATAAATCTAATTTGCGGAAGAAAAATTTCATTTGAGGTAATGTCGGTCGACCCGGATAGATAAAAATGATTGCTTTCAAATTGTCATAAATATTCTTCGCTACATAACGGGACAATGCTATGCGAATGATAGGCGGAAAAATCTTCTAATACTCATTCAAATATATTAAGTTTTCCGGAAAGTGCCTTCTTTCGTAAACGTGTTTTTTACAACAATACACACCTTCATACAAACGTGAAACCAAGTCTGTGAAATGTCGCGAGGTTTATCAGAACAAAACAAAATGAATCGTACGTAATTCGACAAAATAATATAAAACAAAAAACGCTGTGCATCTATTATTTCCTCATAAAACAAAAGAAACTTTTCGGACAACCTAGTAGAATGCAGTAACGATTTGAAAAATTTAGGGCAAATACACTCCGAGCACAGAGAAAGATATTCCCTTGACAAATATACAGGGTGGTCTAAAGATCAGTCCGCACGATTTCTCACTTGCGATAACCGGTCAAAAAAGTGTCTCGAACAGAAGTTTATCAGCTTTCGATCGAACACGAATAGCAATATTATGAATTTGACAGGAAGTTTTACTTTGATCAGAAGTTAAAGTTACCTTTATTATTTTAAATGGAACAATGCATTTTTTTATACCCTATTCGATGCATTTTTTTAATTCTCTATAAAAAGGTATTGAGGTACTTGGATCGGATAATGATTAATTACAAAAATATTTCAACTTTAATATTGTAAAACTTATCATATGAAAGAGAAGAAAAAATGCCACGGAACCTTTTTTGTTTTTATGTTTTCCTTGTTTTTCATGCGATAAGTTTCACAATATCAAAATTAAAATATCTTTTAAACCAATCACTTTTGTTTAATACTATTTTGTATGCAATTAAAAAATGTACCGTTCCGTTACAAAAAATAGAGATGACCTTAACTCCTCGTCGAAATAAAACTTTTTTTGAAATTCATAATATTGCAATTTGTAACCGATTGGAAGCTGATCAATTTTTGCCTGGCTATTGGAAGCGCCTGAAAAATCGTGATGACTAATGTTTAGGCCACCCTGTATGTTTTCTTTCAATCCGATACGTCAATTGATTCCAGAGAAAACAAGACTTCAAAGAATCGTGTCCATGCAACGTATACGAGGTGCTGAGCGATCATGAAATTTTTTAGAAATGCTACGATACCAATTTTATTCTTGTCAATGCGTATATCTATGTGTTGCATAGATTATTCAAAACAAATACCGAAATAAATATAGTATATGGAATTTAGAAATTACCGAACTTATTCTAATTAAAAGTTCTCGAATATACACTCTACACCCTCCTAATTAAACTAGCTAATGCAAATCCTTCTACATTGCTAACAAGAATAATATTTAGCTAATTTATGAGCTATTTATTTAAGGAATTACTACAATCGATTAGTAGAAAAGATAACGACAAGTGCTTCGTTACGTTCAAAAATAAGAAACATCGTTTCAGACAGTATATTAACACCTTTCGATCCTAATTTTTACTTCGATAAACACCATCGAAGCTTAAATTGATCGCAGAAGTATGTATTCGATTCCTTATCCAATTACTCGAAAAGGTGTTAACATTTTCATCGGACTTGCAGTGACATGAACGTTTTTTTATTAACTTACATTTTTCTCGGACGAACAGGATATCGAAGATCGAAAGAGAAGTCCGTAGACTTGCCAGCTTGCACTTTTCCTCGCTCGTTTCGGCTCACTTTCACACTAACATATGTACTACGTCGCCCGTCACTTTTCTCTACGCGCTCCAGCTACGTGCCCAACCATGCTCCAGCGTCTACAGCCGAATGAAACAGAAAATGTCGACTGTTTACAATCCAACACGTTTCATGTCGACAAGCTCGATTCCTCAAATACTACGTGCGCGATATTTAGAAACCAAGCTGCTTTGTTTACAAACGCGCTCTCCTATATAAAAGCTACACGTGAAAAATATAGTAAATTTGTTTTTGTTGATTTTTTGTCCTATACGTTACTGCGTAATGTGCTCGGTGGCTACAGAGGAACATTCGAGTCGTTCACACATAGCCGAGCAAGCTTTCGTTCTTTTGAATTTCTTTACTGCGAATTTTTACATTCATCGAAGAAAGTTTCAAACGTTCGATGCAATGAATGATCGTATAACGTAACACAGCAGGTGGTAAGCATCACGGAATTTTTCAATTTGCCTATGAATGATTATTTAATTAATTATGCTTTGATGTTACATGTATAAATCAGTAATTAAGGAGATAAATTATCTATTAGGGTAATATGCATTGAACACGTTGAAAACCAATTCAGTCTGTTGGGCGTTAGTGCAACAGTATCTACTATATTTCACGCAACGGGGCTCGTACACATTCCTCTCCTTGAGGGGAATATATGTGGAATATTTGTTATACATTAATAAGTGATTAATCTAATGTGTTTCCGCAATGGATGCATAAATTTCAAGTACTATTCAGCTTAATATATTCGCGTATGGTTATCGATATCGATGTTTTCGTTCCATTATTAAGCCAATTTAAAATAAGGGATAATCTGTACGATACGTATAATAGAAGGATTTTTACACTACGTTTTGGTATTTTTTTTTTACATCACATTCATATATCGATCCAATGAAAAAAATGTTAAATATTGACAACGGTATCTATTTCGGTTCAATGTTTTCCCAGCAATTTTTTAGCTATTCGTAACATTCCCTCGTTTACCATACCGAAGGTTCTCTCTCATCTTCTTCCTGATCGTATCCTCTATTAATAATTTATATTGTTTCCCTGAATTTATAAACGATTAAGACGTTGCCGATAGTATTAATAATTCATGACTCCTTGTTACTGCAATAAGTAACTTCGTCACGGAATTACGTCTAACAATTAGAATCAAGCAGTCTCATAAAAAATTGATAAGGAGATGTAAGAGATAAGAAAATAAAAGTAGTAGGACGGCCTCCTGAAAGCCTGGCACCGCTGTAATCCTGAACAGGCTACAAAACTCCTTTGCTTTTCCCGATAACTTGTAAGTTATGATTGAGGGTAGAAACCCTCTCCGTTATGAACTTACAAGGTAGATATCATTTAGAAACTTTCTCACCTCCTGTCTATTTAGAGTCTGCACTCTGTTGCAGGAAGGAATTCAAACCAAGCGAACCAATCTCCATAAAACTTCGCGCGCGTTTATAAAACCGTAACGAAGCCACTCTTGTTACTCGGATTTATTTGCAAACATCTACTAAAATTATAATATGTATAGACGCAGTGGGTAGAATCGATGGTACAACCGGGAGATAAAGGAAGGGAACAAATATTTGGAGTAACATTTTCTCATATGAGGCCTAATTTCCGCAAAATTCGATTTTAAATATTTGCTTGGCACGTATTCGCTTAATTACGTTTCGACTTAGACCCCAATTTTGCTCGATAGCTATAATTTTATCGAAATATATCGTTGATCACCCTCTAATTTTACCACCAACTACAGAACATCCTCTATGCATATGAAATAAAGCAACAGACGAGAAAAATTAATCAAACTAATTGCTCAATTTTTATGCAAAGATACTTTGTCGTAATATCGTTAATTTCAACATCTTCATTTTTCCTTTCCATGAGCTGTCCTTCAAATACCTGGACAGTTATTGCAAAAGAGAAACCATCGTATGACGAAGCGAAAAAAGATTAAATTACTACAAAAGTATGGCAGACAAGTTTCACCAGCGTGCACTCTTCATACTTTTAAAATACTTTATCGGTTGCAACTTCATTTCGAAATACTCCGACTCATCGAAAATTAAAAAGGAAAAGATTCCACCGCACAGAAGTAACGAGGAAATGAAACGTTTGAATACACAGGTCGGGTAGGAAGGAACAAACACAACGATAAAGAAACGTGAAATAATAATTTTTCATTGACACAAAGAAACTAAACGACCATACGTTACGCGTATTCGTAATTATTTTTCTCATTGATCTTTTTATTTGCTATATCGTAGTCAGGATTTTGTATTTACGTCAAGGAGATCCTTCCATGTAACGAACTCTTGGATCTTCCGCTCGAGTTTTCCGTTTCATTAATCCGCTTATCAATACATTCGATATTTCCTTGCACTACATATCGCGGGTCATATTGTATATGAATAAAATTTACTCACTATCCACTTTTGCTATCTTCGTTTCTAGTATCCTCATGTTTATGAAAACTATCCTGCTCCTCGTCGCGATACGAATTTCTAAACATCCCATCCACAAAAATCACAGATAATGTACCTTTTATATAGCGCGTGCTGCGAGAAAATTTCGACGATTTATTATTCTAGAACAACGCGTTGTTATCATGATAACAGACACGGACAATGGATCGTGGTGCATTTTTATGAACCCCTTTCTTTCTTTCACGGGAACCGTGTTAAGTATCAACAACGCGCCACCCGGTTGCTAAACATATTCAAGAGCGACGAAAGAAAAAACGGAGAATGTAAATTACGGAAAAATATTTATTACCGTTGCAGGATCAGTTAACAACGTTGCGGAAGTAGCACGATCGTCACGAAAATGTAGCCTGTTTGGTACGATTAATATACAGGCCGCGTACTAATTTAAATATCATTTGCACGAGACACAAGTGCTTGCGGTGATTAGCATCCAAAGAATTTAATTACAATTGTTTGAATCCAGTAGCATACCGCGTGCCTGTGTGAAAATTAATCCAACACTAGTTATTCTCCTGTAACGATCACGCATTAACTACCGCCGAGATTTTCAAGGAACGACGACGCAATTCTCGTATTTTCAACGGTAAGAGTCTATTCTTTTAATCGTGCATCGCAGCAGAGCAATATACCTATACACGGACGAACGAACAAATGGGATTGAAATATTCAGGAAATCGAAACGATTCTGGTATAACGCGAGGGCGATTAAAGAGCATTTCACATCTAAATATTTCCCACGCGAAATATATGAAAATGAGAAAAACGAAAATCCAAATCGTGAAAACAAATTCTTTAACCGCCTACACTGCACTGGCGCTGCTTTAGCGATATGCGTCAATAACGTGCAAATTGTTATTTGGTTTTGTTTTCACGGATGGTGGTGGAAATTAACATATAAATAGATTTGCATTGATAATATTCATTTCAAAATATAACTTTTGGTTTCAGACAGCTTCGCTGCAAAAAATTTTACTATAATATTAGGATATAGATGTAACCGAAATGATCTTTTGTAAATGTTGTAAATATGTTCAAGCCTTCGTAGAGACAGAAACAGGGAATAATCAATAGCTTGAATAATTCTAGAAACAACGAAAGAATTAAAATAAAAGTCTGGGTAAAATCAAGTTAAACGCTAATCCAGGTTAATGAATCGCAACGCTGAGTCGGTCACACGAGGTATGCGAATGTCTGACTTTTCAAATTACTTACCGAACGATGATTGCCGATAAATATCGAGTTGAATATCAAAGTTGACGGTTCATCCAGCGGCGCACACAGAAACTCGTTCGTGATTCAAGAGGGTGGCGAGAAATAAAAGAGAAAAATCGAAAAGAGGTCCACGAGTAGACTCGAGTTTTCTATTTTTCTCCTTCGGTTCTTTTCCTTCTCGGTTGATCTCACTCTCACCTAGTGTAGTGACAAGTCAGCGATTGGCATAGGTACACAGGTGCGAAAAAAAGGGGTGAAACAGGGGCAAAGAACGAAATACTAGCACAAGGTAACCAAGAATGGCGAATCAGCGGTGTTTTACGATTGAAGCGGAGGATCCGCCAGGGGAACAACCCCCGTGAAAACACTCTTCCGTCGTATATCGATTAATCACGCTCGTGATAATTCGATCAGTGTCCTCGTGGCACTTTACGACGAATCGCGACTAATCGCGATGTTCGCGACTGTTCCGGAAATCCTGTCTTCTGCTCGAATATATTTTTTAAAAGTATATCCAACCACCCCTCTTTGCACGAAAGTCTATCCTCGGAGAAACGAGTTCAAAGCAAAATTATTAGTCGTTCCTGCTTTTTTTCCTTTCCTTTTTTCTTTTTAAATCGTGAGATCGGAACCTCCGAAAAATATATTCGATATATGTTCGTATCGAATATAACTCTGGTTCAATGGTATCGAATTTACAGAGAGAATATCCTGCAAAGACTTTGGCCGTTGACGTCGGTCCCTCGTTATATGCGATATTCACGTATGAACGAAGAATCGGCGCAAGTCACAGCGATGCGAGGACGTCGCGACGACTGGCGGACGCAGACTGACTCGAACGCCGTCGTCCCTCGGTTTTCACGGCGCGCCGCGACGCTCAACGTCCCGACACCGCTCGTCGAGGGCGCTCACGGTCGTTCGTGCCGTTTCGTTTGCGTAGCTTTCCGCCCCTCGCCTTTTCTTGCGATTCTTCGACGCGCACGGTCTGTCCACCGCGACGCACGACGTCGGGATGTTCCCTTTCTCCCCTCTTTCCATCTCTTACTTCCTCTCTCTTTTTCTCTCGTTCGCTGGCACGACGCGTGCTCTCCTCTTTATGGTATTTTTCGCAGAGGGTGAAGAACGAGACGGGGGTAGGAGAATGCGAAACAAGGGTAGGAAAATGAACAAAGACGAATGCAACAGTTGTGAATCTCCTGGCATACTACATAACCGGCAACATCCTAAGAAAAGTTCCTTTTTTATGCTCGACTTCGTCGTCAATTGCTACTTCAACGTTGCGTCGCAGGGTAAAAAAAAAGGAAGAAAAAAAGAAATCTCAGGTGTGACTGGATCCTCACAGGCGTTTCATTTACATGCACTACTTTTCCAAACGATATTTAGAAAGTTTATGTTTGAAGAACGTTTTATACAGAGTGATTTATGCAACCGAAAACGTCACATTTCCCTACTGATTGCAAGTAGAGAAGAATGTTAGGGAGAAATGATGGATGATTTGTAAAAGACAACATTTTCAGGTCGTGGGCAAACGCAACGATGTATAAGTGCAATGTGCAGTTTACGTTTGCGTCATTCTTTTCAGTAGACACACGTATTTCGTTTATATGTTCTTTCATTATTCTATGTTAAAAGGGTATTGCGGTAAAATCGTTGAAAAATAATATACATATTACGGGATATTACGATGTTACTGCACGAAAGGTAGCAAACTTTTTGAAAAAAGGTCACTGGCAGAATAATCCAGAAAAACTGCCGCAGAGTTGATGTTGCAAAGCTACATTTTTCGAAAGAAGAAAGCTCGGCACGAAGAAAATACGAACGCACTAGCACGAAACTGGTACAGAAGTAAACGGAGAATAAGCACAACAGTTGTGAATCTTTTAGAAGTTACAAGAATGACGCAGAATTTTCCTACGTATTCGGATTGCTTATGTACTGGCAATTGCCACAGAAAATTTTCTAAAGAGAAACTTCTCAAGCGTTTTAACACAAAAATTCATACGATGTAATTAGATTCTTCCTTTTTATGGCGAAAATAAAATTACCCTACGAATAATGAAAGGAGAAAAAGAAAACATTCGGTTTAAACTTTCTAAATGAGAATGACGTAAAAAATAATTGATCTAATTAACAAGAAGGTAAAAATCGTTGAATACGTCAACCATAGTACCAAACGTTTTAACAGGCTTTTGTTCCTTCCTCCATAATTCCTCTTGCTTGCGAATAGCGTGAGGAATCGAATGGGAAACAATTGTTTCGTCGATAATGTCAGTGTCAAATAGCGTGCATGTCGAGGGCGTTGACGTCGCGTCGTAACACACGTCCTTGGCCACAACTCTGTCTGGTAAAGAGATGAAAGACAAAGCAGCGAAAGAGAGTGTTTGATTTTCGGTATCACGTACGGAAAAATGGACGGACGGGTGCAACAGTTGTTCATTTTCTACGTTTATGCGGAGGGGCGAGGAGAGGAGTACTCTAAAAATGCTGAAAACACTGGCAGCGACGACTTCTTCACGGAACTCGTCATCGTACACAAGTGCGGCTTTGTGCTGTTCAAACATTTTTATTACCGCGTGGTAAAGCTGAAAATGACGCATAAAATTGACGAATACCAAGTGTAAAAGGGCGAAACAAAACGAACTGCGATACGTATATCCATGTTTCTGTACACGCAGTTATAACGCAACGCGAAATAATAAATTACTAAATAATGCACAAAGCTTTATTTAAATCCGTGATTTCGCTACGCCAGAGACGCATTCGCGATTAATGAGTATCAACAGTCGTTATTAAAATATTTATGACGACACGGTAACATCGCGTATACTATTTTCGGATTGCATTAACATTCCACCTCTCTTAAGCTGGGGGAAATTTATTACGATGCAAAACGATTCGCAAATGGCGTTATATACCTCTCATTCTATATTATGTATTACGAATTATCGTATACATATGCAGAAACAACATGTACATGGTTCGTTGCACGTTTCAGACACACTTTCGCTTTGTTATTCTATCGAATGTCAATCGTTCGAGTACCTACTCTGCTTATCGATAATATTGTGTAATGCGCTGAAAAATCATTTGACACCGTTTCTCGATTTTTCAATTTCATTATTCGCATTAATATGCCTAAGGTATACTTAAAAGTATATTGCTTAAATTCCATCAACGTAGACAATTACACAAAGATCTAGACTTGGTCCAGTTTGTTTCAACTTTTCCAGCGAATTTCCCCCGAAAGCCCTTCGAAACGAGCATTTTATTCCCAATTACCGGTATCCTCTGTCGGGCATTCTCCTCGAGGATACTTGGTATCGTATCCTTACGAGCGCACACGACGTGGAGTCGAGCTGCGACACGTTATTGCATTAGCATCGTTTAACCGGCGAATATCTCTCGGCGATTTCGCAGCAATTTTTCTTGGCATGGCGAGAGATGAGGCAAGTAAAAAGAGTGTCGGTACTCGGAATTGAGAGAGTACGCGGATGCAACAGTTGCTCGTATGACGCGTCTCGCGTCGACTTCCTCGGCGTCGTTGCATGTCACCGTGGTGCGTCGTCACTGTAACCGAGCACTGTGACGGAGCACGTAAACGCGGTAGCGCAAGCTCCGCGTCAGGATGCCACCGGAAAGAGGGTGGCGTCGCGTCGGTACGGCTGTCCACGGCTTTATGTTCCTCCTGGGAATTTCTCTCTCACACTAGGGCCCGCTCAGACATTCACCCGAGCTCTCCTACCACCTTCACCGCGACCAACCTCATACCAACAGTGCCAACCTTGCACACACGTTGGAACACTGCTAAACGTCCAGCAGCTCACAAAGGCGCGGCGAGATGCGCTGGATAGGAAACTTCTCCGTGATAATTATTATTGTTGCTACGTTACCCGATACTGCCTTCATGGATACACCCGTTGGACGCACGCCTTCGTGCTTTTCCTGTCTAGATTAACGGGAACACGGGAATTGAGAATAATGGCTTGTGAGAATACCAATAATTGAGAATACCAATCGTTCGTATGTATAATTAACGAGTAAGATTGAACAGAGAACGATCGTATCTATCAATGTAGAGGCATTTGCGTTTCGATTTTTAAGGAATCGATGCATCGAAACTTTTTATTTTCGGCAACCAGGTAAGTGTACTAATATCACCTACTATAAATATTCAAATCGATTGTAATCGACGGCATCGTTGGAAACACAATTGTTATTTTTGCTATAGATTATTATTTTATTACGCAAATATACTTGCAAGTAAAAAATTAGGTCCAAGAAAAAAGAAAGACTTTTACAAGAACACGAAATCGCATGATTCTTCACTAATCGTCTCGGGAGGTTAACACTGTCTAATGCATACGTTCCAGACAGATAAAATCTACAAGCGAATTATCTAAAAAAATAACTCGGTAAAATGGAGCAACATCCTCCGGTTCCCAAGAGTGCGATTTGTAAATGAGTCGTACTCGTTAATGCAGCGCAATACATCGAGCGGAAAACGCGAATTGCACCTGCGGGCACGATGCACTCGACAAAGAAGAGTCAGTTAGACACACACGTAGGAGCACGATGAAAAGGGGATGTGGTAGGACACAGGTTCTCGAACTTGGCGCAATCAACTGATTGTGCGGAAGAACTTACATGGGTGCGAAACCGATCAATATACATAGAGCGAGGAAGCAAAACTAGCGTGTAACAGTAATGAATGCTTTTGTTCTAACTCCGTGTCTCTGTTGAGCGCTTCGAAGAATTAGAAAGTTGGATGCGCATTGAACGTGTAGTTTTGCGAACGTATGATTGTTTATCCTGTTATTGGAAACTTTGTTAACTGCTACACCTCGCTTTCACAACCATTTTCTTCGCATTGTAAATAACGCATCTGTCTATTAAACCTGATGCACATTCCATGTTTTCCATACAATACAATTTTCCAATACGACGTCACGATGCGTATATCACGGTCTATCGTACGTACGTTCAGCTCTGTAAGCTCGAGTTTCCTGAAATTTGAATTTTCTTCAGCCCAGAATTTTCTAAAGACTAAATTGGTTCCCAGAACCACAGCACCGACGTTCCCTTGGACCGAAGGAACGTTAGAGCTGCCATTTTCCGAATAAGCGGATGCTTTACGTACCGGGGCATCTAATTTGAATTATTCGATAGTGTCATCGCAGGTCATTCTATAATTATTGCATATTGGAATTTAAGAGAAATGCAAATAGCTTCTTAATGGAACTAAGAAGTCATCGGACATATCCTGGAATGGCACTCTGTTTATTTTGGAATTTCATGTTCGGATAATCGATTGCAATTTGAGTGTTAGAGACCAGCCGCACCCACGTTCGGCTATTCGGTTTTCTATGTGGAAGTTCTCTGTACATGTACGTCTGGTATGTCGTTTAGAAGATTAGGAAGTCTCCGTCGTACCAAGTAAAACGGCAAAACAAATACCATCGCGAACTTCAGCTGAATTGAATTCTTCCGCACTGACCATTGTGTAGATATGTATCCGTAATCGATATACCTGCACAAATTTTTCATTTTATCGAAACAACGAAACCGGTATATTTAGCTGACTAATATAGACATCGAACTTTTTAACTACATGAAATATCTATGATGAAATTTTTTAGAAATTTACTAGCTGTTGGATTTATCGATTCCCTAATCGAAAACGAATATAACAGATAAAACAAAGTGAAGTATTGTAAGAATTGGTGTAAAATTGAACATCCCAACTATAGATACCTGTTTATTACTTCCATTTCAATTTAGTTATCTTAAGCTAGAAGCGATCTTAGAAAGCAAAGATCGTTTACATTTATACGTGATTATCAGCTGGTCCGTTGGAAACGTTGGTTAACACCACACGACGCGTGAACACCTTGAATTGGCAGGTGATATATGCAACGTCAATAGCTAATCCAAATTACTGGCTCTCTAGATCGAGCCAGGATTACACGGTCGCAGGTATCTATCCACAAGATATTCACACTACGTAACCGCAGACTGAAGAATAGAGCTGCTATTTCGCGTAGAAACTACCGCCAATTCCTAACCCAAACTACCGGACTGCCTGTACGAGCTGGATTACATTACAGCCGCGTGAATAATCCGCCAGGTAGTTACGCGGATGAAAATAGCGTCAGCGCAAACCTGGAAACAATTCTGCGCATCTGCGAAATTTTCGCCCAAGATTTTCTCGGCGCTATCGAGCCTCCGAAAAGGTTAATTAAGCGAGATAAAATCATCTTCTCCGATAGACCAAGGTATAGTATATACTTATGTATCTACAAGATTTTCTTTGTTTCCTGTTAATTTCAACTTAATTATTGCACTTCGTGTACCCGTTTGAAAAACAAACACTTGGACGTGACGGTATTATTGTATCGATCGATATGAAGCGGAAGAAAATGAAGCATTAAACATAAGATTTGTAATAAGTTTGCTACTACAAGGGGAACTGAGTATCAAACGTCGATCACACTCTGTAGCAACTCGATCTTAATTTTACGGTCACCGCTACTCCTCCAACGAAAGTTCTTTGACCACGTTAAACATTAGGTACACCTAAGAGTTCGTGTTTGCTTCGTTAAGTTGCGATCAGTGTCACACACCAAGTGTTTCCAAACTTCATCACGACTAATTGTTGTGAAGGCGGATGCCACGAAGTAGCCCATTGGAAATTTGTCAATTGCAGGTAACTGCGACTCGTTCGTACAGATGCCACGCAGATGTTCCTGAAAGGTCAAAATTACGGCTCACGGTTGAGGAGTAGTTTTCCTCCATAGTTGCACGACCATGCTTCTGCGTTTCCTTTCCTCCGTCAGTTCTACTTCTTCTTTTTTCCACTCAACACCTGATGTCACCATCGTAAAGCTACGCAGTATTTTTCTAATTAGGGAGTTTTATTTCCATACGTGAGAATTTCGTCGTGGAGATCGATTATCAAACAGACGTTGAATTATAATTTTAACGTATCTATTCCGAAATGTTAAAACGCGGTTTTACGCGTTGTTAGAGGAATTAATGGGAGTTTCTCAAAGTTATCGGAACAAGGAATGTTAAAGATTTACAGAGGGAGACGATTGATCCTTATCAAATTATCTTAACAAGGTTACAGATTAGGAGAAGGAGGATTACTCTCAGTGACACAGTCTACCTTGTGGCGTTATCAACAAGCATAAATGAAACCCCTGTGATTTATACATCGTGCAATGTTCTAATCGGGATTAGCAAACCAGATCTCGGTGATTTACGCTCATAGTTTGCCATACAAAACGAAAGAATGTACGGACAACTAAAAAGTACCTGCCTATTTTTGTCGATGGACAAGAGCAAATAAACATTAAGCCGATCGATAAAACGAAGAGTTCAGGATGAAAGATTAATAGACATACATTACATAGATCGATATCGCGTCTGTCAAAAGAGAAAAATTATTCAGACCAAGTTTCCGTGTCAAGAAGTATTTCAAGCCTGAAGAGTTAATATAACGATAAATTTCGTTTCATTAAAGGAGACCTAAGGTGTTGAACTTTATCGATTCTGCTTTAACTATCCCATTTCATCTCGTGCAATTTCTCTTATTTATTAATTAAATAAACCGGCGGACAGATCAGAATTTCTATTCCCCATGCATTTTTTAATGTCGCTGTACGTAAACGCGTGCCGCCGCGCCGGTCGCATCGTTGTGCATTTTATATTTCGCTCTTTACAAGAGCGTTTTTTTATCAGGCTAAGCACTTAAGGGCGGGAAGAGCATACTGTCACGTCTGGTAGGTTAATCAGAATTTTTACGGGCCGCTCCGAAACTCCATGCAATCAACATTAACCTTTACTGCCAGCTACTAATGCCGGTATTGCGATCCATCAGTATGTGGGTGCATTTTATTAGGCTTCCTATACTCCGATGCGTTTAAATCGGCTTTAAATGTTCGCCACGCCCAACCTATAATCCCGCTGCGTTTAATCTACCGTTCGAGTCTGATAATTCCTTTGGTCACAAATAGTACTTACTTTCATTGATCTCTACTTGGATTAACGCATAACCAACATGGAAACGCTTCCTTCCTTCGATAAGAGATACATGCGCGAATTGCTTATTTCCGATCGTTAAAAATAGCAGCAACCCATTGGTAAAAGAACAAAAGAGAGAAAGAAGAAAAAATGAATTTTCATTAGTAATATTTCTATGAACTCGCAGAGCTTAGTTTGTCTATCGAAAGGGATAGTAGAAATAGTAGACGCTCATCGACTATCGAGCGGAAAGTCATGTCGAGAACACACAGGATACGAGAAGACATGTAGTTTTTCTGGTCGGGAAACGTGTATATCAGCCTTAAACGATTTTGCACTTTAAAGTCTCTATCCTCTCGTCACAGAGGATTCTATCGGCAAGTACACAACGTTGGCGTACGCCGTACGGCGCGAGGGAGCGTATAATACATAATGTTCTTGCCGTCCTGTAGAATGTACAAGGTTTCGGTTCGTACATCCATCTCCCGTGTCATAAGCAGGCCAACCTTCCTCCACTTGCTACAGCTAAAACATTGTCGATTTTTCTTGCATAGGTGTTATGCGTTTTTGATAAATGGTCGGTTGGTCGAGCAGCTTAACCAACCAGGAAAGCAGCTAGGCCAAGATGAGTGGTGGCCTCGCCTAGCGGATTAACCTTCTTTGTCTTCGGTTTCTTTTGATTTTCACAGTTTTCCCTAATAATACATTTAGCTTTAATCCCTATTCGTTCAACCGTCGGACGTAAACTAATTTGCGGAAGCTGCGAACCTCTTTAACCCACCGAGCGCATCGCTCTTCCTTAAGTCAACTTTAATTTCGTAGCTCCACACATAGCGCGGTGCATGATATCTTTTACGATTTTGCTGTTGGTACCCGACACGCTTGTACGTGCCGTAGATTTATCATCTGTGCAAACGTCTAGAATTTCTTTTTTTCCGGCTCATCGCGGTCCTCTGTTCCTCGAATAAGTCGTGCAAGTGTATAGGCGGTTAAAATATGGATCACGTTCAAGAAGAACGCTGTTTCACAATGTATAAGTATGCGTTTATCGTCGATGTTACGGTATTTGCTCCAACGTAGTACGTTTGTCAAATAGTACACACGGAAATTTTACTTTCTTTACAGAAAAAAAAAGAACACATCTCGCGACTACGATAGATATCGTAGATTTAAAATACTTTCTTTGTTATTTATCGCGCAAGCTTTAGAAAAATATTAAATGTTTACCCTTTCATAAGAATTTAAACGTGTCTGAATGATTTCAAATTAGATATCTTGTTACCTTAATCGCCACTTCCTCGGTAAGGTGCGGCACATTAATATCGATCAGTTATCTTGAAAGGAATGTCACATCAATATCAATTAATCCAGCGAGTAATAAAGGATTGCGTGCTACGAGAAAGGGAGCTCGTTCTTCCAGCCCATCGATACATCTCACACTTTCCTGGATAGTTAACCCCTGACTGCGATCATCAAGTCATATCATCGTTCCAGTAATCATTGGTGTGTTCCATGAAAATTGCCAATAATTGGATGATTGATAATCGATAGTACCCTCAGTGTTATTGCAAATGACGTTCTAAATACTAAAAATAGTTGATATTTGATCATATGTCCTACATTTGCAGCAACAAGACGAAAGGTTCCATTGCGAAATTTATAAAATCCATTCATATTCATTTGGTAAAAAAACGAATAGTTTCATGTAAATTCTAGAACGTGTTCGTCTCATAATCATTTTTTGAGATTATACAATATATTATTATGCTCCATTAATATTTATGCCAGTGCTAATTCCATTATTAATTTAATATTCTAATAACGAGTTCTCATTGAATTGAGCATACAGACATTAATATTTCAATTCAATTGCAAATACAAAATTAGAATCTTCAACTATGACACAACTGTACAACAATAAAAACTAATAGAATATTATGAACCTAAATAAAAAAGTAAATTACTCTAATTAGCTTATAATTACAATATTCGTGATGTAATTTTGAATAATATTTACGAGAGAAAAAAACCGGACTACTCTATTATTCAATTACATTATTGTTAATTATCAACATTATACGTCATATTATCAACATTAAAATTATTTTATATTTATGAAGCATGAAATATATAATCAATATACATGCGAAATAATAATTTAAAACTCTATTGTTTCACGAAATTCGCATCGATATTCAAAATTTAATTTTACCGTACCGCAACGACATCAAGAGTCCCTAATTATACGCAGGTGGATTATATTTCGATGAAATGTAAATCAGTTTAAAATACAACACAAAAGAATTCACCCCAGGAAACGAGAAATTCGTTTCATGAGGAGGAGAAAATAGTCGAAACGCGTAAGTCTTTTTGAAAAGTCGACAGGCTCGACGAGAGGAGCATTGCGAACGCAGGGATTTTTATACGAACGGTATCGCTCGCGGAACTTCTTTTTCATCTGGCAAATGGCAGAAGTCTGCCCATTGATATATGTATACACGCCAAATTTACTACGTACTAAATTTACCTTTCTCCTGGATAAGTGGAGTCATTCACCTGTTCGTTCGTTTGACTGTTTAATTAGTCATTGAATACGGAACTAAGATTTAAAAATATGTCGACGTATGAACATTGAACTCTGAAACTACTGAAAAAGTTTTTCTTCTTTGAATAAATCTTTGATCGATTGAAGAAACCAAAACCGAATGAGCTAAAATTTGTATCCAACGCGCGACTCTCTTTAAGGATTAATACGAATAACTTCAATGATGTTTAAGATACACGACAGTTTCATCAAAAAGAAATATGTACAAAAATAGCTGCTTCTCTAGCTACCCTAGCTTTCACCTTTTTAATCTCTTCACTTCTTTCAACATCGACGCAAGAAGAAACTGCAGATTTTGCCAACCTCTTAGCCGAAAATTATTCCAAATTTCCCAGTTTGTTTCGAAGTTATCTTCATTCACAGAATAAATTTCCAATTTGCAAATAGCGGAAAACAAAAGAGAACAATTAATTCGTAAGTGTAGCAATTATTTTCTTGTAGGAAAGCAATCATTAAATACGGTGTTTCGAGTCATTTGAAATCGAGGATAAGGGAGAGAGAAATTTATGTGTTTTCAAAGTTGTACGGATTTTAGTATCGCAATTATATCGAGGCAGGGGTAGTCGGAGATTGAGTTGAGGCTCATAACTCTTGCCGGTCGTAACGTTCAACTGCAGACTGCTCAGTCCTGCATTTCATAGGCCGCCAGATGTTACGTACCTACATATCAGCAGGTACCACTTCACGTGCGCATACGTATTCATTATTAAATTACGCCCACAACACGGTTGTACAGCATAGAGGCGCGTTTCAACCACGAATCGCCAATAGCGTATAAAACAACGTTGTTCGTTCTCCTTGTTTATTCTGCCATATCGGCTTTCGTGTCTGCAGGCGAAACGCTCTATGCAACATTTAAGAATACTCACGTTCGCGGCTACAACAATTTCCGCGCGAATACGGTATCTACTTTTCGAACAAGAACATCTGCGTTGAGCATATTCCTACAATTTAAATATACGATGTCGTATATTATGAATAACGTAATGCGCACAGCTCGTGCCATTTCTAAACTCTTCCGATCAATAATATAGATAATGCAATGCGTATTCAGGGAAAAATTATACATCAACAAGACTGGTATATATGAAATTGAAAATTTGATAAAACGATTATCATCGCGCTTAAGTGGCATTTCCTTACAGCTGTTTTTATTCCAATCTGCAAGAAATTCGTGTCCGTATGCGTAAAGGAGAAAGAAAAGGAGCATCGATAAAGTGAAACGAAGGGAGAGAATTTATGGAAATTACTGCAATGACATCTAATTAAATTCAGCATTATGGTCGAATATCGGACTGCCAGGCATCTCCATTTTAGTTCGTAGTTCAACCTAAAATGCCAGATAAAGCGATATGAAGTTAAGAGTAGAGAATTAGGTGAGTTCCCATGAGGTCCATGTATACGTGTAACGTAACGATATTCTCTACTTTGAATGTACTTCAATTACAACATTCCGACTTCCGGGATTCTACGTTTCTACTTATTCAGGAAATGCACCGTGAAATTGCTATTCCTGTACACACTTCCATAAAATTGAATTCTATCAACATGTAATAAGAAAACGTAATTCGCGGATAACGGTTCAACAATGACAACTTTTTCTCGACGATTCGCATAGAAAATTATATTTGAATTGTCGCTATGAGATGTGAATTAACGAGAGACACTTTGTGCGTGCTTTTCAAATTTCTAACGTACTCTTCATAGCAGCGGTCCTTCCCATTCGCCATCGAAGTATTCAGAGGGAAAGCCATTTCATAAAAGCAACGAGCATCTCCGAAATATCATTCCGAGATAAATGAAATTTGATTTGTAGAGAATTTGCAAAAGGATCAAAAAATGGAGGAAGTTGGTAACTAGCTGGACACAGTCAGGAAACGACCGAAGGCGAATAGAACTCTTAGTATCCTATCGGAGGTTTCACCGGTCTCTCGAACATCAATATCGGACAAGATCAGAACTTAAGGCAATTGCGCACTGATACAACAAAGGGCATCGTCTAACGCGGTTATACCTCGTAAGCGAAATTCTATTGCTATATCCCATCTCGAGCGTCTATATTGGCCTCTCTCTGAGAACACAACCGTTCTCTCATCCCTCTCTTCTCATCATCTTCCTTCGTTTCGTTCGTCCTCTCTCTCCATCTTAGGTTCACTCTCTCACTCTCACCCTTTCGCTACTACCTTTCCCTTTCTCTTTCTCTTTCTCTCTATCAATACCAACCTAATCTACTTTACCAGCAAATAGTGTTCACGTTCCCCAGACAATGGTTTTCTCTTAGCTAGATACCCCCTGCGCCGACACATCCCGCTACCTATTCAATACACCAATATAACTTTTACTTTCTTATACCTTATAATTTACTTGTACGTGCTTCTTAATCCGGACAATCACTGGATGCATGTTACATAAGTTTCGCAAAACTCTTCGAAAGGTGGTCAAAATTTGACAAGGTTATCGTATTCCATGTAAAATTCTAAGAACTACTTTATTATTTAGAATCTGCCACTTGTCAATTCATTGATAATATTAGTTAGGAAATAATGCTGCATAGAGATTCCGGTCTGTCTCCAAATTACGTTAAATCTTTCACAGATGAAACAAAACTAACTGGATTAGCTACGTTAGCTAGTACAGAATTAAATCTGGATATTATCCAGAATTTTGAAATCGATCAACAATGACATAGACAAAGTGCGAACCCCTAATCGAATCAAATTTCATCTTTTAATCGCATCAGGATTTTCTCTTTCAAGACACCGCGAGAAAATGGCTCCAACTTCACCGACACAGATCTACTCCATCGTCGACGATTCTCCACCTAATTGATTTCCACAAGCTTCGTGGAGCCGCCAATTTCGATGAGTGTTAGTAAAATTAAACCGCTGGGTGAGTCGAGCATTGATTATTACGAGGTCAAGTATCAAGTTTCCTTTGAAAGCCACATTACCCCCTGGTTTGATAATCGGGTTCCTCAGACAATAGTACCGTTTCATCGTTTTCCACCCTGACTATGTTCAAACCTCGCTTCCTTTCCTATTCACAGCACCCATGCGAATTTTGCGCTATTACGACATCTCGTCTTCCTGCTTCTGATTGATAACACGACTTCCTGTCTAACACTGACGTATAGGGACAGAAGTAGCCACCTAAAAACTTAGCTTACCATGAGAGATAGACATGATAAAATTTGATAAAACGTCACGAACTGAAGAGTGAAATTGAAAGAGCGTAAGTGAAATTTTTATCGAACATTTCAGCCAAATTTCCACGTATCCTCTTCGTGAAATTCAAAGAACGACTCTATCGAATTACTGCTCGTAATTCTGATAATAAGTTATTTAATACCAAGTATTGTTCGGATAATTTAATTCGTCATGGAATACAGACAATAGTTAGAAGGTTAAAATTCCTGTGCGAAATGAATATATACGTTAGTGCATTTTCGTCGTCACACACCAATTGTTTACTCAAAAATACGATATAATCGTAATTAATGTATACTATTTCAAGAAAATAGTCTAGAAAGAAATTGTCCTAAGTTGCTAGTGGATTATATAATTATATGAATTATAGTAAGAGTAACAAGAGATTCTAAAGATTTATATAAGAGAAGAATGATTAAAAATTAGATACTTGAGAGAAATAAGTCATTAATAAATGATTGATATTTGAGATGTAATTAATTTCCGATGCAAACAAATGTAATAATATTACAGTGTTAACTCAAAAACTAATTAAAGTAACAAAGTTTTCGCATCAGGGAGCAATCAAATATTTAAAAACGTCTAATTATGGTTGAAGAATCTCCACACGAAACAACTCTACGTACGTGTACAAAGGCATTTAATTAAGTACTGTCTATAATGTGATTAAAATTAAATTATTAATCTCTATGAAACTACACTGTAAATTTTAAACGATGCTTCTAAATAGCTCTGTTTGAGCGGAAACATTCTTAAGTGTACAAGTTGCATATTCTACTTTCAAATGTACATTTGAATATTTTTAACAATATATAAAACTGTTATTTTTAAGATATTTATCCCTCCAATGAATTTATTAAATCTATGGAAACATATACACTAAACAACTACAAATCAAATCAGAAACGGCGTTTTAAATTCAAGTGTAACATAAAGTATATTTGCAGAAAGCGAACGAATACATGCAAATTTCCTCGTACAATGCAAGGTGAGTAAAAGTAAATTAAAATAATTCTATTCTTGACACATACCTTTGGTTGCAAAAATATGTACAAATTAAATAATAATCGTTACATTTTAATCATCTATTCACAGAACACACTGATTTCGATAAATATTCGCATGAAACAACTTGTCCAAATTGTTTGTGTTACATCAGAACGAAAATTTATCATTATAATACTTATGTAACACACATTATGGCTGTAATTTTGCTTCCCATATGGTAAGTATATATCAAATAAAAATGTTTAGTATTCTTAAATTAAGTATTCTTTAAAAAAGAAGTAAATTTCATTCCCATAGTATGTGCATGATACCATACTGTACTAATGTATATAAAAATACCGCACATTATTGCCCCCGATGCAAAATTTATTTAGGGACCAAATTTGCAGAAGGTAGTAATATATTTCATCATTGTATAGCAAGTACTGTTTACTATTAATTGTAACATTTAATACTGCGAATAAAATATTAAGACTCCAAGGTTACACACGTTATTGGTATTTTAGTACTTAAGAATGTTCCTAAGTATACACACACACACACACACACACACACACACACACACACACACACACACACACACACACACACACACACACACACACACACACACACACACACACACACACACACACACTTATATATATATATATATATATATATATATATATATATATATATATATATATAGAGAGAGAGAGAGAGAGAGAGAGAGAGAGAGAGAGAGAGATACATAAGTATATATAATCCATACATTCATTTCATGAATAAAAGTGAAACAAATTCTATTATCATATATCGATCATATCTACCAATTAAAGATATAACATTGTCATACCTACGGATTACGTTTGAATTTTCAACGTGGCTTAGAAATATAGCAATTTGAAAATTACGTAGTCAACAGGTATACGATGCTTTTTTGACAGAAGTTGTATAAGTTAGGTTGGAAATACTTACAAATTGTTAAAAACGATTTTCCAATATGAAATGTTACTTTCACTCACCAAATTCTTTCAAATTTCAATAAATTCAATAAAAAGTCATACACCTTCTTTCCGTACTTACTGGAAATTCTCCATAGTTGGCGCGTTAACCTGAAGCCGCATTTTGATGTGTATTACAATATAGCTGCGTTTCCAATCTATTCAGATTCTTCGCCTTCATGTGTAAGCAGTCTTTGCGTGAACCTCCAATCGCGAACCTGAAATATTTTAACGTGAATTAGCCATAAAATTGAACGTATTCGAAAATTCAGTCCTGTATGCTTAAACTGCCAGTCATTCAATATTTCTATAGGAGTTCTTGCGTTTTTCCTTTATTCATGTTGAATTAGATCGCTATAAAAATACAATGGGTGCAGTACGTGTAATCAATGACGATGGCCAATTTTACGGGGAAATGGCTAGTGCAGGTGCAAAATTGGTCGTAGTTGACTTTACGGCAACATGGTGAGCTTTTTGGGGTTATATCAAATGAAATGTTACTAAAACTTGAAGAACTTAATTTCTATATTTGCTATGTACACCGACTCATAGCTTTCAAATTTTCGTTCCTTTTACGCTCATACATATTTAGAACACTATTGTTATTTTATAACATTACCAACAAAGTTATGTTTAATATTTTTATATGTCTATTGTCATTGATATAGTAATAAACAATAATGTGCACGACGTTTTAAATACCTGTATTTTACAAAATGTAATTTGTTGAATTTTAATGTAACTACAATTAATCATACTTAATTTTACGTGTTTCTGTAATTGATATAATTAGTATCAATGCAAACGAAAATATTATACTATTTGAAAATCTCTTGCTACTAATCTTATAATTCTACAGGTGCGGTCCTTGCCAGAGAATTGCACCAATATTTGAGCAATTATCAATTAAATACCCAAATGCAGTATTTCTTAAAGTCGATGTAGACAAGTGTGCAGAGACTGCTGCAATGCAAGGAGTTAGTGCAATGCCCACATTTATATTTTATCGTAACCAAACAAAATTGGGTTTATGTCAAGGAGCTGATCCGGCTGGATTAGAATCAAAAATACAGCAATTTTATGGCAGTGGAGATTCAGAGGATTCTGAGAGTCCAGTGTCTGGACATGTACGAAATAGTGATAATGTTTATTACCATATTTTTGGAATGATATTTTTTGCTGCAATTTTGTACTTCTGGAATAAGTACCAATAAAAAAGTTGTGGTAACCTTCTTTCAGTGGATATTAACATTATTATAACATATTCATTAATAAGAAAAGACCATCAATTGAAATATATAATATACATTATATTGCTTCATCAATTGCATGTACTTATAATTTTTTAATATTTTGTAAATATCGTATTCCAAAGTTAAATTTGTCATTAATATACAATATGTTCAAAACAAAACTTGTATTGCATTTAGATGTTTTTACTCTTAATAAAAATTCTTATTTATATACGTATATTTCCCTGGATGTCTGTACCCAACTTTATCAGACATGAAAATATGAGATGATACTAAGTAAATATAAGTACTCCAAAAATCCTCAAAGGATACCTTTTGCAGATGGATCTATCTAGTTTCATTACAAAGGCACAATGTGAATGTTTGAATGAATCCGATGATCACAACTTTTTACAATGCTTAAGTTCAGACAATGGGTATTTAGAAAGTGAATGTGATGAACAGCTGATTTTATCTATTGCATTTTCACAAGCAGTTAAAGTGCATTCTTTGAAGATTAAAGCTCCCAAAGATACAGGACCAAAAAATATAAAACTATTCATTAATCAACCAAGAACTATTGATTTTGACATGGCAGATTCTAATACAAGTGTCCAAGATTTAACGTAATATTGGCCTCATTGATTTTACATTGCTTATATTATATAGCATTCCAGTAAATCTGTTCTAATTATATAAAATTTTTTTGTGCAGATTATCACCAAAGGATATTGACGAAGGTAATCCAATTTCCTTGCGTTATGTGAAATTTCAAAATGTACAGAATATACAAATATTTGTAAAAGACAATCAAAGTGGTGGTGAAACAACCAGAATCGATCATCTAGCTATATTTGGCTCACCAATTTCAACAACAAACATGGGAGAATTCAAAAGAGTGAATGGAAAGAAAGGGGAGAGTCATTAACAACCAGTTAACATGTGAAGGATTGTAAAAGACTATGTTATGTCAGATAAATTTTCCATGGCCATTATATTTCCTAAGAATACTGAAAAGAACTAAATTTTCTCTTCTTTATTTATACATATTATATGACTTTAATCCAATTATGGAATGATATAAAATTCGAAAATTCACACACTCATACATATACATTAAATAATGACACATTCATATAAATCAAAAATTATTTGTTTATTAATAAATCATTAAGAGATTCTGTAAAATAAATTAAATTATAATTACGATACGTGTTTCTCTGATTATACATAATTGTTTATTAAAAAGATATTTAAATAATTTTTACGTATACGCGTGCTCAATCAATCAATGATTAGGTATAAAGTTGCAAAAAATAAAAGTTGTTATGCTCATAATAAATAAATAATAAAAGTTAAGAAATATTCTACTTAATTACCCTCTTTATGTAAATAAGAATATTATTTACAAAAATATTAAATAGAATATATCATATCTTGAATAAAAATGTTTAATGTGATTTATTTTATCATGTATAAAATCGTAAGTAATTGTAATATAAATTTCAATACATTACTTTCAGTAAATTACTTATTTAGGGACAAGTTTTATGAATTCGCCATATGCCACCACAACGACAAACTCGTGCCCATCTTTGATCCCATGCTCTAATTGCAGCTGTCCTTGTCATATTTTGAACTTGAGCTTTTCCAACACACCTGGAATTTTAATTTACAACTTACTTTATTCGTCATTTTTTTGTCACTATTTCGTCAATGCACTTATATCTAATACCTTGTACATTGTTTCACAAGAAGTGGTTGCTTCCCAAGATACAAATGCCTAATACCATCTACAATCTGACCACTATGCATACAACCTTCAACTGGATTGAGTTCAGGTACAAATAGTAATTGTTCAGGTTCTATGCCATATTCTAACTAAGATTAAAATAAAATTAAAGATAATTACAAATCATTTATTGAATCGATGCGAGAATATTCTACTCTATTTACCTGCAAAGGAAAGTTTTGATAAAATAGTACAGGTGTAGCTATAGCTGTTATGCTATTGCCCTGATGTAATTGTGGTATCATAATCTGATTAGGTAGCAAGCAACAATCATCTGGAAGAAAGTCATTGTCGTAGCACATACTTTATTACATTTATCATTTTATTGCCCTCTCCAAAAAGATTACTGTGAAGTATTTTCTTATGCCTCCTTGACTATCCTACTATCATTATGTATTATTCTATGTATATAATATAGTGCAGGAATTTATAACTAGTAGTAAAATGATTGATTTAGATACTTTGTTAAACTACGGAATATCTAATTATATTTCGGATAAAACAACTTAATTTTTGGAATCGTCCTTGGAATCAGCTTGTAATACAAGGATTGGTTTTTCGTTATTCAAACACACACACCACTTTTTGGCTGATTCTTGATCTGGTTCGATTTCTAAATATACTTCATTTTTTTCCCTTTTCGGACTTTTTACATCCGCGATAAAATACGTTACTTCTTGCTGTTTATTTGTTGGAGTATCAGTTGGTTTTTGCTTTTCTCTCTTATCTTCGTTAACATCTTTTCTAACCAACGAAAAATCACTTGGGAAAAATTGGTTCCCTTCCGTTCCTTGAGGATTACTTGTTCTGTTTTGTTCAGCTTTCTCAGCTTCTCTTATGAGATCGATAAAAAATAATTCTCTTGGAGAAAGAGATCCTTTCGGACTCTTTGTGTCCAATTCATCTTGCGGTGTAACTGCTACCAATTTTAAGTAATCTTTCATTGATTCTCTTTGATTTTTTAAAGTATCATTTCCTGACTTGGGTATATCTTCATCTTTATTAACATTTTTCTCCATATTTATAGTTCCAATACGTCCGACCTCATTACCTGAATTACGACGATGAATCACAAGAGGGGGAAGATCTTTATGCTTTTTAACTTTGTTATGCCGAGATTTATCCGAAATATCCATATTTGATTTATCACAGGCAATTTTATCTTTATCAGAAATTGAATCGTCCGGAGGTCCATCTTGTTTTGTATCTTTCAGTTTTACATTTTGCGAATGATCAAGTTTCGTATTAATCAAAGTCCCCGATTTCAAAGAATCATTCGTACCATAGGATTGCAGTTTAACATCGTCATCATAATGTTTAATTTCGAAACATTTCCAAATTAAAAGCAAGCATAACATAATGAAAAGCCAAATTAGAAATGCGAAAATCCAATTCAAAATGAACCATTCACTGGGCCAATTTTTAGCCTTGCCTGAATGATAAGCACCGATCAAAAGAGGAGACAATATGATCCAATAAAGTATAAATATACAGCATGTTATTATACAAAATATGGCTAATCTATGCGGTCTCGAATATGGGCAACAACTTCTCGATTCACTCCTGTTTAACAATAGCTTATGCTTTTTTAAAGCTACCGAATTTGTATGTTTTGCCGCAAGTTTCTCACTCATTTTAAAGTGTATAAAAAGAAAATCGAAAAATTATAACACTATCACACTATATATTTCTTATATTTTTGCATTTCATGTATACTCATTAGCATGCATTTACCGCTACTGAATGAAAAAATCTGTAATTCCTTTCAAACGCACGAGGAAGTGGTGTCTTATCTTACTTCCTACTAACCAACATATAACGATAAAGTTTCAACGGCTAGCTATAGATGTTATACACGAATTATCAATCATTTCACTATATGTTATTCATATAAATAAGTATTAATACATTTATACTATTTATAATACTACATAACAATGATGAACGAGCTTACCAATTAAACCATCGTCTACCTGCTGAGTTTGGCCATCTCCGTTCGGCTGAACCAATTTTGATAATAAACGGAATAACAAGGCCAATACATCAAGATTATCGGCACTACGAAGAAATACTGGAAGACACGAAGGACGTAATAAACCCCATATACGTATAATTACGAGCAGTTCTCTCAATGTATTTAAGGCCTTGTGGTCCTTCAGGAGTTCATACTGCGTCGATATTACGTAAAAGAAAAAATGAATATGATTATGCTAGTTTAGACAAAGGAATAATTATATTTTTCGAAATTTATTTACAATACTCACACCGCCAGATTTCATTTGCAATCGCTGCTCCGGAAGACGAGCTAAAAGATTCAGAGCTAGATCCGCGACCCATTGAATTAATTGCTGCAACGACTGGAGTGTACTTGGTTCTACGGTAAATTCTTTGGGATCGAGGTGTAAAAGTACCTAACAATAACATATTAATTATCTACTACAACTATTACATGCAATTATGTATTAATTATCCATCAGGATATAAATGTAGGAAAAATATGTTTCATTTTTACCTTATCTACATCAGTAATAGCATCATTAATTACTGCTGCTAAACTCTCTGCTGGTCCCTTATCATGAGAAATTAAATCTGATGGACGTAATAATGACTTAAATGCTGTTGCTACTGAATGTATCATAAGCAACGACGATAAATCTGCCGCCTTACTTTGTCCTGATACTAGCATCCTGAAAATACATTTTTAGCGGTGATCCTGCGCGATAACTACACGAAAACTACACGAAACAGATCCACAGACTTTCATAACAACAATTTTTAAATATAAAAGTAATACGAAACCTGTACAATGATATTTTGATGCAAAGAAATTGGATATAATGATACTGTTGTATTGGCTGTAATTGTCTATTAAAAGAAACATCTAATCTCTCACACAATGGCTCGATCATCGAAGACCTCAAACACAACAGTATATCCAACCAATCTAATCCTGTTACTAAACAATATTCTAATAACGTACAAGCATAACTTAATGTCAATGATGGTCCTGTAAAAGGAATCAGTAATACAGTATACTATATTTTTTGAGGACACTGTTTCTTATATAAATTTATTGTAAACTGAATTACCTCCATCAGGTAGCAATTTATATGCATACAAATTTCCACGTGTATCACATGCTAATAGTACACAACCTAGCCAAGATAGATCTATGTTCGTTATTGAAATCGAATTTCTAAAGTACTTATGATTTGGCTCTTCAGACCGCCATGCCATATTCAGAGAAGAATAAGCTACTTCTTTTAAGCAATCACGACTTAAACAATGTATTGAAGAATCTGCTAAAGCTACTACAACGTAACTTGGGGGAGGTAATGTGGTGACTATAGATAATTTTGTGGTCGCTATCGCTGTTATTGGTGACTGACAACGATATTGCGATTGATGCTGCCATACCTATAAATTTATGTCAAAAATATACAATTAAGCCGAAATCGGACAAATTTTATGTACATAATCCTTCCAATTTGAACACATACCACTACAGTTTTAAATGGTTCTAATGTTTTGGGCTGAAACAACTTATGAACAGGTTGCGATTTTTCCCTTAATTCCCATACTTCGACTATACCACCACTATCGCTATTAACAGCAATAACTAAAGAATCTGCATCTTCTCGAACTACAAACTTTAAATGCGTTACACTTGTATCTAAGAAAAAGAAAATTTTTGTATTTTAAAATCTGGCAATGCATGATCAGTTATAAGTATTAATTGTAAATTTTTCCACTTTACATGTATTGTCCTTTGGTGCACCGTCCTGTAGGAAAAAACTAGGCAGTGCTTGTGATGTAATGGTACACTTATCATCATTTTTACGAACTAGTACTCTATAACACCTGATTGGCAAACAAATATTTCCACTACTTATGGCTACCAGAATATGGCCATCTAAAAGTTTACAATATTTTGTATTGATCTATTAGTTATTATTGAAGTATCTTAATGTTAATTAAAACATGATTATATATGTACTTTTCCCATAACATAAATCAACTGCTGTTATTCTGTGCCTTGTGCTGCCTAAACTTTCAGTAGAGGAACAAATAGGATTCTGAAAGTCTTTTGTGATCATAACAGCACCAACCATGCCAGTGGTTGAAACTACCAATACGCCTTCTGCTGCTCTACCACCAAACTGTCTTACAGAAGGAACAAAGGGTAAATGATTAAATTTCTCACTATAATGAATACTATCTTTTTTTTCTGTCACAAGTCCTGTCTGAAATAATACATTTCCTCTATAAAAAAATGGTATTAATGGCTCCTTAAAGTAAGTCCTTAACATTATAAATACCTTTTTCCCATTATGAAACCAAGCTGCGCCTAATATATGTTCACCAACAAAACAGGTAGAACCAATTAATACCCAATCATTAAGAACATGATCTTTAAACATCCATAATTGGACATGTCCAGTAGAATCACAAACAACTAATTTATCACCTGGTAAATCCCATTCCAATGCAGTAATAATATTTTTGTTTGATAATATCCTAATGTTATATAATAATATTGGTTAATTTTGTAAAACTTTTTGGACAGGTAATAAATTACTTAAAAATGTTTCATACTTGTGAGTATGCCAAGGCATATTTAAGTCGCAAACATAAACATGAGATCCCCATGTCTTTCCATTGTTATCATCTAATTCTGTAGTTGTAGTAAAAGCAGCTATGTTACGACTAGATAATGAGCATAAAGATTGTCCCTCATACAGGCTAAAAATTTGATTACTGCATAAACATTAAAGAATTATGTTTTAAAAAGTATATTCTCGGAGTCAAACTTAATTATAATATATGCATAAGATTTATAAAAATAAGTATACCAATTATATCAAACTATTAATAGATATACATTTTATGGTAAATGAAATACATGTTATCTTTTAATACTTTATTTGTTTGTAATATATTAGTATGCATAACAAATGCTCAAAATATATTATGTCAGTGAAAAGTTACTTTCAATAAAATATTTAATATCTATGAAAATTTTAAAAAATTATAATACTCACATACCTTTCTTGATTTAGAAACGGTTTTGGTGTGACTTTTTTATTTACAGTATATAGTAAATCCATTGTTGTGAGGTTATGTTATATTACAATTTAACAAACACTATGAAAATGAGTGCATACACTCCAAAATTATATCCATGCATTGCGATGTATAAAAATTTGAGATATATTAATTTCAACTTTTATTAAATCGCATACAAAATTTTACTTGAAAACAACAGAACTACATACACATCACTGTCGTCAGCATTGCGTCATGTGCTGGGCTATGTGTTTGTGCTCTGACCGATCTAAATATGCATTCTTCGTTCTGATTTAGGTCATTCAAAATTATGCCTTTTTCCATTACCTTTAGTTTACTGATTTACGACCAAATTTTAAAGCAACAGATTATAAAACCTAAATAGTACAATATCGTTCGTTAATATTAATCGATTTATACAAGTGTTAATGCATTTTAACCTCACTCCGTTTGTTTTGATTTGCTTCTATCCCTCGAAACTGGCTGTATTAATAAATCATATTTGCATCGTTCTTTCCTTATTTATTTCGATTTCCTCTACCTACTTATGCTGTAATAAAAGTTCAAAGTGTTGCTTAAATTTGTTGCCAACTTATGTCTTTGGTTATTCATTTTTTCATGGTGTGGATTAGAATGTAGACAGATTGGTATTGCTTCAGAGTATTATTAAATTTCGAGATTCAAATGCATGATCTAAAAATTATAGCAAGATTAAAACAATGTTGTTGAAATGGATCATAAACTATTAGAAATCTTGTTTGTCTATATTTTTCTCTTTTGTTTACTCTGCATGTTATATTTACTTTTTAAAATATATGTACATCTCAAAATGATATATTTATCATTAGTTTATTAAATAGTTATCAGTTCTTATCTCTTATAAATAAAACCTAGTAGTATGTATCAACATAATTATCCTTCCTCTAGCCTATATTATCTTTCCATACAAAAAAGTGCTACCACAGTAGATTTTTGTATGCATATTTATGTTATATATGTGTTATAATTTATGGAATCTGTATATGCGAATTTCAATGCATACCAGATATTAAGGCATACAACAATTTAATGATTTGATTATGTAGAAAATGGATGGTGATCGAGCAAAGGACAACACTTCTAAACCAAGTGAAAATGTTAAGAATAAGTCCACAGAACCATTAGGGCTAAGTACAAAAATTGCTCTTGAAACATTACAACGCGATATTAGGAGAGTATTACAAGAATATGAGGCAGAATATAGGAGAAATAAGTAATTTTATTACTTATTTGCTATTTATGTTGAAGAACGAATTCCATATTTTATACTTTGTATACTGTATATATTATGTGCAGAAAATATAAAGCTTGGCTAAAGGACACATTACATCATCGTAGTCAGTACACAACTCTTTGTTGGACTTCAGCAATTGCACTTTTGATCAATGCTATTATCCTTGTTATTGCATTCTTCACAACCAACGATACATGGTATGAATTAACTTAATTTTTATTTATGTATCAAACATAATGTCCTATTGTGCAGTTAGTTAATGCTTGCTGTTGAAAGTAGCTTGTAACTATATTTTGTATCGAATGTTGAATACTGCTTCTTTTCATATATAAAGAAATATAATGCATACAATTTTTTATTGTTTTAGGCACCCTACACTGCCTTATGAAGGACTGACCGTTTGTTGTTTGGTAGTATTAAATTTTATTTTAGTCGTATCCGATAATAAATTACGACATGAAGAAATTCCTTATAGAGTACGAGTTCTTCTTGACCAATTGGAAGGTACTTATTCAAATATTATTACTTTATTATATTCTAAATTTTTCTGCAATATTATTTTCCATATTTCAGTGGCAAAGAATAATTCTCAATGGAATCCCGAAAATTATCCACATTTATGCAGTCCATTGTCCCCCTGTCTAACTTTGCAGTGGACTTATCGCGATGGTCGTATAGTTAATTTACCTTGGGCATTATTAGTTGCTGGTGATATAATTGTTATAAAACCTGGACAACAATCACCTGGATACTGTATTCCTTATGATGTAAGTTCAACATTTTAGAGTTTAATACAGTTTATCATATAAAGTAAAGGATAATAATGAGAAATCATTTCAGGATGCTGACGCGCCGATGTTACACGCAAGAGAAGTGTATAGTCCGCAGGTCCACAGCGCAAATGAAATTTTTTCAACGCCACAAGCTCGAACGCCATTGAAAAATAAAGTCTATAAACTTCAAGAAACACCCTATTTAATGAATCTTAGAATGGCTCTTGACCAAGCTCTTGATAGGCCGGTTACATATCACAATCGCAAACGGCATCTTTTAATGATTTGTTGCATCGAACAACTGGCTTATCCAGTTCTTCTGATCATCGTATTACTTGTCAATTTGTTTCGATACTTATACGCGACAGAATATTTCGGTGTCGGTTACTGGAACGAAATGTTCTTGCTACAACCGATTGCTGTTAGTATCCCTTTGCTTCCGTTAGTATTTCCGACTTGCTGGATCTTTTTAAATTGTTTCGGAATGGCTCGTTTCAAAGCTCTGTTTAAGCTTTATCAATCTTCAAAGAAACTTCAGGTTAATACATTTTTAACATAAAAGAAATTTTCCATTGACCATTGACTAAATTATTTGTACAATATTTTCTAAAATACATTGGTTTTAGTTTGTGGATCCTTTCGAAGACGCAGATATTTCTGGGCCTAGCAACCAGGAAGTAGTGTACAATTGGTTGGAATTAAAAGAATACTTTTTCAATATTTTAGTTGGTAAAGAACATATGATGTCGAGATCCGCCAGTATTCTACACGTCTTAGGATCAGTCACGGTACTTTAAATACACGACAATTTAATTTTTAAATAATGTGAAAGAATGAATGAAAGCAAACCAATTTCCAGGCACTGTGTTGTGTAGATAAAAAAGGGATTCTTTCGTGGCCTAATCCAACTGCAGAGAAAGTATTTTTTTTACGAAATGCTAATACTTTATCCCCGTCTTCAAGGTAAATATACTTCTTAAGAACATACGAATTCTTAAGATCATAAATTTGACATGTAGATTATTTTACAGTACTGGTAGTGTAGATAGAACCTCAGAACCTCAATGTCAGACACAAGCTGAAGACTCCAAACAAGATTCAAATAAGACGTCATATATAACACATGGTAATAAATAAATGTGGAAAGTATGTCTTATAAAATATCTACTAAAAAATGAACAAATTTTCAGATTTGTCTCACTCAGCAGCCGAAGTTTTGGACCTGACTCACGATCATGCTTTGCCGTTTCGTCTACAGTTTGATGACCATTCCTGGAGGCAACACTTGAATTCATTAAAACCCCTAGGTTTAGCCATCCTCCTCAATACGTGTAATATGGACACCCAAGAGCATTACATGCAGTTTTGTTGCCATGTCACGTGTGAAGCTCTGTACAATGAGGATCTTGTACCGGTTACAAACAGACGGTACGTATCCATGTCGCTAGAATCACGTTTTCGTTTATGTCTTTTATTGCACTGTATTTCTTCCCCTTGTTTGTGTGCATTAGTCGAACTAATTCTTCCAAATGTCAAGCTAATTACATCCAGTTTTATCATACGCATAATCCCAAGAACAGTCCAATGCAAATGGTAACATGTCCAATTACTAGTAACGTTGATCATACACATTTGTCAGCTACCAGGATCACAGTATAGAAGATAAGAGTGGGTATCAAGCGAAAGATACAATGCAAAGTTCAAGACAAGTGTATTTAGTCGACGAATCAGGGAGCCTTGGACATATGTGGTCAGTCCAACCATAGTTATTTTACGTATCCTTCGTATTTGTAGTTAATCCGTTTATATGGGTGAATGTATCTCCGAGCGTACATATATTCATAGGAATGCTAGTCATGGAGCAAACTCACATTTTTGTTCTATTTCCCTTTTCATTCGTCAATGTAAATTTCCATTTATTCAAATTTACGTATATGATTCGTATAGGTGTTTATGTGAATTAGCGAAGCAGATAGGTTTCCAAGACCAGGCACAAAATATATTCCAATTGGAGCAACAATTGTCTACGTTTAGACACGTCGTAAGCATTGATCGAACACTTCTATTTGCATATCTCTAAATGGGAAAATTATAATTCTCCCTGTTGTAGCAACCAGAAATGGTTCGGCGAGATATAAAGTTTGCACGATCTTTAAGTATCGCAACAAAATTGAAGTTTCCGTTTCCACACATGGTCGCTGTGGTAGTTAGAGAAAGGAGTGGCGGTGGTTTGCAACTGCTTACACAGGGTACAGCGGACATAATTTTGGATTCCTGTATCGAATTTTGGGATGGTCATGATCTATGTCCACTTTCAGCATCGGATAGGTACATGGAAATATTAGCCTTTAAAACATCTAGTGTTTTTTTATTTTTTGATATATTTATCGAACATGTACATTTCAGAAAAAAGGTGCAAGATTTTTATCAAAGGACGAGCTTAACATCATATTGTACTGCATTTGCGTACAGACCACTAACACGTGGTATTTGCGATAGAATGACTAAGATATACTTAGAACTTCCCGCGGATAGCAAACATTTATATGCACCTCATAGAAGTCCTACTCCACTACCTTGGGACTTTCGAAACGTTCTCGATCCCAGAGTGAAAGGAATACTTGGACAATTTCATTCAACCGGTAATTATGATTACTGTATATATTTCTCATTAATCTATTTAATTAATCTATTTTTATGCGAATTTTTATAGATTCTTTGCTGTGTAGTGAAAACAAAGATGATAACGTTAGCGACATTGATAGTTGCTTTGAAATTCAATGCAATCAAGTCTTTATTGGGATGGTGACTATGCAGTACCAAGCACAAATCGATATGGTAAGATATCTCAGTAAATTGATGCACATAAGATGAAGTAACGAAAGAAATTACATAAAATATTTAACAGGTACAATTAATCGAGCAACTCGACAGGGCGTGCATTCGATTCGTTCACTTCAGCAAAGAAAACGAACTAAGATCACGCGTGTTCTCGGAGAAAATGGGGCTGGAAAGCGGATGGAATTGCCACATATCCTTGCTCAGTGAAAGAGCTAGGTACCGTACCTCATTATTCTATCAAATATCATTGTCTCTATAAACTACTTTGCTTTGCTTTCTTTTGCTTTTGGATTAATCTAAAAAGTTTGGGGCATGTCCTCACGTTGGAAAGTATAAATATGTTCTCTATTTTTACATGTAAAGTCTGTGTACAAAAACATGTTCGACACAAAGTATTACACTAATTGTATGTTTTTCGTGTTACATTTCTTCTTCTTCGTCGATTAATATGAATATATATAATATATTATATATATTAATAATTATATAATAATATATATTAATATATTATATATTATGTATATATTATATATAATATATATATTATATACATATATAGATATATGTCGTCTCTTAGTGTTTTTTCTCTTCTCTAATCCTGTTGTTAAGTCTAAAATAAATCGTGGCAACTGATATAATAAATTTGTTTAACTAGCTATTTGTCATAACTGTGGATGTGAATGTAAAATATGCATGTACGTTACAGGAGACAGCAATGGCTGGAGAGATATCCGCACATGCCCCCATCGTATATGTTTGTCTATACCTCTTTCTTTCATTACTGTTACTAATTTGCATGTTTATTCGTTACGCCCTTTATTAATAATTTTTCTTTCTTATCGGTTTTTACATAGAGTTAAATGTTCTTCGAATGCAATTATATGATTTTCTTGTCCCGTTTGATTTCAAGTCTTGTCAAGTACTCTAGCCAACTTTCACGTTTAAGTACTGTCTCTTACCGATATTTTCCATGTATCCTATTTATGTTAATGATTAGAGTATTAAGTTAAATTGATTGTATTTGCGCTGATAGTTACTGGTCAACTACGTTCTATAGTTTTTAATGGCTTTTTATTAGTGGATACAATTTTTTAACTACATCGATTCTTATACACTTTCTACAGTTATTCTAATGCACATGTGTTAATATCTCGTAATTTACGTGACATACATGATATACACAAATAAATGTATGTAACTAACACGCCAATATTAGGTCCGAGAGTCCAGTGGGTTGGTGGGTGAGCCAGGCAGCAGCCATGTCCTCACCCACTCCCTCGGCCCAATCTCATCAACATAATTACTCCTGCATGGATGAGGCCAGCCACTTGCTTAATCGTGTCTCTCCTCGGTATGTTACATATTTACCCTCTTATCACACATAATACACTAAAGAAATAATACATTCATCGTTATATCTTATTATATACACGTATCAATTTTCGATTAAAAAATGTGCTTTCGCTTCACGAATACGATAGTCAATTAAAATATTGCTGAATACTTGAACATTAAAAGCATGCATTCAAACATTTCTGCTGCATAAATATGCTGCATCGATGTGTTTGTGTTCTAAGAATTTTATCCTGCATGAATGATACACGAGAAAATCGCTTTTACATAATATGATCTGTTTTACATTGTAGCACTAATCTGGATAATAGTCGTGCAATGAGTATGTCCGCACCGAGCGCTATAAACACCGATTTCTCCACGGTAAAATTCGACGATGAGACCACGGAATGGAACGATACAGGAACATCTCAAGTCAAAAGCGCTATGAGCCACAGGTTCGTCTCTATCCAAACTTGAAATGTTTCTTTGAGATTACCAGTCTTTATGATTATTTCGAGTTATATTATAGCTATGATATTATTCTGATTTTGCATGGCAGTCTAAGTCACCTAGTACGAAGGATTACGAGAACGGGATCGTCACACTTTTCGTAATTATTTTTCGTTCTCTCCCACACTTTTTGTATAGTCTAGACTCCTTTTGATATATGATATTTCTCACGTTTAGAACTTTCATTACCATTGTATTCATACTTTGATTTTACATACTCGTAGATGATCAAGTTTTCTGTTAATGATTTGAATTTATAACAAAAATAAATATACAAAATATTTAGCGAGTAATCGATTCTCAATAGGGAACAGGATACAGTGCGAAGCGAAGACAGTGTACTCGTACAAAGCGTAGATTTAGGTTCCGGACAAGAAGCATGGCGATCTTTGAGTTGTCTTACAGACAGCACGGAGCAGAGCGCTCCTGTAAATTTTGATTTATCAAACAGGGTAAGTTTCTGTGATAAAATCTTACCCTGGATGTATTTTTATACTTTACATATTCTCCAGGCAAAACTACCTCGAGGCATCGATAAAATTAGACCGCATATAGAATTAATAGATAATGTTCCCCTTTTGGTATCTCTGTTCACTGATTGCAACACTACTGTTACAAGGGAAATGTTGCACATTATGCAAGATTACGGAGAAGTTGTTTGCGTACTTGGCTCTTCCGCCAATGCAGAGAACATGCCCATCTTTATGCAAGCGGATGCAGGGTAAATATTATTATTACTTTAATAATTAACGAATCATTTTCTACAAAATTATTAGATGTATTACATGCATACAGTGTCATTCACAAACTACATCATCTTTAGCTACGCAACGACCAGGGACTTGATAACTCGTACTATAAACTGTATCTTTCTCGATTTGAGCAGATATCACTGGTCGATAGCATACACGAACCCTTTTCGAAGATGGCTCTACGTATTGATACGACAATTGATTCGTAGTGTGATAGTCTGTTTTGAATTTAGTTTGCCAGAATTCTCTCTTTCGTGGTCTTTTAACTATAGGAATACCAAAATCTTGATAAGATTCCTTCGTTACTGTGTTATAATCCACCGGTATTGGATGCTGAGCTTTTCCTTGGTAAGGCTTATAAGACATTGTTTTCACGTAACCAGGATCTAAATAAGATTGTTTGAAAGTAGTCATCATGTCGTGAGAACCATTGATAGATAAACATGATGTTGGAACGAAAGCTCTGCGCAATTTTCCAGTTGCAGCTTGGTACGAAAGTTTATACACCGTATCGAAGTCGAACTTTCCAGTTTTACTAGACACTATCTTTTCATGTAGCCCGTAATGAAATTTTGGTTTAGAAATACAATCGTATTTCATATATGACAAACCATATGTGGTCTCTGACTCAATTTTCAGAATTGGCTTCTTGTAAGATTTAGAGTATACCATAGGACGCACTTTACGTGATTGCAGATATACAAAATTCTCATCTTGACATATAGAATTATCTGGTTTCTTTAATATCGTCGATGTACGTCGACCAACGTCGACGATAAATGTCATGTTTATAAAAATTGAATTTTGTTTAAAATAAGGCGGTATAAAATTTAATCAACACGAACGAAAGTAGCAAATATTATTAATACATTTGTACATTCAACTGTTTCATGCAACGTTCAAGCATAAAATAATGATGGAAAATATCTGTGTTTTTAGAGTGGCAGTGGAACCACTTTATCCACAAGTTTGTCAGAGAGTTCCGGCATTGACACCAACTAAAGAAGACCAAGGTCCATCTCCAGTCGATTTGAGTAGAGCACTGAATTCTATTGCCTGTTCGTTAAGCGTTAAACGAGAAGATCCAATTGCGATATTCCATTTAATTATGGAGGTAAATGATGGGTTCCTCAAAATATCTAATTATTAACCCTATTACTTCTTTTGAATTATTTTCTATGCAAAAGTGTTTTCTAATAGTTGAAGCAAGATGGAAATTAGGATATAAAAATTTAAAGATCGTAGTACGATTAATTAAATATTTGTAATCCAGGATCATTTCAGTTACATTTTCAGTTCTAATTCAGTTCTTATTACTGTCATCATAATTACTGGATATTATCTATTGCATATTTAGGCTCGACATTATATGACGTGCCTTTGGAATTGCGTGCAATTCTGGCTCTGTTGTACAGTTACTCTCTCCTTCACTCAAGCTCTGTCTGGTTTCTTGTTGCTACCACCTTTATTTTCGGTCGATCAAGTCTTATGGTTGTGTTGCTTAATCATTCCAATGTTATCTATATCCATGATCGCTACGCCTATGGATCCTACCATAATGCAACGTGCAACTGGGAAAAATCAGTGCACTGTAAATGGCGAGGTAAGAAATGTGTCGGTAGTTTTACATTTCTCTACTAAATTCAAAGTGTTTCGAAATACGCTATATATACTATATAAATTTTTTAATATCTAACAGATAGGTAAATTCTTGACTTTTCAGGTTGCATTGTTCGTTCTGTGGTGTTACGGCAGCAAATTTTTACCAACAATCATAACGATAGTACTATCGCAATGTATTTCGTTCTTGACTTTGTGTCCTATTTACACAGCAGACTCCAAGTGCCTGTATGTGTATCCCGATGCGCAGGGAAAAGCTTCATGGGGTGGTTGGGGGGATAAACCAAATATTATTTTAGTGATACAACATTTCGCCTTGTCCCTGTTAGTTTTACATTTAGGTAAATTTTATTATTTTCAAATATTTCGAAACGATTTACTGAGTTAAATTCTATTTGAACACTGAATATTTCTTTTTGTACAGTAACAATATCCGTAGGCTTTGTACATAGAGAATATTCCATTTGGAAGAAACAGCCATTCAACAATTATGTATGGTTCTTCAGTGCATTTATAGCGTGAGTGTAAGATTTACGATTACTGAGATATATGCGAAACTTCATCTACCATAAAAAAATATCCTATTCGAATTACGTTTTTGTAGATTATGCGCACAAGCAGTATTCTCAGGAATTGTGTTCTGCAAATTTTGGAAAGACGAAGGACAGAATATCGAAGATTTTCCTCTACATCTTCCTCTCTTTTTTTTAATTTCATTGCCATTAATTTTTGCAATTAACGAATTAATCAAGTCGCAAGAGATTAAGTAAGTATAGAAATGTCTAGGCATTAGGAAAAACATTTAGTAAGTTTCTAACGTCGAAAATTTCTAGGGTAAACGTGAGATATCAAAAGAGGGCACGACTTGAATTTGGTACAAAACTTGGAATGAATTCACCGTTTTAAAGAATTTTTATTTTAAATATGTCAGAGAAGGGATACAAAGGTAGCTAAGTTATGAAACATGTTTTTCCTCAAAATCGAGATCTTTATCTTATTAGAAATCTATTCTGAAAGATGCACTAAAAACTCTATCCAAAAATGTAAATTATAAAAATAACGTTACGATTTAGAATATAAATTTGTTCGAATAGCTGTATACTACTTGAAAAGTATTTGAAATCGTCTATTTAAAATTAAACAATGTTACTGGTGATCTTGCAGCCTGCGAGATAATCAAAATTAGTATTCTAAACAGTGTAGTTTTGAAATGTGTATAATTGTTTTCGTAATTCGATAACTTGATATCAAAGTATTTATATTTTTGTATAATACGAAACGATAACGGTATTTTATATTTTAGAAGTTAACGTGTTGCAAGATAACTGTTTCAGATTTATGCGATATGATATACTTAATTTTCGAATTATAAATATTGTACACTATACACAGAAGAGTACCGTGCAATATCTTATCTTAATTCGAATTTGATTTGACGCAATTTAATTTCTTGGAATGCATTTTTTTGCGAAGACAAGATCCGTTTATGGATAAAAATTATTGATAATTTCATATATGCTAGAAAATTCGATCTACAATTCGGCGTCATATGTACAAAAATCAAAATAATTCATTTAATTTTACGAATTTAGTACTTAAATAACAACAAGCATAATGAAAGCATACTACATGAAATAATGAAATACCGCTGCTATTTAGATTTAATAGTACGTGTTATTTCTAGTAAATATGTATAGATTTAGGATTGTTGTGTTCCTATAGAAATTAATTTATTTTTTAGCGATAGAGGAATACTGCTTTCAATCGAATTTTTTTGCGTGCCTGGTTTACATGATTACGGTTATATTATTTACAAACATTCTTTTGTGCAAATGTTTAAAAGAAGTGACTTTGCAAAGTATCATAGGTTGCAATTAAATAGTAGGAAAAATGAGAAGTTAATATTTAAAATCGATGACTATTATACTACCCGGGAAATATTTAAATATATTACGATACATTTAATATACTAATATCTTACCCTTCTTTTATTCTAAAAGATATTCTGTTTTCGTAATCATATTGAAGTGAATTTTATATCATTTTATTTCTTATCTGTATATTATACATTGTTACAAATCTATACATAATTAAAATAAAAACGTGTGCAGTTCATTTAAAATTCGAACTTCGTTAGATCAATAGACAATTTCAACTGTAAAAAAGGATGTCTAAAGAATATAGTTTATGTATATTACTAGAAACTTTTATATTTTTGATTTTTATAAAAGCGATTGAAGTATTTGGTTAAATATAATGACTGTGAAATAATAATTATTAAAAGTAACAGAAATTTTTTCCTTAAATTTAATATATTCCTGTCGTTAATTCCAACGTTTTCCAATTTAACGTTTATGATGTTTTGGATAAATAAATTGCACAAGAAACATAAAGTCATCTTTCATAATCATTTATTATTTTTTGAACTGTAGCTAAGGTCAGCATAACGAACACGGCCAAACAAATAACAACAAAGTGTACAGCTTCATATAATAATTTCGGCGAGAATACTGACCAAACGAACAAATGATGACGCTGAATACTGATTATAATTGTGAAAATAGCTATTGGCAACAATCTCCATGTAATACATATTTTGCTAAATCGCGTAATAATTTCACGAGTACTGAAAAATAACATTACTATTATTACATTAGTATTCCATTATTTGAAAAATTAAATCAAAATTACTCACTTATATGGATGTTGTAAGATCGCATGATAAATAAGTAAAAAATAGGCCAAAACCGGTGCTGCATAAGTATTAATTAACAATAACGAACCATTAATAAATGGCATGTATGACTGTACACCAACGTAACCCGCAGCTACATCGATAGTCGCTAAACTATTAGAATTTCCCTGGTAAAATATCGATTGTTTTGTTTAAAATTCACTTTACGGCAGTAATAACATCAGAAATTATTTAATGTTAAACTATTACCTGATAAAAGTAAAACACGTTGCCGATCAAAGCATATAATACTTGAATATCTTGCGTAGTAAGGTTCTTATTAATCTCATAAATCACGTTACTAACGATTATTTGAAATGGCAAGAGTATAACACTGTGTGGCTGATGAAGCATTGCTGCGATCATAATCCACATTTGTAGAATAAAATACAATGAAATTTTCAGAAAGGAGCTAGCATTGCATTTTCTGATATGGATAAGATCGTAAATGTAATTTATAAAATTCATTACGAGTAAAAACCAGTAAATTTGTACTTCGAATATTCCTCTGTAACAAACGATCACATTTCAAAGTATGCACAGATTTTTAATGTAAGCAACAAGCTTACCTAGTTTGAGGGTAAAACGGTATTTTGATAACCATATTATTATGCATGTGGCGAAGATAAATGCATATACAAGCTATTGAATTCAACAAGAACGATAGATCTTTACGTTTCCTACTCCCGTGAATAAGATCGATCCACATCAAAAGTACGAGACCTGAGAAAATGGTTTTAAGACTTTACAATATGTTCTAATTTTGTTACTTTAAATAGTAAATTATAATTTAATTACCAATGATAAGCACAATCGTCATACCCATCTTGCTTTCTTGTTTTATTAAAAATCCTGCTATGTCAGGAAGATGAGCATACTTATCTCCGGTACTATTTAATTTTCTGAGAATTCTGTGTCCTATCAGTAGTAATAAAAGCTTAATACTAATTTGTGCATGTAAATTTTGTTGGTAGTGGCTGAAACGTGATGCTAAAAACTTAACATCCTAAATAATTTAGTAGTTTATGTTAATAAAAAATATTATCTTACGATCGTAAAAATTTTGTGATAAAGTTATAAATTAGCGATACGAGGACTGTAACCCAATAGAAATACCAAGTTTGATGTTCTTCCTCAATAAAGCTAGTACCAGCAAGGCTAATTGCATGTAATAGGTTCCCAAATGAAAGGAGCCACTTTTCTAACCCTTTGTAAATTTTCTAATTTTTAAAGAAAGAATTGTATTACAATGTATGCAAGCAAACCTTTTAAGTATTTGGATCTATATAATTCCTTTTACCTTAGACTTAAAAATGTGAAAACCTCTAATATTGGCAAGCAAGTAAGAATTTACTATCAAAACAATCATTATGCATAACGTTACCACAGTGGTAACTAAGTTCTTTGTATCAAGTAGTGCAGTGTTTTCATCTTTCCAAACATAACTGACAAATAGCCATAAAAGCACATTTAGAATAATAAAAAATGCAACATTTTTTAATGGTGCTGACTTGGAAGACATTTCCCCTAATAAGATGCAAATAATCTGAAATAGTTAAGTCGTTATATAGAAGAATTAACATAATGGAGAATTGAGCTAACTTTTGATCTTTACATGACACAAGAAAATTATAGCTATTGTTATTATCTGGAAGTCATATTTTATTATGCTATTCATAAGGACTTCTTTCATCCCTTTCAATGCAGTCTTATAGCAAAGCACAATATCATCTGTCATACCATCTGGATGATCTTTGATGTTTAACCATGCATTGTGAAGCTTTATCGCTTCCAAATATTTGTGATATGCATCTGTAATAATCAATAAATGCATGATATTGTCTCAAAGTTTGTATATAGTTAAATGTAATTGATTTACTCACATTCAGACTCATAATTAGCTAACTTTTTAAAATGATTAAATATTTGATTCGAATTATAATAAAGTACAAATAACTTTTTTGAAATAGGTAAATCATATAAAGAGTCCAAGAAGATAGTTCCTATATTAGAATACGGTATTGGCACTCCTAAGATAACAGATAATGTAGATGCAATATCTATTTGTGATACTTCTATGGGACCTTCAATGTGTTTTTTATGACTTTCTCCACCAATTGCAATAAATGGTACAGTTGTTTCTGATATTGTTGAACCACCATGACCACCAGAATCTTTCATCCCATGGTCCCCACAGACAATAAACAAAGTAGAATCATTATTTTGATTCTGAAGATAATGAGTTTATATTGATTTTATAAATGCATGAAATGAATTGTAATTTCTTGTGAAAAAAATGTTTCATATTATACTTTGATTAAGCGTAATATTTTAGATATTATACTGGACTTACCCATTCTTGAACTTTAACCTGAATTTCTGCTATCACATTATCCATTTCTTTAAGTTTGGTTTCGATCAGTGGGCTAAATGGTCCATGAACATGACCAATATGGTCAAGTCCTAAGTAATGAAGAATCATTATGGACCAGTTATTATTGTTATACAATTCTTTGTGTATATGTCTAGTTACATTATCATCAACCTGAATTGGAGAATTTTATTGCACGTAATTATATATAGAACTGTATAAAGATATAACAAAAACAGAAAATACCTCAGTAAAATCTGTTACAAAGAATGATGTAATACCATCATAACGATCAAATATAGAGGGAAACAAAGTAATCCAAGTATCATCTCCATAGAATACTGATTTGTAACCAGCTCTTTTTGCTTGGAGAAGCACACTGTCACCAGTAACTGGTTTACTTCCAAAATTTAGAACTACATCAATAAAACTTGGTATCATGCCGGTGGTAATTGCCTAAGTTATATAAAATATTATTTTCTTTATATTTCTATAGTTTTCAAGAGCAAGATTCACAATGAACTTTATTTAAAACCTGGCACCTTTATTCTAGGCATTGTAACAGTTGGTGGTTGTACTTTAGTTTGTAACAGAGAAGCTGAAGAATTTGATATAAAGCTACTTGTTACAGGCATTGCAATCTTTCCAATTGAGCCTGTTATAAAATCCCACCTCAAAGCATCAATGACCATAATGATCAATCTTTTAGCTATTGGTTGATACAATGTATCTATCTTTATTCTAAAAGATTTGTGGTATAAATTATATAAAATACATTTCCTTTGCCTACCTATATTTTTTACATATTTTTTTGGACTCACCTTGTATTTTCAATAAATTCTGGTATATTATCTTGTGTTGCTATAGTGTTATCATAATACATCAAAGGAAAAAACCCATACAAAAATAATGCAATAGACAAAGATCCAACAAAAATTATATATAATAATATAATAATATTCCTATCCATTTCCTTTTCTGCAATTAAAGAAAAATTTATAGGCACATACAAGTGCTTCATTGATGTACTATAACGCAAAATAATTTTAAATTGATAACTATACCTCTCATTTTTTACTATAATAATTAATTTCACCGTATCAAAAATTTAATTTATTTTATTATAAATTCTATCTATATGTTACTTTCTATTATTTCCATATTATTTCATATAACTTTAAGGTTAAGCTGTCAAAAGACAGAATATGCAACACTTCCTTAAATACAATTTTGTCAGTCATCATTTCCTCATTAAGAAAATATTACAACCTGTAATTTGCTATCATCTATAGACAAAATTGTCTTTGAACATTATTTTATATTATATAGAACAATTCCATATTTTATACGGAGACTGTAAACTAATCTTTTTTTTTGCGGTAACGGTAAATTTTAAGCCAAACAAAACTAGCGACAGATGTATGTTTTCCCTACAATAACTAAAATTTGTCAAACCTATAAGCTATAAATAGTTTAATACATCCAACAATAAGAACGAAAGGATCATTGATGTATAATTTTCTAATTGATCACAAATACATATCTCCTATACGGGAAATTCTAAAATACTCGACAAGGGTTACCAACTAACCGCAGATACCAGACAATTGAATGCAAATATGTTTTCTTTGATAGATAATTAAAATTAAATTCATATCTTTATATCTTTTTTATTAGTTTTTAACATATTACATATTCTAAAAAGATCAAATATAATGTTTTATACAAACAATGATGATTATAAATCACGCTATATTTCGTTGATAAAACTCGAACACAATCCGATCAATAAATGGAAGCCGACTTTATTTTACCAAGCAGAATTCATTCAGTCAGCGAGCACCCGCAGCGACGCATTATGTTTCGGTAATCAGAATTTCAACGTAGCACAATTTCTTACTTTTCGTCTCTAACAATAAGTTATACTATCACATTGTTTGACTCCTTTGATACACTGTGAGTATGTGGAATTAACGAAGATAATTTATTTCGTTTCCAAACAATTTTTTCTTTACTATAACAGTACTACTATTCATTTGTATACGAAAACATTTTGTTTCCTCCAAATTTGAAATCGTAAATTTAGTAAAAAATAGTTAATTGAAATTTCTAAGTGAAAATATTTTAAAGAACATCTACAAACAATTTCAGAGGGAAATGGCATCAATAGAAGAAAGCTGGAAAGAAGCAATTAATGGATTAAATAGTGATGTCTGTGACACATGGTTCACAAAACTACAGGAAGCTTATTCAGAAGAAAAACGTACTTATCATAATCTAGATTCTCTTCATGATAAATTGAATTGTTATTATGAAATTAAGAATAACTTAAAGAATCCTCAAGCTGTGCTTCTTGCCTTATTTTTTCAAAAGTAAGTAGCAACATAAACTCAAGTAAAGAAATAGTATGAATAAATTATAATTCTAATAATTTAAATTTATAGCTTTGAATATGATCCCAAAGCTTTAGATGGTGAAAACAAGAATTTGGAGCATTTTAATGCATTTGCAGATGAAGTTGAAATTCCTGCTGTAATTATCAGTTTGTGATATAAGATTGTTACTCTCATCATTAGATAGATGAATATATATTTTTTACATTGTTTTTTTATGCACGTAGGATGCACAATTAAGAGAAGAAGCTTGTGAACTTCTGAAAGTAGCTGCAACACATAGTACTGATGCACATAAAATTGGTGGTGCCTTTGGTGGTGAAGATGCTCATTACTTTTTAGATTTGGACATGGCTGTGTTAGGATCTTGTCCAGAAAGTTATGCAGAATATAGAGAAAAAATACGTGGAGAATATTCTTTTCTTAGTGAGCCAATGTATACTGCATTACGTTTAAAGGTAATAGTACTATTGAATGTATTATACTTAAATATGTCTATTCCTTCACATACGTACACATTATTTTCTGATTACTCTTTTTTCATGTTAAAAAAATTAGGTACTGCAGAACTTCGTGCAGATCCCAAATATTTTTGCCACAAAGGAATTTCGAGAAAAATATGAAGAGCAAGCACGACAAAATATTCAAGCTGAAGTTGAATTGTTGTCTTAGAATAATTAATGAATTTTATGCATGGGAAGATGTATCTTTATGAAGTCTTTGTTACCAAATATGTTTATTACTTAATTAATTAAAAAGGAAGAAGTAAGGTTCCGAATGACACATAATTCTTTTAATGTGTCAGTAGACTTTGATCTCCATATAGAGTAAAGTAGCACAAGCCTATATTTTGTGTATTAGTATTTAAAGTAATGGATGTCAACAGACATCATACAGAAGTGTAATATATTATTAAATAAGAAGTACATTCATGTCCCGCATTTAGTATCAAAATTATATGATAGAGTCTGTTTCATTAAATAAAAATAATTCTCATAATAAAACAAATTATAAAGCTCTCATTTCCAATGCTAAATCTTAGGCATGAATGTATATCTTTATGTGCTAAAATTATATTCTGATTTTGTTTAAATGTTTCTATGTTTATTTATTGTTTCTATGCTTTCGTTTCTAACACATATTTGTTTCAACAATAAAATGCTAAAATTTATTTACCAATGCTTTTTATACTAACAATAGATAAATAAATTTTTAAACATTAAAATATATGTTTATGTCTTGGTGATTGCTTCTAATTAAAGTTACACATGTATAATATTTGTAAGTGATATGAAATTTGTATGTATTCAACTAATGAACAAATTTTAAATATTGTTATATTGAATTGCATATGAATTAAACTCACAGTTGTAAAAGTAACATAATGTAAAACGAAGCCAAAGAACTGTCAATCTGTCGTATAATACAATTTATTTTATTTAACTGATTAAATTGATGTAAAACTTTAAATATGTTATTATAAAAAATATATGAATATTTATGTATTATTTAATATATTGTATGTTATTTTGTAATATCAAAATGAAATTCGATTGTTGACAGAATACCTACACAATTCATTATTGTTAAGGACAGTATCGTTTGAAAGTATACTTTACTCTTTTGTCTTTGGTTCAATTAAGTATTACCCTATGGCCATACTGGGGGGCCAAATAGGAAATATTGGCAAAGTTACTTATGTCACGATAAATAAATTTTTAAAATTGTATATCGATTGTTTAACTATACTTGCGTAACTTTATTTAATTTTATAAAAGACGTAAGATATAATGTTTATTTGAATATATTCGACTAACTTTGGTAGGCTGTTAGCTTCAGTTTCATCACGATTGAGATTGTACTCTGCTCCCAAGAGATTGGTTGAATCATTTTATTTAATTCACATCACACACACTACAAGAAATATTTATAAAAAGGAACAATATTTTGCACTAAATAACACAATTTACAATACAATTTCAATTAACTGAATGACGCCGATTGAAATATGTCAAAAGACCCAGGTTTTTAACTCCACGGAAGCGCGCAATATTTCGATAATTTAAATCAGTTCGATATATCGCATAGATCGATACCGAGTTAAATGCTCTCTATGCTTACTCTATTCCGTATGATGGAGACGATTTTGAAAGTTAATTAAAAATATATTTAAATACTCAAATAACTCTAACATCTAACAAACATATTTTTAAATAAATAAATATTTAAATAAATTTGAAATATATTTTTATATTCAAAAAAATAATAATATTAATGTCGTGTTCAATACAAGAGGAAAATATTTCGTTTATATTTCCAAATATTCAGTATCGATGGACTATCTTTATTGATTCTGTTTTAGAACAAAATTGATCAATCAACATGTTTAGTTTGGTTTCTAAGTAACCATTCGTGATTGTACTGTATAGATGTGAGTGACAAGTATTTCCAGGAAAAATTATTCAATTATTAAGATAGGCGCTAGTTATCAGATGCAACTTGCCAGGTGTAGCCATATCTTTAATCATATACTCTATTTGTTATATTTTATATACTTTCTCAATTAGATATGGATAACCATTTAACGAACCACGATAACGAACGAGAGGTGAGAATCATTATAATTTTATTACTTCAAGTAGTACCAGTGTCTTTGGTAATACCTAATTTTTGGTAAATCTGATGAATATGGACTTCTATTTGCTTTGATTTGTTATATGTTTGTAGACGCCAAAATATCAGAACACTTATCGTCTGAATGCTTACAATCCTTTTAAAATAGATCCAGTGGATAAGATTGTAAAGACGATAATGATAACTAAATTAGAAGATATTTCTTATAATGCTGTGGAGTGTCTGAAGCTTTGTGAGTTAGTAGCCATTGAAATTAGAGAAAAAATTAAAACCTTGAACTTCGATAGGTAATTATTTTCTTATTATTGATACACTTTATCTTAGTAAATTCAGTAATTTTTATATATTTTAATGAATTACATTTATATCCAGATATAAAATCGTAGTCAATGTGACCATCATAGAAAAAGCAAATCAATCTATACAATCATCTATAGGCTTTCTTTGGGACGCTGGAAAAGACAATTACTCCACATTTACATACGGAGCTCGAACTTTTCATGCCTATTGTTGTGTATTTGGTCTTTATTGTGAATAAGTTGAATTATCATCTTCTTAGTAATTTTTCACTCTTATTGCCTATCAAACTACGTACAATCGGTCTCGAAAATATTCGAACACTACCATAACTTTGACTTTTATGTTCTATATCTGAAACAGCTGAAGATAAGACAACAAAAATGTTTTACAATATATTGAAGTATAATATATATATGTCAGAATGAAAAAACTTTTGACTT